>NW_027514546.1:326088-652176 GCF_048772815.1 Callospermophilus lateralis | reverse complement strand
CCCACCAGAAATGTTTTTTTCACACACCTACACTCCACTGCTCTAGGCCCACTAGTCTGCAGGCTCCAACTTTCTGGCATCTATGTTCTACACTTTTTCCATGAAACCCAGTCAATCAAGGCACTGTCTGGTACAATCATGATCAGCAACAGGACATCCAGAGGTTCTCCAGTGCAACCTGGTCATGGTAATTTCAAAAAATTCATGGTATTTATCTAGATATTTTTCAATAATGAAGTTGGAGGCACTGTGGGATTCAATTTATACAGGAACCATTAAAAGGTGAGGAATCTCATTTCAATGAAAGGTCTGGAGAACTCTCACAGGCAAGGCTTCCCAAAGAGTGGGCAAAAGGTCACATGAAGCCAGGCCCATTGAGGTCTACAATGTGAATTCCATGTGTGTTTTGACTCTCAACTATGGCTGACAATCTTTCAAAATAAAATCTTGTGATATCCTGGCTGAGATTCCCAGTGCTCTGTGGAAAGTCACCCTGGGCCTAGATCTCAGTTTCCAATGGCGAATCTCATGCGTGGCCTCCAAAAATCCCAACACAATTCATGGCAATACTTCTCTGAGCTCAGTTCCACAACTCAGTCTCTAAGGGGAATCACAACAGAGTTCAAGCCCAGGTGGACCCAGGCATCTCTTCCAATTGCCACACAAATGACGACAATTAAAACCAAAACACTCCCACAGGGCCCTCTTCTTCTTTTATATAGACACTAATCATAACCTCTAGCTGGAGGTTTCCATGAGGGGCACAGCCCAAGACAGTGTCAAAAATAATCTCACTTGCCCCTCATTTGCCTAAAGTCAGGGTGGCCTGGACAACATTCCTGTGAAACAGAAGTGATCATATAGGACTGCTGTTAATACTGCTCCACTTCTAAAATTTGAGGCCTATTGACTGTGGGGTATAGATTCTTTGTGTGAATTGGAGTCATGAGAAAACGCAAGCACCTATTGTCCAGCCTCTGCAGGGCTTTGAAGAACTCATTTGACACAAATGATCCCTATTCTCACTTGATGGAGGTCATTAATATTACAGAGGAAGGCGAGAGGCTTCATGTACAATGACTGATCTTTTTTTCCATTTTGGTTTTGGATGCCCACATGGGATCTTTCTCTAGATACATCAGGTGCTGAAAATCTAAACCACAGGCTCACACAGGGCCAAGAGGCTGATTCAGACAAATCCCTTTCCAAAGCAATGAAGTAAAAAGCCACAGGTGATTCCCATTCATTTCCATTTGAAAACTCTTTTCTTCAGGCTTCACTAAGGTTTGGCCTGAGGCAAAGACCTTTCTGACATTCAGAGCAACAGAACAATAGGTAATCAAAAGCCCCCAAGCAGGGTTTCTCCTAGGAGACTTTCCTGGTTACTCTGATATGTGAGTTTTCTGAGATGCTCGCCATTCCCTTCAGCTATCCAGTACATGGCTATGTCACAGAGCTTGGAGGTGGTACATATCTTGTACAAAAATACATGATACTAATCTTTAGAGTGGCCAGAAATCAGGAAAAAAATGAGAACATAGGTAGATAGCAGGTGTTGCCCATGGATAAGGCAAGCCTCAGTCCATTCATTATTGGGAAGGATGCATACTGGGAAGTTTTCTACTAGACAAGACACACCCAATGAGCTATTTTCTTTTCTAATATCTACAAAGAAAAACACAGTGGGATACACAGACACAGAAACAGTCTCCTTGTCAAATGACTTACTAGAAACAGTCCACTCCATACCAAACAAACCTCCTTTTTCACCTATTCTCAGATCATGAGAAAAAACCACAAACACAAACCAACACCCACAAATGCACCTCCTTCTTCCAAGTAGGTCTGTGACTATCTGGAGTGTCCTCTGACTGGTAGGACATACGATGTAACCCAGAAATGGCCTTTCTGTCTCAGATCTGGTCTCCTTCGTCAAATCTGTGAATTTATAAGGAGGCAGTGGTGAGCCAATTCCTATGCTCTCAGGAAAGACCCCTCTTCAGAGCTTTCTTGGTATTTGGCAACCCTTACATCAGTAGGTACCAAGAAAGACTGACTCTGTCCTTGGTAAATCCAAAGAAATGAGCCCACTGTGACTGCGACTGGGACTGGCTCAGGGTGCCTGGCTTCCTGGATCACAAAATTCAGAGACCTCCATCACCAAGGAAGTGAGGTGAGGTCACTACCTTCAGAAAATGAATGAGGTCACTGTCTTGGCCACCACTTTGTCCTAACAGTTTCTTCCTATTGTCTCCTGACATGGAGGCTGCCCTACTTCCTGTGATACTTTCACATGTTAGAATGGTATAGAAACCATAGTCACCTGGGAACAGCTCTCCACACAGGCCTGGTTTTGTCCATCTTCCCTACATTAAGAATAGAGAGGCTGACTCAGACACATCCTTTCATCCTGACCATGTTGTTTGCCATGGAATATGACTTTTGTTCTCTCAGGTCCTTCATAGCTGCCTGCATCTTCTCCAGGGATAATTTCTGCATGGATTTTGAGGTACTTTGCAGGTGGAAGATCTCCTAACTTCCTGTATTGTAATACCAACTTTGTCCCTGCTCTTCTGTAAAGTGAGATTGAGGGAATATTGTATGGTCAGGGTTAATAGCATGTTCGATTTGGGTTAGAAATCATTCTGCTGGATGAATAATTGTATTGGGAACCAGCGATATTTATAAGAATATAGAGGGAAAACATAAGTATGAAAACAGAAATCTAGGTAATATTTGAAGCCCAGAAGGATTTGGACCCTTGATTGGGATCCTTAGCTTGAGTTATGTTTTGCACCGAGGTCTCAGTTAAACTGATATACAATGGCATAAGACCCTGTACCTCAGATGATTAAATGTAGAAGAGAACATCCAGTCAAAAAGGGATTGTGTGTAGGATTAGGAAGATAGTCAGTAGGTTTAGGAGGAAGAGTGAGTCTAGGATTTGGACCAAATGTTCTTTAGCAATAGGGTTTTGGTTAGAGAGTGAATATAAATGACACCATATGTGAAGAGTCAGGCACAATGATGAAGTGGGGAAAATATGTAGGAAAGCAGACATCAATAGAGACATTAGGAAATCTGGCAAAGTATAACATGATAGGATTAGAGATTTTCAACAGGGTTGAGGTTGAATACATAATCTTAAGAAGAAACAAATTTGTAGTCACCAATAAGATTGACATTTGAGAGCATTAGGCAACCTGGACATGGATATATTTAGTAATCCATGTTCACATTCCATTGAGGCTTTGGTACAATCATAAGGGTGACCTTCGCATTTTGTGTCCAAAATATTACTGTGATAATATGTATATGAAGATCAGGTGACGTGAGTATTTTTTCCACCATTTCTGGGGGAAATATTTTGAAAAGATATAAATTAGTACTGGGGATACTAATAGGCTTACCCTGTGTTGATGAATATAGAGATGATGCATTAATAGACCATAATGTGAATAAATTATATGACTGGTTCCAAATTTAAATAATGGATTGTATTGATATCTGAAAAAATAGAAGAAATCATTTATTGATATACATACATTCATTCCAACCACTTACATATCTAATGGTTATCTTAGGGTTACCGTTTATCATGAATAGTGAATGAGTTTTGCTTCAAAAATGATTATGGAATTGAAAATAATGTGTTTAGAAAGAAGTCTAGTGAAAAGACGAGTCAAGAAACATGGAGAAATATAAGTGTTCTGAAGGAGGAAGTGATTGAAAGTGAACCAAATGTTTATAAATTTGTGAATTTGTGAATGAAAGGATATATTTTATGATGTCTATAAACTGAAGAAATAATAACGTACCAGGTTTGAATAAAAATGAACTTTGCCGTGAAAAATCTCCATATAACAAGATGCCTTTATATAGAAGGGTCTGCTGGCTGCACCGTGTCTGTCTCAAGGCATTTGAAAGTCAATGGCAGATCCACATGGCTCCACCAGAGATGTTTTATCACACACCTGCACACCACTGCTCTAGGCCCACTACTCAGCAGGCTCCAACTTACTGGCATCTCTGTTCTACACCATTTTCATGATACCTAGTCAATCAAGGCACTGTCTGGTATACTCATGATCAGCAACAGGACATCCAATGGTTCTCCAGTGCCACCTGGTCATGAGAATTTCTAAAATTTTATGGTATTTATCTAACTATTTTTCACAGATGAAGTTGTTGGTACTGTGGGTTTCAATTCATTCAGGATCCATTAAATGAGCTCATTTTAATGAAGGATCTGGAGATCTCTCACAGGCAAGGCTTCCCAAAGAGTGGCCAAATTGTCACATGAAGCCAGGCCCATTGAGGTCTACAATGTGAGGTCATGTGTGTTTTGACTCTCAACGATGGCTGCCAAGTCTTTCAGAATAAAACCTGTGATATCCTAGCTGAGATTCCCAGTGCTCTCTGGAAAGCCTCCCTGGGCCTAGACCTCAGTTTCCAAGGCGACTCTCATGTGTGGCCTCCTGAAATCCCAACAACATTCATGGCAATACTTCTCTGAAGTTAGTTCCAAATCTCATTCTCTAAGGGGAATCACATCAGAGTTCAAGCCCAGGTGGACCCAGTCATCTCTTCCAACTACCACACAAATGACCACAATTAAAACCAAAACACTCCCACATGGTTCTCATCTTCTTCCATATAGACACACATCATAACCTGTGGATGGAGTTTTCCATGAGGGGCACAGCCAAACCAGTGCCCAAAATAAGCTCCCTTGCCCCTCATTTGCCTAACGTCAGGGTGGATTGGACATGCTTCCTGTGAACCAGGAGTGATCAAATAGGCCTGCCGTAAATGCTCCACTTCTCCACTTTGAGGCCTTCTTACTGTGGGGATTATATTCTTCTTTTTCTAAATTTTTTTGGAAATTTAATTGGAAAGTTAAAAAAATTGTTTTGCAGAATGTTAAATTTCTAATGGCAAAGCCTTCACCTTGTTTGTGAAGGAAACCTTGATGCCTTGCCAATCTGGTTATATGGAGACACTCAAAATTTTCTGCTACATACTACATGGATGAATGGCTACAGCACATAGTTTTTTAAAACTGAAAGGCAGATACCAGCAAGTAAGATAACAAATAAAAGACAATTTTATTAAAAAATAAAGTTGTTAAATGACTCAAATATTGGAAATTCAATTCTTTTTATTTTTGGTTGTTCAAAACATTATAAAACTCATGATATATCATCTTTCATACATTTGACTCAGTTGGGTTATGAACTCCCATTTTTACCCCAAATACAAATCGCAGAATCACATCAGTTACACACTCACGTTTTTACATAATAGCATACTAGTTATTGTTGTATTCTGCTACCTTTCCTATCCCCTACTATTCCCCCTCCCCTCCCAACTTCCCTCTCTACCTCACTGCTGTTGTTTAATTCTCTCCCTTGTTTTCCCCTCTTTAGCCTCACAACCTCTTATATGTAATTTTGTGTAACATTGAGTAGTCTCCTACCATTTCCATATGCTTTTCCTTCTCTCTCCCTTTCTCTCCCCCCACTCATCTCTGTTTAGTTTTAATATTTTTCTCATGTTCTTCCTCCCTGTTCTGTTCTTATTTGCTCTCTCTATATAAAAGGAAACATTTGGCATTTGTTTTTTAAGGATTGGATAGATTCGCTTAGCATAATCTATTCTAATGCCATTCATTTCCCTGCAAATTCTATGATTTTGTCATTTTTCAGTGCTGTGTAATACTCCATTGTGTATAGATGACACATTTTTATTATCCATTCGTCTATTGAATGGCATCTAGGTTGGTTCCAAAGTCTAGCTATTGTGAATTGTGCCGCTATGATCATCGATGTGGCAGTATCCTTATACTGCGCTCTATTGACATCCTCAGGGAAGAGTCTGAGAAGGGCGATATCTCGGTCAAATGGTGGTTCCATTCCCAGCTTTCCCAGGAATCTCCATACTGCTTTCCATATTGTACTCACCAATTTGCAGTCCCACAAGCAGTGTACAAGTGTACCCTTTACCCCACATCCTCACCAACACTTATTGTTGTTCGACGTCATAATGGCTGCCAATCTTACTGGAGTGAGATGGTATCTTAGGGTGGTTTTGATTGCATTTCTCTGACTGCTAGAGATGGTGAGCATTTTTTCATGTACTTGTTGATTGATTGTATGTCCTCCTCTGTGAAGTGTCTGTTAAGATCCTTGGCCCATTTGTTGATTGGGTTATTTGTTATCTCATTGTTTAATTTTTTTGAGTTCTTTGTATATTCTAGATATTAGGGCTCTATCTGAAGTGTAAGGGGTAAAAATTTGTTCCCAGGATGTAGGCTCTCTATTTACCTCTCTTATTTTTTCTCTTGCTGAGAAAGATCTCTTTAGATTAAGTAAGTCCCATTTGTTTATTCTTTTTATTAACTCTTGGGCTATGGGTTTCCTATTAAGGAATTTGGAGCCCAACCCCACAGTATGTACATCGTAGCCAACTTTTTCTTCTATCAGACGCAGTGTCTCTGATTTTATATCTGGCTCCTTGATCCATTTTGAGTTAACTTTTGTGCATTGTGAGAGAAAGGGATTCAGTTTCATTTTTTTGCATATGAATTTCCAGTTGTCCCTGCACCATTTGTTGAATATGCTATCCTTCTTCCATTGCATGCTTTTAGGCCCTTTTTGAAATATAAGAAAGTTGTAATTTTGTGGATTTGTCTCTGTGTCCTCTATTCTGTACCATTGGTCCATCTGCCTGTTTTGATACCAGTACCACACTGTTTTTGTTACTATTGCTTTGTAGTACAGTTTGAACTCTGGATTCACACTTCCTGCTTAGAATTGCTTTCGCTATTCTGGGTCTTTTGTTTTTCCATATGAAATTCATGATTACTTTATCTATTTCTACAAGAAATGCCATTGGGTTTTTGATTGGCATCGCATTAAACCTGTAGAGAACTTTGGGTAATATCGCCATTTTGATGATGTTATTTCTGCCTATCCATGTACAGGGCATACTTTTCCATCCTCTAACATCTTCTTCTATCTCTCTCTTTAGGGTTCTGTAGATTTCATTGCATAAATCTTTCACCTCTTTGGTTAGGTTGATTCCCAAGTTTTTTATTTTCTTTGAGTATACTGTAAAAGGAGTGGTTTTCCTCATTTAAATTTCAGAAGTTTTGTTGCTGATATACAGGAATGCCTTAGATTTATGCGTGTTGATTTTATATCCTGCCACTTTGCTGAATTCATTTACTAACTCTAGCAGTTTCTTTGTAGACCCTTTTGGGTCTGTGAAATATATTATCATGTCATCCAAAAATAGCGATAATTTAAGTTCTTCTTTTCCTATTTTTAAGTCTTTAATTTCTTTTGTCTGTCTAATTGCTCTGGCTAGTATTTCAAGAACTAAATCGAATAGAAGTGGTGATAGATGGCATCCCTGTCTTGTTCCAGATTTTAAAGGGAATGCCTTCAGTTTTTCTCCATTTACGATGATGCTAGCCTGAGGTTTAGCATATATAGCTTTTACAATGTTGATGTAAGTTCCTGTTATTCCTAGTTTTTATAGAGTTTTAAACATAAAGGGATGCTGTACTTTGTAGAATGCTTTTTCTGCATCTATCGAGATGATCATATGGTTCTTCTCTTTAAGTCTATTGATGTGGTGAATAGTATTTATTGATTTCCGTATATTGAACCAGCCTTGCATCCCTGGGATGAATCCCTCTTGATCATGATGCACAATTTTTTTATATGCTTTTGTATTTGATTTGCCAGGATTTTATTGATAATTTTTGCATCCAAGTTTATTAGAGATATTGGTCTGTAGTTTTCTTTCTTTGAAGTGTCTTTGTCTGGTTTTGGGATCAGGGTGATGTTGGCCTCATAGAATGAATTTGGAAGAACTCCTTCTTTTTCTATTTTTTGAAATAGCTTGAAAAGTATTGGTATTAATTCATCTTTGAACGTTTTGTAGAACTCTGCTGTATAACCATCTGGTCCAGGGTTTTTTTTGGTAGGTAGTCTTTTGAAGGTTTCTTCTATTTCTTCCTTTGTTATTGGTCTATTTAAATTTTGTGTGTCTTCCGGACTCAATCTGGGCAGATCATATGACATAAGAAATTTATCGATATCTTCATTATCTTCTGTTTTATTGGAATATAGGGTTTCAAAATACTTTTGAATTATCTTCTGTATTTCTGTAGTGTCTGTTGTGATATTGCCTTTTTTATCCCATATGTTAGTAATTTGAGTTCTCTCTCTACTTCTCTTCATTAGCATGGCTAAGGGCCTGTCGATTTAATTTATTTTCAAAGAACCAACTTTTATTTGTTCAATTTTTTTTGTTTCAATTTTGTTGATTTCTCCTCTAATTTTAATTATTTCTTGTCTTCTACTACATTTGTTGTTTTGCTCTTTTTTTCTAGGTTTTTGAGATGTAGTGTGAGATCATTTATTTGTTGTTTTTTTCTTTTTTTGAGGAAAGAATTCCAAGAAATTAATTTCCCTCTTAAAACTGCTTTCATTGTTTCCCACAGAATCCTGTATGTTGTGTCTGTATTGTCATTTGTCTCTAAGAGATTTTTTATCTCCTCCTTTATGTCTTCTGTAACCCATTGATTATTCAGTAACATATTGTTCATTTTCCATGTGATGTAGAATTTTTCCTTCCTTCTTCAATCATTAATTTCAAGTTTCATTCCATTATGATCAGATATGGTGCATGGTATTATCTCCATACTTTTATATTTACTAAGAGTTTCCATATGGCATAATATATGGTCTATATTTGAGTAGGACCAATGTGCTGCTGAGAAGAACATGTATCCACTTTATGATGTTTGATATATTCTATATATGTTGGTTAAGTCTAGGTTATTGACTGTGCTATTGAGTTCTATAGTTTCTTAATTCAGATTTTCTCTAGAGGATCTGTCCAATGGCGAGGGTTGTGTGCTGAAGTCACCCGTAATTATTGTGTTATAGCCTATATGACTCTTGAACTTGAGGAGAGTTTGTTTTATGACTTGGCACCACCATTGTTTGGTGCATACAAATTGATAATTGTTATGTCTTGTTGGTGAATGTTGCCTCTTAACAGTATATAGTGTCCTTCTTTATCACTTTTGATTAACTTAGCTTTTAAGTTGATTTTATTCGATATGAGTATGGCCACTCCTTCTTGCTTCCGAGGGCCAACAATGGCTGCGAAGTCTTTCAGAATAAAATCATGTGATTTCCTGGCTGAGATTCCCATTGCTCTGTGGAAAGCCACCTTGGGCCTAGATCTCAGTTTGAAAGGGTGACAATCATGCGTGGCCTCCTAAAAACCAACACAATTCATATCAATACTTCTATGAGGTACGTTCCAGAACTCAGGCTCTAAGGGGAATCACACCAGAGTTCAAGCCCAGGTGGACCAAGTCATCTCTTCCAACCCCCACACAAATGACCACAATTAAAACAAAAAAACTACCACATGGCCCTCATCTTCGTCCATAAAGACCCTCATCAAATGTTCTGGATGGAAGTTTCCATGAGGGTTGCAACTAAAGACAGTTTTCAGAATAAGCTCCCTTGCCTCTAATTTTCCTAAAGTCAGGGTGGCCTGGACACCCTTCCTGTGAACCAGGAGTGATCAAAAAGGCCTGCCATTAATTCCGCTTTGTTTCTATAATTTGAGGCTTACTGAATGTCAGGTATAGATTTTTTATGTGATTTGGAGTCATGAGAAAACCCAAGCACATCTGCAGAGCATTCAAGAATTTATTTGACAAAGAGGATCCCTATTCTCACTTGAAGGGGGTCAGGAACCTAACAGAGAAAGGCAAGAATCTTCATCCACAATGACTGCTCTTTTTGCCATTTTGGTTTTGAATGCACACATGGGATCTTTCTTTAGATCCATCAGGTGCTGAGAATCGAAGCCACAGCCTCACACAGGGCCAAGAGGCAGATTCAGACAAATTCCTTTCCAAAGCAATTAAGCAAAGAGCCACAGGTGATGCCCATTTATTTCCATTTGAAATTTTTTTCTTCAGGCTTCACAAAGGGGTGGCCTGAGGCAAAGACCTTCCTGACATTCAGGGCAACAGAACCTTGATTGGTATACTGAGCTTGAATTATGTTCTGCACCGAGGTCTCAGATAATCGATATACAATGGCATAGGACCGTGTACCTCGGATGATTGAATGTAGAAGAGAACATCCAGTCAAAAAGGGATAGTCTGTAGGATTAGGAAGATAGTCAGTAGGTTTAGGAAAAAGAGTGAGACTAGGAGTTGGACCAAAAGTTCTTTAGCAATAGGGTTTCAGTTAGAGAGTGAATGTAAATGTCAGCACATCTGAAGAGAAAGTCACAATGATGAACAGGATAAAATATGTAGGAAAGCAGATATCAATAGAAAGATTAGGAAATCAGGCAAAGTATAAAGTGAGTGATAGGATTAGACATTTTCAACAGGCTTGAGTTTGAATATATAATCTTAGGAAAAAACAAATATGTAGTAATCAATAGGATTGACATTTGAGAGCATTAGGCACCCTGGACATGGATGTTTTTAGTAATCCATGGTCATTTTCCATTTAGGCTTTGGTACAATCATATGTGTGACCTTTGCATTTTGTGTCCAGAATACTACCGTGATAAAATTTATATGTAGATAAGGTGACATGAGTATTTCTTCCACCATTATGGGGAGTAATATTCTGGAAACTTATAAATTAGTACTGGTGATACAAATAGGTGTACCTTGTGTTGATCATTATTGAGATGTTGCATGAATAGACCAGATTGTGAATAAAGTATATAACTGGTTCCAACTTTAAATAATGGATTGAGTTTGCATCTGAAAATATATTGGAAATCTTATATTGATATATATACCATCATTCCAACCAGTTATATATGTAATGGTAATATTAGGGTTATGGTTTATCGTGAAGAGTGAGTATTGCTTCAAAAATGATTATGGAATCAAAAATAATGTGTTTAGAAAGAAGTCTAGTGAAAAGACCAGTAAAGAAACATGGAGGAATACATGTGTTCTGAAGTAGTAAGTAAATGAAAGTGAACCAAATGCCTATAATTTTGTGAAGTTGTGGGTGAAAAAATATATCCTATGATGTCCATATACTGAAAAAATAGTAATGTACCAGTGTTGAGTAAAAATGAACTTCAAAATACACATCATGTCCCATAGCAATCTACTTGCATTGATGTTAAACTGGGTCAGGTACTGTAGAAATATTAGGATTTGTATGCACCACCTACTGAACTTAGTATTCAGTAGTAGGAAACCAATATGTATTACAGGTGTATAAATATTGCTGAAAATAATCTTGTAAAAATTGGATTTTGAACCCACATACATGAATATAAATGAATTTAGGGAGTGTATAATAAGACACATATTTTTCATATTTTTTAAAAATCTGGAGAATATATATACATATATACATATATATAATATATATATATATTATATATATATACATATATAATATATATATGTATATATATACACATATATATTTTTTTTCCAGATTTAAAAAAAAATACATACACACACACACACACACACACACATTAATATTTAGCAATATATATGCCAATCGAAATTCATCATGAAATATAATTCATCCACATATCCAAAAATATTCATTTTACTGAACATGGATTTATGTATAGTGTTTTTCACTAGGAAGCTCACCCATAGGTTGAATTTTCAGTTCCATCATTATTTAGGGAGAGTCATCTGTTCTCACAATTTTATATTCCAAAGTCAGGGAGCTCAAAAGAATGTCCGTGTGATACCAGGTAGGATATTATATATATGCATAAAAAAATACATGTGCTGAATAGGATACAGAGAAAGGGAGACAGGAATTTATATATGTGATAATTTTAAAAAATCATGGAGAAATATTACAATGAAAAGTTGACTAGATTTAAAACACATACTCTTGATAATGCAGAAGGCAAATAGAAGTATACACCATGCTTCCTATGAAAGGCCTGTATTTCTATTCGGTTAGGTTTCTTTCTCTCCATGATATTAGGATTAGTAGTCAGAGTCTAGTAGGGTATGGGTTAGTGTCAGGGATTCAGTATTTCAAATGGAAAAAAGGAAAATTAATCTAATGTGTATGCAAAAATGTGATACACATAAATCTTCCCTCTCTCATCCAGAACAATGCCTTGACATAACCATCGCTAAAAGTAAGACACAATTAGAGGAGAGGAGTTAGAAAATCTGTGAATTTATGTGGAATGGAAAATGCTCAGGAGTTCACAACACTGGAGGTGGTAGAACAGTTTCCAAAAGTAAGGGAGAGGGTAAACAATCCAGAAACATGGAGCTGTGCTGGCCTAAAGACTTCTTGAGAAACTTCCTCTGAGGTTGGGAACAAGAAATATATGTAATTGTCAGGAGATTTAGCTTCGTTTGTAGTGACACCATGAAATCTGGGTCTGCATCTATGTTACCTGGAGAACATGGTTTCTTATTTTCCAATGATCATGAGGCAGCGGTGCTGAATTCTCTCTTTGTAGGTAAACTGAGGCCACTGGGCTGAAGTGTCTCCCATGTGGACTGTGAAGCCATTTGGTGATCCTCCACTTTCCAGGGTGTTTCTTACTGCTGCACTGGGAGTTTGGTACTTGCTTCACGAAATACAAGTAGTTCAACTGGGATAAAAATGCTGGAGGAGTTCTGTCATGTGTGGTTGGTCAGGGTCGCGAAGAAAATGTACGAACCAGGCTTCTATCCTACATAGCTTTCCCCTTGACTATAGCAACCTGATTCTGAACATTGCCCTGAAACCTCTCCATATGACAAGATGCCTTTACATATAAAGGTCTGCTGCCTGCACCATGTCAGTCGCAAGTCTTTCAAAGCCAATGGAAGATCCAGGTGGTCCTACCAAAAATATTTATTTACACACCTACAGTCCACTTCTCTACGCCCACTACTCAGCAGGCTCCAAATTACTGGCATCTCTGTTCTACACCATTTTCACGAAACTCAGTCAATCAAGGCACTCTTTGGTACACTCATGCTCAATAACAGGAAATCCAAAGTTTATCCAGTTGCACCTGGTCATGGGAATTTCAGAAATTTCATGGTATTAATCTAGTTATATTTCAAAAATGAAGTTAGAGGCACTGTGGGTTTCAATTAATTCAGGAACCATTAAATGGTGAGGAAGCTCATTTCAATGAAAGCTCTGGAGAACACTCACAGAAAAGCCTTCCAAAAGACTGGCCAAAAGGTCACATGAATCCAGACACATCGTGGTCTACAATGTGAGGTCCATATGTGTTTGGACTCTCAACTAGGGCTGCCAAGTCTTCAAGAAGTAAATCATGTGATATCCTGGCTCAGAATCCCCGAACTCCGTGGAAAGCCATCCCGGGCCTAGATCTCAGTTTCCAAAGGTGATTCTCACGCGTGGCCTAGTAAAATCCCAAGAGAATTCACGGCAATACTTCTCTGAGGTCAGATCCAGAACTCATTCTTTAAGGGGAATCACACCAGAGTTCAAACCCAGGTGATCCCAGTCATCTCTTCCAACTACCACACAAATTACCACAATTAAAACAAGAACACTCCCATATGGCCCTCATCTTCTTCCATATTGTCACTCATCATAATTTGGCTGGATTTTTAAATGAGGGGCGCAGACCGAGACAGTGTCCAAAATAAGCTATTTTGACCCTCATTTGCCTAAAGTCAAGGTGTCCTGGACACCCATCCTGTGAACCAGGAGTGATCAAATAGGCCTGCCATTAATACCGCTCCAATTCTCCAATTTGAGGCCTACTGACTGTGGGGTTTAGATTCTTTATGTGAATTTTAGTCATGATAAAACCAAACACCTATGGGCTAGCCTCTGCAGGTTTTGAAGAACTCATTTGACCCAAAGGATCCCTATTTTCACTTGATGGAGTTCAGGAACCTTACAGAGGAAGTCAAGAGACTTCATCCCAATGACTGCTCTTTTGGCCATTTTTCATTTGGATGCAAACATGGGAACTTTCTTTAGATCCATCAGGTGCTGAGAATCTAAGTCACAGCCACACACAGGGCCAGGGGGCTGATTCAAACACATCCCTTTTCAAAGCACTTAAGAAAAGAGCCACAGGTATGCCCAATCATTTCCATTTGAAAACTGTTTTCTTCAGGCTTCAAAAAGGGGTGGTCAGAGGCAAAGACCTTCCTGACATTCAGGGCAACAGAACAATTGGTAAGCAAAAGGCCCAAAGCAGGGTTTCTCCACTGAGACTTTCCTGGTCACACTGATATCTGAGTTTTCTGAGATGCTCCCCATTCCCTACAGCTATCCAGTACATTGTTATGTCACAGAGCTTTGAGGTGGTAAATATCTTGGACACAAAACCATAGGCCTATTCTTGAGATTGGCCGGAATTCAGTAAGAAAACAGGAACTTAGGAAGATAGCAGGTGTTGCACATCAATAAGGCAAGCTACAGTCCATTCATAAATGGGGCAATATGAATGCTGAGAAGCTTTCTACTAGACAAGACACATCTATTCATGAATTCTCTTTTCTAATGTCTACAACCACGGACACAGTGAGATACACAGACAGAGAAACACTCGCCATGTTAAACGACTTACTAGAAACAGTCCACTTCCAACGAAACAAACTGACTTTCCTACCTATTCTCAGAAAATGAGACAAAACCACAAACCCACAACCACACCCACAAAGGCACCTTCTTCCCCCAAGTAGGTCTTTGACTATCCGGAGTGTCCTCTGACTTGTAGGCCATAATATGTTCCCCCAAAATAGCCTGTCCTGTCTCAGATCTGGTCTCCTTGGCAAACTCTGTGAACTTCTCAGGAGCCAACTGTGAGCCACTAACTGCTTTCTCAAGAAAAGCAACGCTTCCGAGCTTTCCTGGCATTTGTTCTTCACACGTCTGAAGGTACCAAGAAAGACTGACTGTCCTTGGTAAATTCAAATAAGTGAGACCACAGGGATGGGGACTGGGACTGGCTCTGTGTGCCTGGCTTCCTGGATCCAAAGTTCAGAAAGTTCCATCACCAAGGAAGTGAGGTGAGGTCATTTCCTTCCTGAACTGAATGAGGTCCCTGTCTTGGCAACCACTTTGTCTTAACTGTTGCTTCCAAGGGTCCCATGAGATTGAGGCTGCCCCTACTTCCTGTGACACTTTCACAAGTTAGAATGGTATATCAACCATAGGCACCCAGGAATAGATCTCCACACAGGCCTGTTTTGGTCCATGTTCTCTACATTAAGAAGAGAATCTGATTCAGACACAACCTTTTATCCTGACCGGGTTGTTTGCCATGGAAGATGACTTTTGCTCTCTCAGGTCCTTCATAGCTGCCTACATCTTCTCCAGGGATCATTTCTGCATGGGCCTTTGAGGTTCTCAGCAGGTGGAAGTTTCCCTACATTTCTTTATTGTAAAATCAACTCTTTCCCTGCTCTTCTATAAAGTTAGATTGAGGGAACAGTGTATGATTATGGTTAAAAACATGTTTGATTTGGGTTAGAAATCATTGTGCTGGATGAATAATGGTATTGGGAACTTGCTATGTGTATAAGAATATATAGGTGTAATATATATATGAAAAAAGAAATCTAAGTATGATTTGAAGGCCAGAAGGGCATTGGGCCCTTGATTGGGATACGCAGCATTGAATTACGTTCTGCAGAGATGTCTCAGATAAATCGATATACAATGGCATAGGTCCTTGTACCTTGCATGAATTAATGTAGAAGGAACATCCAGTCAAAAAGGGATAGTCGGTAGTGAAAGGTTAATAAAATAGGTACTTATAATTTCCTGTTTTTCTGTATGCTTAACGAAACACTGTGAAATCTTGAGAAATGTTTGCTAATCTTGTTCTAGAATGTACTGTTCCCAACTGCCAAACTGCAGAATGTACTGCCTCACTCGGTGTCACGCGAACCGCCCACTCACCCTTACACATCAGTAAACTTCCCTCCCTTCCCTCTCCAAGAAATGTATGTAAGCTCTGCATAAGCTGTTCTCAGAGCTCTCTGATCTATTTAAGTTAGCTGTGAGCCCCAGCAAGCTGGACCCCAAAAAAAACCCTTTGCTGTTGCATGAGACAGTCTCTTGGTAGTCTCTTCCTCCGACACTCGCCTGACCTTTACATATTGAGGTTCCACCGAGTTCTGGCAGTGGCGGATGAGAGACCCCCAACGGGCTCCTCTCGGAGCAAGTAAGGCGCCTCTTTCTGGTTTCAGGTGTCATGTTAGGGCTTGGCAAAATTGCTGGCGATGAAGAGCCTGGGGTCTCTCCGACGGTGGCTGAGAGACGTGTCACAGAGACATAGGGCACCTCCCTGGGGGACCCCGCAGAGGACTCGGAGAATCAAGGAACAATTGCTTCATTGACTCAGTGATATTTTGTTTTAGATTAGGTATTGCCATCCTATCGGGTTTTGCCGGCTACGCATTCCTGGTCTCAGTGTTGGACGTCCATTGCCTGTCTTCATGGTCTTGTCTTATCTGTGTCATGTGACTTTGCTTTTACTGTTTGTGTACCTTTCATTATGGGACAGAGCACTTCAATGCCTCTGTCCCTGACCCTTGATCACTGAACCAAAGTCCGCTTAAGGGCTCAGTATCTTTCTTTTTTTAGTAAAACGCTAGACCTGGCAGACTCTCTGTGCCTCAGAATGGCCCATTTTGGAATCGTATGGCCCCTAGAAATATCTTTCTACTTCCCACTAATTTAAAAAGTCAGAGATATTGTCTTTCAGCCAGGGCCACATAGCCATCCTGATCAACACCCATATATCTTAACTTTGCAGACCTCTGCAAATCTCCTCCTCCATGGGTGAAGCCTTTCCTTGCCCATGCCTCTGCTCATACTCCTTCCCCCATGATCTCTCAAACCCTCACCTCTTCCACCTCCTCCACCCTCTGTTCTCCCTGAGTCACAAGATTTGACTCTACTGGACTCTTCTTCCCCTCCTTATCCACTGCCCTCGTCCCCTAAAACACAACACACTCTAAGTGATTCCCCTGCTTCTGACTAAGCCTCTCTACCATTGGAGGAAGATAAGCCGGTAATAGGATCTGATAATGGACCGATGTTCATGGCCCAGGTAAGTCAGGGGTTAGCCAGGAACCTGGGGATTAATTGGAAGTTAAATTGTGCTTATAGACCCCAGAGTTCAGGACAAGTAGAAAGAATGAATAGAACAATTAAAGAGACCTTAACGAAATTAAGCTTAGAGACCAGCATAAAAGATTGGACTATGCTCCTGACTTATGCAATGTTTCATGCAAGAAAAAATCCTTCTGTTTCATTGAGTAGCCTTACCCCCTGAGAAATTCTCTATGGTGGCCCTCGTCCAGTAAGGGTCCTAAGCCCAACTGTAAGACCTAAGGATCCATTTCACACCCTCTTGCTTGACAGACTTAAAGCTCTTGAAAGAACTCAGTGATACCTGTGAAAATAGCTGGCCACTGCCTACCAAACTGTGTACCAGGGGATTCCACATCCATATCAAATAAGAGACTTCATGTATGTAAGATGACATCAGGTGTCATCCCTGGAACCCTGCTGAAAAGGACCATACCAGGTGCTACTTATAACACCTACAGTGGTAAAGGTATACAGAATCACTTCCTGGATCCATGCCTCTCATCTCAAGCCTGCTCCTTGTCCAGAATCTTTCTGGAAACTGGAAAAGACTGGTAACAGTTTCAAATTGTGTATTCGCCATGTGGATAAGGTTATATACTCTCCCCTTGGCCACAAGTAGTCCTAACCCTCATCAGCCTGTTAAGCAGCGATGGCTGATCACAAATCCTACTGGAAAAGAGTATAATCTATCTCGCATACAGCCCCCTTAGGGACCTGGTGGCCATCTCTCCACCCAGACATTTGTCAGCTGGCCATAGGTCTTTTTTATTGGGATATCCCTGATGAAGAAAATCCCACTAAAATACCATTAAATCCCTTCCGTACCATAGATAATGGAAACAAACATTATGGATGTAGGGACACGCGAGCCAGATGCGGTTGGCTAGCCTAGATTACTATGTTTGCCCGGCAAACTATCAAAGCCACAAACAGTAACCGCTGTGTGGGGGAAAAGCCGACTTCTTCTGTATTTCATGGAGATGTGATCATACAGGGGCTGCCTGATGGAACCCCAATACTTCATCAAATTCAGTACACAGCATTGGCCATATTACCAAGTAGAAAACAGAAAAAGGATGGCCCCCAGAGGGGTCTCTAGATCCTCAAATTTTGCGTGACCTTTTTAACTTCTGCAAGTGCTCAAAAGGGTGAAAGGAGATTCCCCTATGTGGAAGCCTTTTCCCTCCTTCACTCACATCCTGAACTATGCTTCTCCAATAGATTTTTATCCTCAGCCTTCTGCTCCAGACTCTCTGCTGTCACTCCCACCTCAGCAACCTGATTTCTCCCCTCCAATTACTAGATCAGAAACCCAAACCTCCACCAGTTCTCAGACAATTGCCCACTAGTGAGGTAGCAGGTACTGAGGTACCCCTCCACCGACTCATTCCTCTCTTCTCCTGTCAGTGCCCTCACCGGGTCCCACCAGGTCCTCTTTCCAGCTAACCCAAAGCTCAAACGAGCTGAGGAGAGCTCTCAGACCCTTATCCAAGATGTAATATAAATGGCCATTAAAGTTGCTTTGTCATCACTGAAAACAGGCTACTAAAATTTAAAGTCCCTCACAGGATTTTGGGATACTCACTCCCGTTTTCTGCTCTGCTCTACCTGTTCTACTGCTGAAGTTTTGTTGCTAGGAAATTCCCAAACCCCTTTTCAATTATTCTTTTACATCTCTCTTTTTCCTCATTCTCAGATCCTCAGAGCTTCTCTCAGCCCCACCTTCCCCGTATTCCCCCTCTGTACCAGGCCCACAGAAAAGTCTTAAATGTCCTTCTCCAGAAGTCTTCACCATGGCTGAATTTAGAAATTTCAGCATAGAGTTTCTATAAAGAGTTCAATGTAGATAAACTTTATCTTTTTGTATTGCCCTGTTCTACTTGGCCACTGGCTAAAAAACTCAGTACTTCTAAGCTAGACAACCCCTAACTTGTTTTTCACAAAATATGTGAACAAGGCCTCTGGCCTTCAGCTGGGGCTTCGCAGAAATGGCTACATTTCTAAGATAAAGAAATTACCAAATGGGCTCCGTTGTAACAGCTGGCAGGGGGAAAATAAGAAAGGGAATAAAAAGCTCTCCCCCTCCCATGTGTCCTTGAAAATTTAACTTGCCCAGAACAGAGGAAAAATCAGAAACAAATACTGCTTTTTTGAACTTCTGCAGACTGTAAACTTCTGAGCCCCATCCTTATATGCTGGGTACAAAATTCTGAAACTACCTAAACTTGAGTTTCAGGGGATTAATTGATTACAACAGAAGCAATGCCCTCTGCATCCGGTTGCAACAAAATAGGACTGTTTCCCTGTCTTCAGTGCTATCTTAGTTGCCTTGCCTTGTCTGTCCCTACAACAGCATAATTCTATATACTTAAACATTGTTTATGTTTTCATGAAATGGTCAACAGATGGGATTAATTTTGAAATGGTGCAGATGTTTCCCAGAGTGCTCTATCATGATGCAGGTTCGTTTGAAGATCAAATGGGGGGGCATACAACCGGTTCCACTGGGAACATGTATCGCTCACTTTAGCCATCCTATTATGAATAGGAGTTGCTGCACGGGTGGGCACAGGAGCCACTGCCATTGTCCATGGGACACAACAAATGACCCAATTAGAAGCAGCAATAGAGCAAAACTAAGATATTAGAAACCCCCATCAGAGCTTTTCATGAATCTTTAACCTCTCTCTCTGAAGTTGTTTTACAGAACAGTTGAGGGTTGGACCTCCTCTTTATTAGAGAAGGGGGCCTTTGTGATGCATTGAGGGAAGAATGTTGTTTTTATGCTGACCATACTGGAGTTGTAATAAAATCTATGAGTAAATTTAAAAGACACCTTGAAGAGCATCAACAAGAGAGAGAGGCCCAAAAAGGGTGGCTTGAGTCTTGGTTCACACACTCCTCCTGGTTAACTACGTTTTTATCAACCTGGCAGGTCCAATAATAATCCTCATATTATTGCTAACTATAAAACCTTATTTGCTCAACCGTGTAATTTCTTTTCTCCAGGCTCAAATTGGACGAGTTAAACTTATGGTAATACCCCACAAGCAGACATAGAATGTGACACCCTCCAATGATCATTTTTATGATTAAAAGTAGCCAGAAGAAGAAGTGGGGAATTAAAGGTTAATAAAATAGGTACTTGTCACTTCTTGTTTTTCTGTTTGCTTAACAAAACACTGTTGAAATTTGAGAAATGCTTCCAAATCTTGTTCCCAGAATGTTCTGTCCCCAACTGCGCAACTGCAGAATGTACTCCCTCACCCAGTTGCACGCAAACCACCCACTCGCCCTGACCCATCAATAAAATTCCCTCCCTGTCCTCTCCAGGGAAAGTATATAAGCTCTACTTAAGCTATTCTCAGGGCTATCTGCTCGATTCAAGTGATCTCTGAGCCCCAGCATGCTGGACACCCAAAAAACCCTTTGATGTTGCATGAGATAGTCTGTTGGTTGTCTCCTCCTCTGAAGCTCGCCCCACATTTACTTGGATGATTGAATGTAGAAGAGAACATCCAGTCAAAAAGGGATAGTCTATAGCATTAGGAAGATAGTCAGTACTTTTAGGAAGAAGGGTGAGTATAGGAATTGGAAAAAAAGTTCTTTAGCAATAGGGTTTCGATTAGAGAGTGAATGTAAATGTCAGCACAGGTGAAGAGTCAGTCACAATGATGAACTGGGGAAAATATGTAGGAAAGCATATATCAATAGAGACATTACGAAAACAGGCAAAGTATAAAGTGAGTGATAGGATTAGATATTTTGAACAGGGTTGAGTTTACATATATAATCTTAGGAAGAAACAAATATGTAGTCACAAATAGGATTGACATTTGAGATCATTAGGCAAATTTCAGGTGGATGAATATTTCTCAGAATAATCTTGTGAATAGTTGATTATAAATCCACATACATAAACATGAATGAATTTAGGGAGTGTATATAAGACACATATATTTCATATTTTGAAAAATCTGGAGAGTGTATATATATATATATATATATATATATATATATATATATATATATATACAAAACACACACACAGACAAAAAAGTAGCAATATATATGTCAATCAAAATTCATTATAAAATATACATCATCCAGAGATCTAAAAATATTAATTTTACTGAACATGGATTTATGTATAATGCTGTTCAACTAGCAAGCTCACCCATAGGTTGAATATCCAATTCCAACAAGTTTAGTAGGAGTGATCTCTTCTAACAATTTGTATCTGCCAAGTCAGCCACCTCACAAGAATGTACGTGTGGTACCAGGTAGGAATCTATATGTGCATATAAGAATACAGAGAAAGGGAGACAGGAATTCACATATTTGTTAACCTTAAAAATACATGGACAACTATTTCAACAACAAATCGACTAGATTCATAACTCCAACTCTGTATCATGCAAAAGGCAACTCCAACAATACACCAGGCCTACTCTGAACTGCTTGTATTTCTATTCAGTTTGGGTTAGTTTTCTCCATCATATTAGAATTAGTAGTCAGAGTCTGGTCGGGTATGGGTTAGAGTCAGGGATTCAGTATTTTGAATGGAAAATAGAAAACTGAATCCAATGTGTATGCAAATATATGCTACAGAAAATTCTTCCCATTCTCCTCCAGAACAATGTCTTGACATTACCTTCGCCCCAATTAAGACACAATTAGAGGAGAAGAGTTAGAAAATCTGTGAATACCTATCAGGAATGGAAAATGCTCCAGATTTCACATCTTTGGAGGTGGTAGAGGAGTTTCCAAAAGTAAGGGACAGGGTAAACACTCCACAAATATGGAGCTCTGCTGGCCTAAAGACTTTTTGAGAACCTGCCTTTGAGGTTGGGCACTTAAAATATATGTTGTTTTCATTAGCTTTAGCTTTATTTGTAGTGAGACAATCAAAGCTCGATCTGCTTCTATGTGACCTGGAGGACATGGTTATTTATTTTCCAATAAAAATGAGGCAGCAGTGCTGAATTCTCTCTTTGTAGGTAAACTGTGGCCACTGAGGGCTAAGTGTCTCCCCGTGTGGACTGTGACCACAACTTGGTCATCCTCCAATTATCGTCGTGTTTTTTGCTGCTGCACTGGGAGTTTGGTATTTGCTTCATGAAATACAATGAGTTCAAATGGGAGACAGTGCTGAAGGGAGTTCTGTCAGCTGTGGTGGGCATGGTCTCCAGGAGAATGCACCAACCAGGGTTCTATCCCACGTAGCTTGCCCCCTTGACAATAGCAACATGATTCTGAACATTGCCCTAAAACCTCTCCATATAAAAATATGCCTTTACGTATATGGGTCTGATGGCTGCACCATGTCAGTCTCAAGCCATTTGGAAGCCAATGGAAGATCCACATGGCCCCACCACAGATGTTTTATCACTCACTTGCATAACACTTCTCTAGGCCCACTACTCACCAGGCTCCTACTTACTAGCATCTCTGTTCTACACCATTTTCATGAAACCCAGTCAATCAAGGCCCTGTCTGGTATATTCATGATCATCAACAGGACATCAAAGGTCCTCCAGTGACATCTGGTCATGGGAATTTTAAAAATTTCATGGTAATTATCTAGCAATTTTTCATGGATGAAGTTGGAGGCACTGTGGGTTTCAATTCATTCAGGAACCCTTAAAGGGTTAGGAAACTAATTTCAGGCAAAGCTCTGGAGTACTCTCACATGCAAGGCTACCCAATGAGTGGCCAAAAAGTCACATGAAGCGAGGCCAATTGAGGTCTATAAAGCGAGGTCCATGTGGGTTTTGAATCTCTATAATGCATGCCAAGTCTTTCAGAATAAAATCATGTAATATCCTGGCTGAGATTCGCAGTGTTCTGTGGAAAGCCAACCTGTGCCAAGATCTCAGGTTCCAATGGCAACTTCATGCCTGGCCTCCTAAAATCCCAACACAATTCATGGCAATACTTCTCTCAGGTCAGTTCCAGAACTCAGTCTATAAGGAGAATCACACCAGAGTTCAAGTCCAGGTGGACCCAGACAACTCTTCCAACCGCTACTCAAATGAAAACAATTAAACCAGAATACTCCCTCATGGCCCTATTCTTCTTCCATATAGACACTAATCATAACCTCTTCCTGGAGTTTTCCATGAGTTGTGCAGCCCATGAAAATGTCCAAAATAAGCTTCTTGCACCTCTTTTGCCTAACTTCAGCGTGGCCTGGGCACCCTTCCTGTGAACCTGGAGTGATCAAATAGGCCTGCCCTTAATACTGCTCCGCTTATCCAATTTGAGGCTCTCTGACTGTGGGGTCTAGATTCTTTATGTGAATTTGAGTCATGAGAAAAGCCAAGACAGTGTCCAAAATCAGCTCGCTTTTTCCTCATTTGCCTAAAGTTAGGGTGGCCTGGACACCGTTTCTGTGAACCAGGAGTGATCAAATAAGCCTGCCGTTAATACTTCTGTGTTTCTCCAATTTGAGGCCTACTGATTTCAGGTATCAATTTCTTATGTGATTTGGAGTTACTCGAAAACCCAAGCACCTCTGCAGGGAATTGAAGAACTCATTTGACCCAAAGAATCGCTATTCTCACTTGATGGAGTTCAGGAACCTAACAGAGGAAGGCAAGAGACTTCATCCATAATGAATGATTTTTTTTCCATTATGGTTTTGGATGCACACATGGGATCATTCTTTAGATGCATCAGGTGCTGAGAATCTAACTCAAAGCCACACACATGGCCAAGAGACTAATTCAGACACATCCCTACCCAAAGCAAATAAGCAAAGAGCCACAGGTGATGCCATTCATTTCCATTTGAAAACTGTTTACTTCAGGCTTCACAAAGGGGTGGATTGAGGCAAAGAACTTCCTGACATTCAGTGAAAAACAACAATAAGTAAGCAAAAGGCCCAAAGCAGGGTTTCTCCACTGAGACTTTCCTGGTCACACTGATATCTGAGTTTTCTGAGATGCTCGCAATTCTATTCAGCTATCCAGTACATGGCCATGTCACAGAGTTGTAGGTGGTACATATTTTGAACACAAATTTATGAGCCTATTCTAGAGAGTGGCCAGAATTCAGGAAGAAAACAGAAACTTAGAAAGATAGCAGGTGTTGCACATCGACAAGACAAGCTGCACTCCATTCATATATTGGGCAGGTTGAAATATGGGAAGATTTACACTTGACAGGACACATCCATTAATGCATTCTCTTTTCCAATGTCTACAACAATGGACACAGTGGGATACACAGACATAGAAAGACTCACCTTGTGAAACAACTTACTAGAAACTGTCCACTCCAAACCAAACCGCCTTTCCCATCTATTCTCAGAACATGAGACAAAACAATAAACCCACACACACTCCCACAAAGGCACCTCCTTCACCCAAGTAGGTCTGTGACTATCCAGAGTGTACTCTGACTGGTGGGCCATACTATGTTCCCCTGAAATGGTCTGTCTTCTCTCAGATCTGGTTTCCTTGGCCAACTCTGTGCAGTTGTCAGGAGCCAGTGGTGAACCACTATCTGCTTTCTCAGGAAAGGTCCATCTTCAGAGCTTTCCTGGCATTTGGCTATCCTCACATCATTAGGTACCAAGAAAACTGACTCTGTCCTTGGTAAATCCAAACAAGTGAGCCCACTGGGACTGGGACTGGGACTGCCTCTTGGTGCCTGGCTTTTTGGATACCAAGTTCAGACAGTTCCATCACCAAGGAAATGAGGTATGTCACTTTCTTTGGAACTGAATGAGTTCACTGCCTTGGCAACGACTTTGTCCTAACACTTGCTTCTAAAGGTCCCATGAGATGGAGCCTTCCCCTACTTCCCGTGACACTTTCACAAGGTAGTATGGTATATCAACCATTGGCACCCAGGAACAGCTCTCCACACAGGACTGGTTTGGTCCATCTTCTCTACAATAAGAAGAGAGAGGCTGATTCATACATATCCCTTCATCCTGACCAGGTTGTTTGCCATGGAAGATGACTTTTGCTCTCTCAGGTCCTTCATACCTGCCTACAACTTCTCCAGGTATCATTTCTGCATGGACCTTTGAAGTTCTCTGCAGGTGGAGGTCCCCAAGTTTCCTGTACTGTAAAAACCACTCTGTCCCTGCTCTTCTGTAAAATGAGATTGAGGGAACAGAGTATGTTTAGGGTTAATAACAGGTTTGATTTGGGTTACGAATCATTCTGTGCGATGAATAATGCTATTGGGAACCTGCGATATTTACAAGAATATAGAGGTGAAATATAAGTATGAAAACAGAAATCTAGTTATGATTTGAAGCCCAGAAGGATATTGGGCCCTTGATTGGGATACTTAGCTTTGATTTATGCTCTGCAAAATTGTCTCAGATAATTCGATATACAATGGCATAGGACATTTTATTGAATGTAGAAGAGAACATCCAGTCAAAAAGGGATAGTCGGTAGGATTAGGAAGATAGTCGGTAGGTTTAGAAAGAAGAGTGAGTATAGGATTTGGACCAAAAGTTCTTTAGCAATAGGGTTTCGATTATAGAGTGAATGTAAATGTCAGCACATATGAAGTGTCAGTCACTAGGATCAACTTGGGAAAATTTGTTGAAAAGCAGATATCAATAGAAACATTATGAAATCAGGCAAAGTATAAAGTGAGTGATAGGATTAGACATTTCCAACAGGGTTGAGTTTGAATATATAAATTCGGAAGAAACAAATATGTAGTCACCAATAGGATTGACAATTGACAGCATTAGGCAACCTGGACATGGATGTTTTTAGTAATTCATGTACACTTTACATTTAGGCTTTGGTACAATCATAAATGTGACCTTTACATTTTTTTTGTCCAGAATATTACTTTGATAAAATGTATATGTACATCAGGTGACATGAGTATGTCTTCCACCATTTCTGCAAGCAATATACTGAAGATGTAAAATTAGAATCGGGGGTACAAAGAGGTGTACCCTGTGTCTATGAATATAGAGATAAAGAATGAATAGACCGTAATGTGAATGAATAATATAACTTTTTTCAACTTTAAAAAATGAATTGATCTAATATCTGAAAAATCACAGGAAATCGTATATTGATATACAATCATTCATTCCAAGCAGTTATACATCCAATGGTAATATTCGTGTTTTGGTTTATCATGAAGAGTGTGTGAGATTTGCTTCAAAAGTGACTATGGAAATAATGTGTTTGGAAAGAAGACTCATGAAAATACCAGTAAAGAAACCGTGACAATACATGTGTTCTGAAGCAAAAAGTGATTAAATTTGAAACAAATGCCTACAAATTTGTGAACTTGTGGATGAAATGTATATCCTATGATGTGCAAAAACTGAAGAAATAATAATGTAAAAGTGTCGAATACGAATGAATAAAGAATTACATATCATGTCCCATTGGAATCTACTTGCATTGATGTTAGACTGGGTCAGTTACTGTAGAATAATTAGGATTTGTATGCATCATTCCCTGAAGTTAGTTTTCAGTACTAGGAAACAAATATGTATTTCAGGTGGATGAATATTTCTGAGAATAATCTTGTTTAAAGTTGATTAAAAATCCACATACATGAACATAAATAAATTTAGAGAGTGTATATTAGACACATATATTTCATATTTTGAAAAATCTGGAGAGTGTACACACACACACATACACACACACACAACACTCACAGATATTAAAAAGTAGCAATATAAATGCCAATCGAAATTCATCAGTAAATATATATCATCCACAGATGCAAAAATATTTATTTTACTGAACATGAGTTTACGTATAATGTTGTTCTACTAGGACGCTCCCTATAGGTTGAATTTTCAGTTCCAACAGCATTTAGGAGGAGTGATCTCTTCTCACAATTTGTATCTGCCAAGTCAGCCACCTCACAAAGATGTACGTGTGATACCTGGTAGGATTCTATATATGCATATAAATATACAAGTGTGAATAGGCTAAAGAGAAAGGGAAACATGAATTCTCATATTTGTTAACTTTAAAAACACATGGAGATCTTTTTCTATTAAACATTGACTAGATTTATAACTCCTACCTTGTATAATGCAAAATGCAAGTCCAACTATACAACATGCCTCCAATGAACTGCTTGTATTTCTATAGGTTTGTGTTATTTTTCTCTATCATATTAGGATGAGTTGTCTGAGTCTAGTATGTATGGGTTAGTGTCAGGGATTCAGTATTTCAAAAGGAAAATTGGAAATTGAATCCAATTTGTATGCAAATATATGCTGCACAAATATCCTCCCAATCTCATCCAGAACAATGCCTTGAAATTACCTTCACCCCAAGTAAGACACAGTTAGAGGAGAATAGATAGAAAATCAGTGAATACATATCTGGAATGGAAAATGCTCAGAAGTTCACAACCTTGGAGGTTGTAGAGGAGTTTCCAAAAGTAAGGGACAGGGTAAACACTCCACAAACATGGAGCTCTGCTGGCCTAAAAACTTTTAGAGCAACTGCCTCTGAGTTTGGGAACGTGAAAAATATGTTGTTGTCAGGAGAATTGGCTTCCTTTGTAGTGAGACCATCAAACTGGGTCTGCCTCTATGTGACGTGGAGGACATGGTATCTTATTTTCCAATGAACATGAGGTAGCAGTGTTGATTTTCTTCTTTTTAGGTAAACTGTGGCCTCTGGGGGCTAAGTGTCTCCCCGTTGGACTGTGAAGCCATTTGGTCCTCCTCCACTTTTTGTGGGGTTTTTGCTGCTGAACTGGGAGTTTGGTATTTGCTTCATGAAATTCAAGGAGTTCAACTGAGACACAGTGCTGGAGGGAGTTCTGTCATATGTGGTGGTTCAGAGTCTGCAGAAGAACGCACCAACCACGCTTCTTTCCCTCATAGCTTGCCACATTGCATCCTTGTCCATAGCAACCTGATTCTGAACATTGCCCTGAATCCTCTCCATATAACAAGATGCCTTTAATTACAAGGGTCTGCTGGCTGCTTCATGTAATCCACAAGCCATTTGGAAATCAATGGAAGATCCACATTGCTCCAACACAGATGTTTTATCACACTCCTGCCCACCACAGCTCTAGGCCCACTTCTCAGCAGGCTGCAACTTTCTGGCACCTCTGTTCTACACAATTTTCATAAAACCCAGTCAAGCAAGGCACTGTCTGGTACATCCATGATCAGCAACAGGACATCCAAAGATTCTCCAGTGCCACCTGGTCATGGGAATTTCAAAAATTTCATGGTATTTATTTAGACATTTTTCAAGGATGAAGTTGGAGGCACTGTGGATTTCAATTTATTCAGGAACAGGAAATGGTGAGCAAGATTATTTCAATGAAAGCTCTGGAGAACCCTCAAAGGCAAGGCTTCCCAAAGAATGGCCAAAAGGTCACATTAAGCCAGGCCCATTAAGGTCTACAATATGAGGTCCATGTGTGTTTTCACTCTCAACTATGGCTGCCAAGTCTTTCGAATGAAATCATGTGTTATCTTGGCTGAAATTCCCAGTGCTCTGTGGAAAGCCACTCTGGGGCTAGATCTCAGTTTCCAAGGGTGACTCTCATACATCGCCTCTTAAATCACAACACAATACATGGCAATACTTCTCTGAGATCAGTTCCTGAACTCAGTCTATAAGGGGAATCACATGAGAGTTCAAGCCCAGGTAGACCTTGTTATGTCTTCCAAGTGTCACACAAATATCCACAATTAAATCCAAAACACTTCCACATGGCACTCATCTTCTTCCATTTACACAATCATCATAATCTCTGGCTGGAGGTTTCCATGAGGGGTGCAGCCCAAGACAGTGTCCAATATAACCTCCCTTGCCCCTCATTTGCCTAAAATAAGGGTGGCCAGGACATCCTTCCAGTGAACCAAGAGTGATCAAATAGGCCTGCCATTAATATGGCACTGCTTCTCCAATTTGAGGCCTACTGACTGTGTGTTTTAGATTCTTTATGTGAATTGGAGTCTTGAGAAAAACCAAGCACTTATGGGCTAGCCTCTGCAGGGTTTTGAGGAACACATTTGAACCAAATTATCACTATTCTCACATGATGGATGACAGGAACGTTACAGAGGAATGCGAGAGACTTCATCCACACTGACTGCTCTTTTGTCCATTTTGGTTTTGGATGCACACATGGGATGCTTCTTTAGATCCATCAGGTGCTGAGAATCTAAGCCACAGTCTCACACAGGGCCAAAAGGCTGATTCAGACACATCCCTTTCCAAAGCAATTAAGCAAAGAGCCACAGGTGATGCCCTTTCATTTCCATTTGAAAACTGTTTCTTTAGGCTCTACAATGGTGTGGCCTGAGGCAAAGACCTTCCTGACATTCAGGGCAACAGAACAATTGGTAAGCAAAAGGCCCAAAGCAGAGTTTCTTCACTTAGAATTTCCTGGTCAAACTAATATCTGAGTTTTCTGAGATGCTCCCATTTCTTTCAGCGATCCAGTACATGGCCATGTCACAGAGCTTGGAGGTGGTACATATTTTGGACACAAAACCATGAGCCTATTCTGGAGAGTGGCCAGAATTCAGGAAGAAAACAGGAACTTAGGAAGATTGTTGGAGTTGTCCACCCATAAGTCAAGCCGCAGTCCATTCATAAATTGGGCAAGTTGAGTCTAGACAGGACACATCCAATGATTCATTCTCTTTTCTAATATCTAAAACCACGGACACAGTGGGATACACAGACAAAGAAACACTGGCCTTGTCAAACGACTTACCAGAAACAGTTCACTCCAAACCAAACAAACCGCCTTTCCTACCTATTCTCAGAACATGAGACAAAATCTCAAACCCACACCCACACACACAAAGGAAGCTCCTTCCCCAAGTAGGTCTGTGACTATTGGGAGTGTCTTCTGACTGGTGGGCCAAACTATGTTCTGATGAAATCGCCTATCCTGTGTCAGATATGGTCTCGTTGGTCAAATCTGTGAAGTTGTCACTAGCCAGCGGTGAGCCACTACCTGCTGTCTCAGGAAAGGCCCCTCTTCAGAGCTTTCCTGACATTTGTTCATCCTCACCTCAGTAGGTACCAAGAAAGACTGACTCTGTCCTTGGTAAATCCAAAAAATAAGACCACTGGGACTGGGACTGAGACTGGCTCTGGGTGCCTGGCTTCCCGGATTCCAAGTTCAGAGAGTTCCATCACCAAGGATGTGAGGTGAGATTACTTCCTTCAGGAATTCTTTGAGGTCATTGCCTTGGCAACCACTTTGTCCTATGAGATGGAGGCTGCCCTTACTTCCTGTGACACTTTTACAAGTTAGAATGGTATATCAACCATAGGCACCCAGGAACAGCTCTCCACACATGCCTGGTTTGGTCTATCTTCTGTACATTAACAAGAGAGAGGCTTATTCAGACACAACCCTTCATCCTGGAAAGGTTGTTTGCGATGGAAGATGACATTTGCTCTCTCAGGTCCTTCATAGATGCCTACATCTTCTCCAGGGATCAAATCTGCATGGACATTTGAGGTTCTCAGCAGGAGGAAGATACCCTACATTGCTGTATTGTAAGACAAACTCTGTCCCTGCTCTTCTGCAAAGTTAGATTGAGGGAAGAGTGTATGGTTAGGGTTAATAACATGTTTGATTTGGGTTACGAATCATTGCGAAGGATGATTAATAGTATTGGGAACCTGCGATATTTATAAGATTATAGAGGTGAAATATAAGTATGGAAACAGAAATCTAGGTAAGATTTGAAGCCCAGAAGGGCATTAGGCCCTTGATTGGGATACTTAGCTTATAATTACGTTCTGCACAGATATCTCAGATAAATCGATAATCAATGGCATAGGACCTTACACCTTGGAAGATTGATTTTAGAAGAGAACATCCACTCAAATTGAGATAGTCGGTGGGATTAGGAAGGTAGTCAGTAGGTTTAGGAAATAGAGTGAGTATAGGACATGGAGCAAAAGTTCTGTAGCAATAGTGTTTTGGTTATAGAGTGAATGTAAATTTCAGCACATGTGAAGAGTCAGTCACAATGATTAACTGGGGAAAATATGTAGAAAGGAAAATATCAATACAGACCTTACGAAATGAGGCAATTATACAGTGAGTGATAGGATTAGACATTTTCAATAGGGTTGAGATTGAATACATAATCTTAGGAAGAAACAAATATGTCGTCACCAATAGGAATGACATTTGAAAGCATTAGGCAACCAGGACACTTATCGTTTTAGTAATCCATGTTCACTTTCCATTTAGTATTTGGTACAATCATAAGTGTGATTTTTGCATTTTGTGCCCAGAAAAATATTGTGATCAAATGTATATGTAGATCATATGACATGAGTATTTCTTCCACGATTACTGGGAGCAATATTTGAAGACATATAAATTAGTATTGGGGGTACAAAGTGGTGTACAATGTGTCTATGAATATAGAGATAATGCATGAATAGACCATACTGTGAATAAATATTATAACTGGTTCCACTTTAAATAATGGATTGAATTGATATCTGAAAATATATAGGAAATCATATATTGACATACAATCATTCACTCCAACCAGTTATATATCTAATGGTAATCTTAGGGTTATTGTTTATCATGAAGTGTGTGTGAGTTTTGTTTCAAAAGTGATTATGGAAATCAAAAATAATATGTTTGGAAAAAAGTCTCATGAAAAGACCAGTCAAGAAATATGGAGGAATCCATGTGTTCTGAAGCAGGAAGTGATTGAAAGTGAAACAAATGCCTATAAATTTTCTAAATTGTGAATGAAATATATATCCTGTTATGTGCATAAACTGATGAAATAGTAATGTATCAGTGTTGAATAAAAGTGAATGTCAAAATACACATCATGTCCAATAGGAATCTACTTGCATTGATGTTAAACTGGGTCAGTTACTGTAGAAATATTAGAATTGTGTGCATTATGCACCAAAGATAGGTTTTTTTTTTATTTTTATTTATGGTTGTTCAAAACATTACATAGTTCTTGATATATCATATTTCACACTTTGATTCAAGTGGGTTATGAACTCCCATTTTTACCCTGTATACAGATTGCAGAATCACATCAGTTACACATCCATTGATTCACATATTGCCATACTAGTGTCTGTTGTATTCTGCTGACTTTCCTATCCTCTACTATCCCCCCTAGCCTCCCTGCCCCTCCTCACTTCTCTCTCTACTCCCTCTACTGTAATAAATTTCTCCCCCTTGTATTATTTTTCCCTTTCCCCTCAATTCCTCTTGTATGTAATTTTGTATAACCCAGAGGGTCTCCTTCCAATTCCATGCAATTTCCTTTCTCCCTCCCTTCCACCTCTCATCCCTGTTTAATGTTAATCATCTTGTCATGCTCTTTGTCCCTATCTGTTCTTAGTTACTCTCCTTATATCAAAGATGACATTTGGCATTTGTTTTACAGGAATTGTGTAGCTTCACTTAGCATAATCCAGTCTAATGCCATCCATTTTCCTGCAAATTCTATGATTTTTTCATTTTTCAATGCAGAGTAATAATCCATTGTTTATTAATGCCACATTATTTTTATCCATTATTCTATTGAAGGGCATCTAAGTTGGTTCCACAGTCTTGCTGTTGTGAATTGTGCTGCTATGAACATCGATGTAGCAGTGTCCCTGTAGCATGCTCTTTTTAGGTCTTTAGTGAATAGACCAAGAAGGGGAATAGCTGGGTCAAATGGTGCTTCCATTACCAGGTTTCCAAGAAATCTCCATACTGCTTTCCCAATTGGCTTCACCAATTTGCAGTCCCACCAGCAATGTACAAGTGTACCTCTTTTCCCACATCCTTGCCAGCACTTCTTGTTGTTTGACTTTATAATGGCTGCCAATCTTACTGGAGTGAGATGGTATCTTAGGGTGGTTTTGATTTGCATTTCTCTGACTGCTGGAGATGGTGAGCATTTTTTCATGTACTTGTTAATTGATTGTATGTCCTCATCTGAGAAGTGTCTGTTGAGGTCCTTGGACCATTTGTTGATTGGGTTATTTGTTATCTTATTGTCTAATTTTTTGAGTTCTTTGTATACTCTGGATATTAGGGCTCTATCTGAAGTGTGAGTAGTAAAGATTTCTTCCCAGGATGTAGGCTCCATATTTACCTCTCTTATTGTTTCTTTTGCTGAGAAAAAACTTTTTTAGTTGAGTAAGTCCCATTTGTTGATTCTAGTTATTAACTCTTGTACTATGGGTGTCCTATTGAGGAATCTGTAGCCCGACCCCACAGTATGTACATCGTAACCAAATTTTTCTTCTATTAGACAGTGTGTCTCTGATTTGATATCAAGCTCCTTGATCCATTTTGAGTTAACTTTTGTGCATGGCGAGAGAAAGGGATTCAGTTTCATTTTGTTATATATGGATTTTCAGTTTTCCCAACACCATTTGTTGAAGATGCTATCCTTCCTCCATTGCATGCTTTTAGCCCCTTTATCAAATATAAGATAGTTGTAGTTTTGTGGATTGGTTTCTGTGTCCTCTATTCTGTACCATTGGTCCACCTGCCTTTTTCGGTACCAGTACCATGCTATTTTTGTTACTATTGCTCTGTAGTATAGTTTGAAGTCTGTTATCGCTATACCACCTGATTCACACTTCCTGCTTAGCATTGTTTTGCAATTCTGGATCTTTTATTTTTTCATATGAATTTCATGATTGCTTTCTCTATTTCTACAAGAAATGCCTTTGGGATTTTGATTGGCATTGGATTAAACCTATAGAGAACTTTTGGTAATATCGCCATTTTGATGATGTTAGTTCTGCCTATCCATGAACAGGGTATATTTTTACATCTTCTAAGATCTTCTTCTATTTCTCTCTTTAGGGTTCTGTAGTTTTCATTGTATAAGACTTTCACCTCTTTTGTTAGGTTGATTCCCATTTTTTTTTTTAGGATATTGTGAATGGAGTGGTTGTCCTCATTTCCATTTCAGAGGATTTGTCGCTGATATACAGGAATGCATTTGATTTATGCGTGTTGATTTTATATCCTGCCACTTTGCTGAATTCATTTATTAGCTCTATTAGTTTCTTTGTAGACCCTTTTGGGTCTGCTAGGTATAGAATCATGTCATCTGCAATAGTGATAATTTAAGTTATTCTTTTCCTATTTATATGCCTTTAATTTCTTTCATCTGTCTAATTGCTCTGGCCAGTCTTTTGAGAACTATATTGAAGAGAAGTGGTGAGAGCGGGCATCCCTGTCTTGTTCCAGATTTTGGAGGGAATGTCTTCAATTTTTCTCCATTAAGAATGACGCTAGCCTGCGGTTTAGCATAGATTGTTTTTACAATATTGAGGAATGTTCCTGTTATTCCTAGTTTTTCGAGAGTTTTGAACATAAAGGGATGCTGTACTTTGTCGAATGCTTTTTCTGCATCTATCTAGATGATAATATGGTTTTTATTTTTAAGTCTATTGATGTGGTGAATAACACTTATTGATTTTCGTATATTGAACCCTCCTTGCATCCCAGGGATGAATCCTACTTGATCATGGTCCACATTTTTTGATATGTTTTTGTATCTGATTCGGCAGAATTTAATTTAAGATTTTTGCATTTAGGTTCATTAGAGATATCGGTCTTTAGTCTTCTTTCTTTGAAGTGTCTATCTGGTGAAGGAATCAGAGTGATATTGGCCTCGTAGAATGAATTTGGAAGATCTCCCTCTTTTTCAATTTTCTGAAATAGCTTGAAAAGTATTGGTATTAGTTCATATTTAAAGGGTTTGTAAAAGTCTGCTGTATACCCATACGGTCCTGGGATTTTCTTAGTTGGTAGTCTTTGGATGGTTTCTTTTATTTCCTCAATTGATATTGGTATGTTTAGGTTGTCTATATCCTCCTAACTCACTCTGGTCAGATCATATGACTTAAGAAGTATTTCGATGCCTTCACTATCTTCTATTATTTTGGAGTATAAGGATTCAAAGTAATTTCTGATTATCTTCTGTATTTCTGAAATATCTGTTGTGATATTGCCTTTTTCATCCCATATGATAGTAATTTCAGTTCTCTCTCCTCTTCATTAGCATGACTAGGGGTCTGTCCATTTTATTTATTTTTTCAACGAACCAACTTTTAGTTTTGTCAATTTTTTCAATTGTTTCTTTTGTTTCGATTTCATTGATTTCTGCTCTGATTTTAATTATTTCTTTCCTTCTACTTCTTTTCCTGTTGTTTGCTCTTGTTTTTCTAAGATTTTGAGATGAAGTATGAGATCATTTATTTGTTGTTTTTTTCTTTTTCTAAGGAATGAACTCCAAGCAATGAATTTTCCTCTTAGAACTGCTTTCAATGTGTCCCATAGATTCTGATATATTGTGTCTGTGTTTTCATTTTTCTCTAAGAATTTTTTATTTTCCTCCTTGATGTCTTCTATAACCCATTGATCATTCAGTAACCTATTGTACATTCTCCAAATGATGCATGATTTTTCCTTCCTTCTTTTATCATTGATTTTTAGTTTCATTCCATTATGATAAGATAAGATGCATGGTATTATCTCTACTCCTTCAATTTGTCTAAGAGTTGCCCTGTGACATAATATATGATCTATTTTTGAGAAGGATCCATGTGCTGCTGAGGAAAAATGTAACTGCTTGATGTTGGGTGGTATATTCTATATATGTCAATTAAGTCTAGGTTATTAATTGTGTTATTGAGTTCTATAGTTTCCTATTTCAACTTTTGTTTGGAAGACCTGTCCAGTGGTGAGAGACCTGTATTGAAGTCTCCCATGATTATTGTATGGTGGTCTATTAGACTCTTGAACTTGAGAAAAGTTTGTTTGATGAACATAGCTGCACCATTGTTTGGGGCATACATATTTATGATTGTTATGTCTTGCTGGTGTATGGTTCTCTTGAACAGTATGTAGTGTCCCTCTTTATCCCTTTTGATTAACTTTGGCTTGAAATCTATTTTATTTGATATGAGTATGGACACTCCTGCTTTTTTCCGAAGTCCATATGAGTGATATGATTTTTTCCAAACTTTCACCTTCAGTGTATGTATGTCTTGTTCTTATCAAATGCGTCTCCGGTAGGCAGCATATTATTGGGTCTTGTTTTGTGATCCATTCTACTGGCCTGTGTCTGTTAATTGGTGAGTTTAAGCCATTAACATTTACAGTTATTATTGAGATAAGGGTTGTTCTTCCAGCCATATTTGTTTATTTATGTTATTAAACATGGATTGTTTTCCTCTTTGATTATTTCCTCCCTTTAATGTCCTACCTCCCACTGTTGGTTTTCATTATTTTCCAATTACTCTTCCTGTAATATTTTGCCAAGGATGTTTTGAAGAGATGGTTTTCTAGCTACAAATTCTTTTAAGTTTTGTTTATCGTGGAAAGTTTTAATTTCATCTTCCATCCTGAAGCTTAATTTTGCAGGATACACAGTACATGGTTGGAACCCATTTTCTTTCTGTGATTGAAAAATGTCATTCCAGGATCTTCTAGCTTTCAGAGTCTTTGTTGAAAGATCAGCTGTTATCCTGATTGGTTTACCCCTAAATGTAATCTGCTTCCTTTCTCTTGTAGATTTTAAAATTCTCTCCTTATTCTGTATGTTGGGCATCTTCATTATAATCTGTCTAGGTGTGGATCTCTTATGATTTTTCACATTCGGCGTCCTGTAGGCTTTTAGAACTTGGGAGTCTGTCTCATTCTTCAAGTCTGGGAAGTTTTCTCATATTATTTCATTGAATACATTGCTCATTCCTTTGGTTTGGACCTCTATACCTTCCTGTATCCCAATGACTCTTAAGTTTGGTCTCTTTATTTTATCCCATATTTCTTGGATGTTCTCTTCATGGTTTCTTAACAGTTTGGCTGAGCTGTCTATGTTCTTTTCAAGTTGAAATACTTTGTCTTCATTGTCTGATGTTCTATCTTCTAAGTGTTCTACTCTGATGGTAGTATTCTCAATTGAGTTTTTAAGATGGTTTATTGCTTCCTGCATTTCTAGGATTTCTGTTTGTTATTTTTTCCAACCTCTATCTCCCTGTATAGTTGATCTTTTGCTTCTTGGTTTTGTTTATGTAATTCATTGTTGAAGTGATCTTTCATTGTCTGATTTTGCTGTCTAATGTCTTCCTTGAGACTTCAGATCATCTGAAGAATGTATATCCTGAGTTCTTTATCTGACATTCCATCTGCTGCAGCTATTACCTCTTCTAAAGTTGTGTTGACCTGCATTGCTTGTGGTTCTTTTTTCCTTTTCTTTTCATACTGCTCGTGTTTCTTTCTGCTTGGTGAAACTGTTGTGATTTTGAAATTTTCCCCCTATATATTTATATTGCTCTTGTATATTTGAAAAGTCTTCATTGCAGGGGCAGGGGTGGCTGTGCTGTTCCACCAATTGGGGTGATATATCTACCACGCTGATGGGCCGCTAGGCCTGTTATTCTGATCGGTCGCAGGTCTGCTTACCATGCAGGTGCAGGAGGCTGCTCTCCTCTGCCCCTCCTCCAATTGGTGTGACGTGTCTACCACGCCCGTGGACCCCTGCGGTGTTCTGCCGATCGGTCGCAGGTCTGCCTACATTGCTTGCGTGGGCGGCGGCTCTGCTCTACCCCTACCCCAATTGGGGTGACGTGACTACCACGCCGGTGGGCCGCTGGGCCTGGTCTGCCGGTTGGTCGCAGGTCAGGATACCTTGTGAGCACGGGCTACAGATCTGTTCTGCCCCTACTCCAAATGGGGTAAAGTGTCTGCCGCGCCAGCAGGCCGCTGGGCCTCTTCTTCTGGTCAGGTGCAGGTCTGCTACCTTGCGGGCGTGGGTGGTGGCTCTGCTCTGCCCCTACTCCAATTGGTGTGTCGTGACTACCATGCCTGAAGGTTGCTGGGCCTTTTCTGGGCATGGGCGAAGGCTCTGCTCTGCCCCTACTCCTATTGGGGTAATGTGACTACCATGCTGGTGACCCACTGGGATTGTACTAGGCACGGGAGAAGGCTCTGCTCTGCAACTACTCCAATTGGGGTGACGTGCCTACCACAACTGTGGGTCGCTGGGCCTGTTCTGGGCCCGGGCAGCGGCTCTGTTCTGCCTCTACTAGAATTGGGTTGACGTGACTACCATGCAGGTGTGTCACTGGGTCTGTTCCAGGTGCGGGCAGCTGCTCTGCTCTGCCCCTCTGGCTTGATGACAAAGTTAGAGAGACCCGGGTGTTTGTGACTCACTTTCTTCACCAGGAGACCAACTGTTTCTGTCACTGCTGGTATCAATGAAGTTATCTCCTCTGCTGCTTTCTGATGACATCAGAAATTTGTCATGTTGGTATCCCATGTGAAAGGCAGCATTTCGTTCCCTTTTCTGGGTGACCAAAGCAATGGGTGAGTCCTGACCGGCCCTCACAAGCCGCGTCTCAATCCTGTTGCCACTGCCTATGAAGGCTCGGTTGATATTTACCTCCACAGTATTCAGCAAGACCCGGAACGAGAAGCAGTTTCCGCGGGTTCTTTAGCCCTGGGCCAGATCAGTTCCGAGAGGCGGAATTCGGCCGCTCTGGGCTTGGTGTATGTTCTAATAGGAGCAGGCTCCAAGACGGAGTTTCTGCAGGTTCTTTGGCACTGAGCCTGAGTAATTTGTCTGCGACACAAAGGTGAATGGCATCCTGAAATTACCTGTTCTATAGCTGAATGAGCTTCGATCAGTCGAAAACAGGGATGGTGACATCAGCTCTCCAAGATGGTGGCCGCTGGCTTCCTCTGTGGTCTGACCGGTGTGGAGAACCGAATTGGACCGCATCCTTTCCCGTCTCAAACCCAGAATTCAGCACTTAGCACAGTGATTGCATACCTGTCAGGAGCCCACAGAATCCACACCGCTGTATATTTGTATTGCTATCTCTTCGTTTCCCAGTGCACGCCGCAGACTCTAGCCGCAGACCGATTTCCTGAATAAGCAGCATGACCTCTATGCGGACAAATCACTCGTGTTTGAGCCCGCGTAGCTGATCCTCGTGAGATGGAAATATGTCCACTAGGTTTTGGAGCACCCCAATTTTGCTGGAAATTTCTAACAAGATAGGTTTTAGCCATTATAACTCGTCATTCTCCCGCACAGTGACGCGGTACATGGGGGTGATGCACTCCCGTCACCACCATCATATGATCCCCCAAAGTTAGTTTTCAGTACTAAGAAACAAATATGTATTTCTGGTGGATGAATAATTCTGAGAATATTCTTGTGAAAACTTGATTATTAATCCAAATACATGAATATGAGTGAATTTAGGGAGTGTATAATAAGAAAAATATACTTCATATTTTGAAAAATCTGGAGAGTGAATATATATATATATATATATATATATATATATATATATATACACACATACACACAGACATTAAAAAGTAGCATTATGTATGCCAATCAAAATTCACCACGAAGTAATATATCATCCACAGATCCAAAAATATTCATTTTAAAGAACATGGATTTATGTGGTTCAAATAAGAAGCTCACTCATATGTTGAATTTTCAGTTCCAACAGCATTTAGTAGGAGTGATCTCTTCTCACAATTTGCATCTGCCAAGCCAGCCACCTCACAAAATGTACGAGTGATACCAGGTAGAATTCTATATGTGCATATAAAAATACATGTGATGAATAGGCTACAGAGAAAGGGAGACAGTTATTCACATGTTTGTTAACTTTTAAAACACATGGAGAACTATTTCAATTAAAATTCGCTAGATTTATAACACCTACCATTTATCATACGAAAGGCAAGTCCAACTATACACCATGCCTCCTGTGAACCTCTTGTATTTCTATTCTGTTTGGGTTATTTTTCTCCACCATATTAGGATTAAAAGTCAAAGTCTAGTAGGGTATGTGTTAGTGTCAGGGATTCAGTATTTTGAATGGAAAATTGGAAAATGTATCAAATGTGTATGCAAATATGTGCTACACAAAAATCTTCCCACCCTCATTCAGCACAATGCCTTGACATTACCTTCGCCCCACATAAGACACAATTAGAGGAGAAGAGTTAGAAAATCTGTGAATACATATGTGGAATGAAAAATGCTCAGGAGTTCACAAATTTTGCAGGTGGTAGAGAAGTTTCCAAAAGTAAGGGACAGGGTAAAAACTCCACAAACATGAAGTTCTGCCAGCCTAACATCTGGAGAAACTGCCTCTGGGGTTGGGCAATGAAATATATGCTGTTGTCAGGAGCATTAGCTTCATTTGTTGTGAGACCATCATAGCTGAGTCTTCATCTATGTGATCTGGATGACATGGATTCTTATTTTCCAATGAACATGAGGCAGCAGTGCTGAATTTTCTATTTGTAGGTAACCTGTGGCCACTGGGGTCTAAGTGTCTCCCCTTGTGGACTGTAATTCCATTTGGTCATCCTCCACTATTCGTGGTATTTCTTGCTGCTGCACTGGGAGATTGGTATTTGCTTCATGAAATACAAGGATTTCAAATGGGACAGTGCTGAAGTAAGTTCTGTCAAGTGTGGTGGGTCAGGTTCGTCAGGAGAATGCACCAACCAGGCTTCTATCCCACATAGCTTGCCCCATTGACCATAGCAACCTGATTCTGAACATTGCCCTAAAACCTCTCCATATAACAATATGCTTTTACATATAAGGGTCTACTGGCTGCAAAATGTCAGTCACAATCCATTTGGAAGCCAATGGCAGATCCAAATGCCCCCACCACAGATGTTTTATTACACACCTGCCAACCACTACTCTAGTACAACTACTCAGCAGGATCCAACTTACTGGCATCTCTGTTAAACACCACTTTCATAAAACCCAGTCAATGAAGGCACTGTCTTGTATACTCATGATCAGCAACAGGACATCCAAATATTCTCCAGTGCTACCCGGTCATGGGAATTTCAAAAATTTTATGGTATTGATATAGCCAATTTTCAAGGATGAAGTTGGAGCCACTGGGAATTTTAATTCACTCAGAAACCATTAAATGGTGAGGAAGCTCATTTCAATGAAAACTCTGGAAAATTCTTACAGGCAAGGCTTCCAAAAGTGGCAAAAAGTCAGATTAAGCCAGGCCCGTTGAGGTCTACAATGTATGGTCCATGTGTGTTTTGACTCTCAAATATGGCTGCCAAGTCTTTAAGAATAATATCATGTGATATCTTGGCTGAGATTCCCTGTGCTCTGTGGAAAGTCAACTTGGGCCTAGATGTCACTTTCCAAGGGCAACTCTCATGCATGGCCATCTAAAATTCCAACACAATTCCTGGCAATAATTCTCTGAGATCAGTAAAAGAACTCAGTCTCTAAGGGGAATCACACCAAAGTGCAAGCCTAGGTGGACCCAGAGATCTCTTCCAACCGCCAGACAAATATCCACAATTAAAACCAAACACTCTCACATGGCCCTCATCTTCTTCCATATAGACACTCATCATATTCTCTGGCTGGAGGTTTCCATAAGTGACGCAGCCCATGACAGTGTCCAAAATAAGCTCCCTGCCCCTCATTTGCCTAAAGTCAGGGTGGCCTGGACTCTCTTCCTGTGAACCAGTAGTGATCAAATAGGCCTGCCTTTAATATTGCTTGGCTTCTCCAACTTGAGGCCTTCTAGCTTTGGGGTTTAGATTCTTTAAGTGAATTGGAGTCATGAAAATCAAACACCTATGGCCTAGCCTCTGCAGGGCTTTGAAGAACTCATTTGACCCAAAGGATCCCTATTCTCACTTGATGGATATCAGGAACCTACCAGAGGAAGGCAAGAGAGTTCATCAACAATATCTGATCTTTTTGCCATTTTGGTTTTGGATGCACGCATGGGATCTATCTTTAGATCCATCAGGTGCTGAGAATCTAAGCCACAGCCTCACACAGGGCCAACAGGCTGATTCAGACATATCCCAATCCTAAGCAATTAAGCAAAGAGTCACAGGTGATTCCCATTCATTTCCATTTGAAAACTGTTTTCTTCAGGGTTCACAAAGTGGTGGCTTGAGGCAAAAAACTTCCTGACATTCAACAGAACAATAGGTAAGCAAAAGGAACAAAGAGGGGTTTCTCCACTGAGACTTTCCTGGTCAACAGATATTTGAGATTTCTGAGATGCTAGCCATTTCTTTCAGCTATCCAGTACATAGCCATGTCACAGATCTTGGCGGTACAAATCTTGGACACAAAACCACGATACTATTCTGGAGAGTGGCCAGAATTGAGAAAGAAAACAGGAAATTAGGAAGCTTGTAGGTGTTGCCCATCCATAAGGAAAGCCAGAGTCCACTCATGAATTGGGCAGGATGAATGCTGGGAAGCTTTCTACTAGACAGGACACATCCATTGATGCATTGTCTTTTCTAATGTCTACAACAATGGACTCAGTGGGATACACACACATAGAAACACTCGCCTTGTCAAAGGACTTAATAGAAATATTCCACTCCATACCAAACAAACCGCCTTTCCTACCTATTCTCAGAACATGAGACAAAACCACAAACTCACACCCACACCCACACAGGCACCTCCTTCCCCCTAGTAGGTCTGTGACTCCCCGGAGTGTCCTCTGACTGGTGGGCCATACTATGTTCCCCGGAAATGACCTCTTCTGTCTCAGATCATGTCTGCTTGGCCAACTCTGTGAAGTTCTCAAGAGCCAGCGGTGAGACACTACCTGCTTTCTCAGGAAAAGCCCCTCTTCAGAGGTTTCCTGGCATTTAGCCATCCTCACATCTGTAGGTACCAAGAAAGACTGACTCTGTCCTTGGTAAATCCAAACATGTCAGACCACTGGGACTAGGACAGGGACTGTCTCTTGGTGCCTGGCTTCCTGGATTTCAAGTTCAGAGAGTTCCATCACCAAGGAAGTGAGGTGAGATCACTTCCTTCAGGATATGAATGATGTCACTGCCTTGGCAACCACTTTGTCATAACAGTTGCTTCCAAAAGTATCATGAGGTGGAGGCTGTCCTGATTTTCATGGGACACTTTCTCTAGTTAGAATGTTATATCAACCATAAGCATCCGGGAACAGCTTCCACACAGGACTGGTTTGGTCCATGTTCTATACATTAAGAAAGGAGAGACTGATTCAGACACAACCCTCCATCCTGACCAGGATGATTGCTATGGAAGATGACTTTTGCTTTCTGAGGTACTTCATAGCTGCCTTCATCTTCACCAGGGATCATTTCTGCATGAACATTTGAGTTTCTCAGCAGGTGAAGATCCCCTAGATTCCTGTAGTTTAATACCCACACTGTTATTGCTCTCCTGCAAAGTGAGTGTATGGTTACGGTTAGTAATATGTTCGATGTGGGTTAGGAATCATTCTGCAGGAAGAATAATGAGATTGGGAACCTGCGATATTTATAAGAATATATACGTGAAATATATGTATGAAAACGGAAATCAAAGAAAGATTTGAAGCCCAGAAGGGCATTGGGCCCTTTATTTGGATACTTAGTGTTGAATTATGTTCTGTACAGTTGTCTCAGTTAAATCGAAATACAGTGGCATAGGACCTTGTACCTTGGATGATTGAATGTAGAAGAGAACATCCAGTCAAAAAGGGATAGTCAGTAGGATTAGGAAGATAGTCAGTAGGTTTAGGAAGAAGAGTGAGTATATGATTTGGAATAAAAAGCTTCTTTAGCAATAGGGTTTCGTTTAGAGATTGAATGGAAATGTCAGCACATGTGAAGAGTCAGTCACAATGATTAACTGGGGAAAATATGTAGGAAAGCAGGTGTCAATAGAGACATTACGAAATCAGGCAAAGTATAAAGTGAGTGATAGGATTAGACATTTTCAACAGGGTTGAGTTTGAATACATAATCATAGGAAAAAACAAATATCTCGTCACGAATGGGAATGACATTTGAGAGCATTAGGCAACCTGGACATGGATGTTATTAGTTATCCACGTTCACTTTCCTTTTAGGCTTTGGTACAATCATAAGTGTGACATTTTTATGGGTTTTTTTTGTTCAGAATATTACTGTGATAAAATGTATATGTAGATCAGGTGGCATGAGTATTTCTTTCACCATTTCTGGGAGCAATATTTTGAAGACGTATACATTAGTATTAGGGGTACAAAGAGGTGTACCCTGTGTCTATTAATATAGAGATAATGCATGAATAGACCATACTATGAATAAATAACGTAACTGATTCCACTTTAAATAATGGATTGAATTGATATGTGAAAATATATAAGAAATCTTATATTGATATACAATCATTCATTCCAACCAGTTATATATCTAATGGTAATATTAGGATTATGGTTTATGATGAATGGTGTTTGAGTTTTGCTTTACACGTGATGATGTTAAACAAAAATAATATGTTTGGAAAGAAGTCTCATGAAAAGACCAGTCAAGAAACATGGAGGAATACATGTGTTCTGAATCAGGAAGTGATTGATCGTGAAACAAATGCCTATAAATTTTCTAATTTGTGACTGAAATATATATCCCATCATGTGCATGAACTGAAGACATAGTAACGTACAAGTGTTGAATAAAAATGAAAGTCAAAATACACATCATGTCCCCTAGGAATCTACTTGCATTCATTTTAAACTGGCTAAGTAACTGTAGAAATATTAGGGTTTGTATGCACCATTCACTGAATTTAGTTTTCAGTACTAGGAAACAATATGTATTTCAGGTGGATGATTATTTCTGAAAATAATCTTGTTGAAAGTTGATTATAAATCCACAGATATGTATATGAATGTATTTAGGGAGTGCATAATAAGACACATATATTTCATATTTTGAAAAATCTAAAGAGTATATATATATATATATATATATATATATATATATATATACACACACACACACACACGCAAATGCACAGATATTAAAAAGTAGCAATACAGGAGATCCATTATGAAGGCAGGCATGGAGAATTCAAGTCTCTGATCTCTTCAGCTGCGCGGGCATAGGGAGTCGTAAACTGTCTAAATGCTGTTTGCTCAGAATCACTAGGCAATATTGACCTGTTGTGAATCTGGGGCGAACAGTCTGGGCCCCTCAGAACACACACAAAGCCCGGATTGGCTGCATTCAAGCTTAGATTCATCTGGTTTTTGTGACTCAGCACTAACATTCCCGCTGAAATAATTGGTCGGGCTTTCGGAATTGACAGAGTTAAAAGCCAACTGAGCCTTCATAGGCAGTGGCCACAGGATTGAAATGGGGCTTGGGAGAGATAGTCAGGACCCACCTGTTGCATTGGTCACCCAGCAAAGGGAACGAACGGTCACCATTTTAATGGGATACCACCATGGCAGCGAACTGACGTCACAGTCGGAGGAGATAACTTCATTGAAACCAGTGCGACAAGTGTGTTATCCCATTGCCATCTCTCTCAACACCGCAGGGAAACCTCAAGGGCCCTTCCCACCTCTGCCGTAATGGTCCCTCCCAGCTCTCCAAGGAGCGCGATACCCAGACCTAGGGAATCAGGATTGGCTCGGGACTCGAGGCGTGTAATTGCTGGCTACCGCTCCCACCAGTGCTGACAATTGAGGTCTCTTACACCACCTACCGGGGCCATGGCTCCCGAAGGGCAAGCAAATTCGCTGGGGTTTCTCAGCCCCAAGCTCTACAAACTTAGGGTCTGAGGGAGGCAATCAAGGAGAGTGTGCCCAGGCGTTCATGGAAACAGGGCTACCAGGAGCAGAGGCCTGGCTTGTAACCAGTATTGTGGTGATCATCACAGGTGAGTGTGGCCTGGCTTGAGGAAGCACAAGAGAAAGCCCTAGGCACTCAGAATTGGAGACCGGCCCAGTCTGGGAGGAAGAGCTGCTGCACAGTGATTGGTTCTCACTTATTGAGAGGAGAAGCTTGGCCCAGTGCGCACAGCTCCACCTACTGGAAGAGAAGTTATTTGAACTCTAGGACTGCATGTATTATTATTATTTTTTTATTTGTATTTTTTTCTTTCATTTTCATTTTTGTTATTGTTGTTCTTTAACTTTTTTAAATGTTTTTATTTTTTAATTTTTTTATTTTATTATTATTATTATTATTATTTTAAATTTTAATTTTCAATTTTTTAATCATCATCATTACTTAAAACTTTCTTTCTTTATTTTCTATTTTTTTCTTTTGTCTTTTCATTTCTTTTCATTTTTCTTATTCCCCCTTCCTTGAATTCTACCTGCCTACTCTCATTCTCTTTAGTGACTTCTCCCTTCCCTTCTAATATCTTTCCTCCCAAGCATCAAATAAATTTATAAGAGTAAGCAGTAACTCAGTAGTCAAACAGAAGAAGAAGTAACATGAGCAGCATATAAAAACAAGGAAGAAAAGGAGTACGAACAATGAAGGACAGCCTAAATATTCAAGAGCACCTAGAGTCATCAGAAAAATGGTCATATAAAGAACTCAAGTAATACCTTAGACAGATGGAATGGAACCTTAAATAGGATACGAGACAGCAAAAACAAACAGTGATAAAACGCATTGAAAATGAATTACATAAACAGATAAAATGAGAAATTAAGCATCTTTATCAGGAGATAGAGATTATTAGAAAAATCAAACAATAATTCTAGAAATCAAGGAAATGATAAACCAAATTAAAAACTCAATTGAGAGTATCACTAACAGAGTAGAGCAAGTAGAAGACAGAATGTCAGATAATGAAGACAAAATATATCATCTTGAAAAAAGTCTAGCCAACAAAGAAATGCTGTAAAAAATTATGAGAAAACATTCAAGAGATATGGGATAACATAAAAAAAAAAAAACTAATAAGTCATATGGATAGAGGAAGGTACAGAGATTCAAACCAAGGGAATGAGAAACCTGCTGAATGAAATAATTACAGAAAACTTTCCAGAAATAAAAATGGAAACGGATAAACAAATTGTAGATGCTTACAGGACATCGAGCACACAAAATCACAGTAGACCAATGCCAAGACACATTGTTATGAAGATATCCAATATACAGAACAAAGAGAAAATATTAAAAGCTACCAGAGAAAGGAGGCAGATTCAATCATTACAATCAGGGGTAAACCAAAAAGGTTAACAATGGATTTTTCATCATAGATGCTGGAAGTGAGAAGATCCTGGAACAACGTACTTCAAACACTGAAAGACAATGGATGCCAACCAAGACTTATGTATCCAGCAAAATTAAGCTTAAGGTAAGACAACGAGATAAAAATATTTCATGATAAACAAAACCTAAAAGAATTTGCAGCCAGATAACCAGCATTGCAAAGCATCTTGAGCAAAACACTACACGAGGAAGAAATGAAAATCAACAACGAAAACCATGAATGAGAAGTGCCTCAGTAATGACAGAGGGTGGGGGAAAAGCTAATCATGGAGAAACAAACTAATTTAAAAAAAAGATATAAGCAAACATGGGTGGCAGTACAAACCATATATCAATAGTAACTCTAAAAGTAAATGGCTTAAACTCTCGAATAAAGTGACATAGGCTTGTAACTTGAAATAAAAAAAAAATCCAACAATATATTGCCTCCAGGGGACACATCTGAATGGAAAAGACATACACAGGCTGAAGGTGAAAGATTGGGAAAATTTATACCATGCACACGGTCCTCGTAAGCAAGCAGGGGTGGCCATCCTCCTATCGAATAAAATCGACCTCAAGACTAATTTAATCAAAAGGGATAAAGAAGGACATTATATACTGCTAAAATGAACCATTCACCGACAAGACATAACAATTATCAATATTCACGCAGCAAATAATGGTGCTGCGATGTTCATAAAACAAATTCTCCTCAAGTTCAAGAATCAAATAGACCACAATACAATAATTATGGGTGACTTCAACTCACCTCTCTCACCATTGGACAGATCCTCCAAACAAAAGTTGAAAAAAGAAACTATAGAACTCAATATCGCAATCAATACCCTAGACTTAAGTGACATATATAGAATATATCAACCATCTTCAAGTGGATATACTTTTTTCTCAGCAGCACATGGATCCTTCTCAAAAATAGACCATATGTTATGCCATAGGGCAACCCTCAGTAAATATAAAGGGGTGGAGATAATACCATGAATTTTTTGTGATCATAATGGAATGAAACTGGAAACCAATCATAAAAGAAGGAAGAAAAAATCATACATCACATCCAAAATGAAGAATATGTTACTGAATGATCAATGGGTTACAGAAGACATAAAGGAGGAAATCAAAAAATTCTTAGAGATAAATGAAAATACAGACACAACATATCAGATTCTATGGGGTACAATGAAAAGAAGTTTTAAGAGGTAAATTCATCGCCTAGAGGTCATTCCTCAAAATAGAAAAGAAAAACAAATAAATGAGCTCACACTTCATCTCAAAGCCTTAGAAAAGGAAGAGCAAAACAACAGCAAATGTAGCAGAAGGCAAGAAATAATTAAAATCATAGCGAAATTGAAACAAAAGAAACTATTGAAAAAATTAACAAAACTAAAAGGTGGTTCTTCAAAAAGATAAATAAGATAGACAGACCCTTAGCCATGCTAACGAAGAGAAGAAGAGAGAGAAATCAAATTACTAACATACGGGATGAAAAAGGCAATATTACAACAGATGCTACATAAATACAGAAGAAAATTAGAAATTATTTTGAAAACCTGTATTCCAATAAAATAGAAAATAGTGAAGACATCGATAAATTTCTTAAGTCATATGATTTGCCCAGACTGAGTCAGGAGGAAACACACAATTTAAACAGACCAATATCAATGGATGAAGTAGAAGAAGCAATCAAAAGACTACCAACCAAGAAAAGCCCAGGACCGGATGGGTATACAGCAGAGTTTTACAAAACCTTTAAAGAAGAATTAATACCAATACTTCTCAAGTTATTCAGGAAATAGAAAAACTGGGAGCTCTGCCGAATTCATTCTATGAGGCCAACATCACCCTGATTCTGAAACCAGACAAAGACACCTCAAAGAAAGAAAACTACAGACCAATATCTCTGATGAACCTAGATGCAAAAATCCTCATTAAAATTCTGGCGAATTGGATAGAAAGACACATCAAAAAAATCGTGCACCATGATCAAATTGGATTCATCCCTGGGATGCAAGGAGGGTTCAATATATGGAAATCAATAAATGTTATTCACAACATCAATAGACTTAAAGATAAGAACCATATGATCATCTCAATAGACGCAGAAAAACCATTCAACAAAGTAGAGCATTTCTTTATGTTCAAAACATTTTAAAAACTAGGGATAACAGGAACTTACCTCGACATTGTAAAAGCTATCTATGTTAATCCTCAGGCTAGCATCATTCTGAATGGAGAAAAATTGAAGGCATTCCCTCTAAAATCTGGAACAAGACAGGGATGTCCTCTATTACCACTTCTATTCAATATAGTTCTCCAAAAACTGGCCAGAGCAATTAGAGAGATGAAAGACATTAAAGGCATAAAAATAGGAAAAGGAGAACTTAAATTATCACTATTTGTAGATGACATTATTCTATACATAGAAGACCCAAAAGGGTCTACAGAAAAAACTACTAGAACTCATAAATGAATGCAGCAATGTGGCAGGATACAAAATCAACATGAATAAATCGAAGGCATTTCTGTATATCAGCGACAAAACTTCTGAAACAAAAATGAGTCAAAACACTGCATTCCCAATTTCCTCAAATAATTAAATACTTGGGAATAAACCTAACAAAAGAGGTGAAAGATTTATATAATGCAAACTACAGAACCCTAAAAAGAGAAATAGAATAAGATCTTAGAAGATGGAAAAATATACCGTGTTCATGGATAGGCAGAACTAACATCATCAAAATGGTGATATTACCAAAAGTTCTCTATAGGTTTAATGCAATGCCAATCAAAATCCCATAGAAACTTTTTGTAGAAATAGATAAAGCAATCATAAAATTCAAATGGAAAAATAAAAGACCCAGAATAGCAAAAGCAATTCTAAGCAGGAATTGTGAATCAGGCAGTATAGCGATACCAGATTTCAAACTATATTACAGAGCAATCATAATAAAAACAGCATGGTACTGGTACCAAAACAGGCAGGTGGACCAATGGTACAGAATGGAGGACACAGAAACTAATCCAAAAAGCTACAACTATCTTATATTTGATAAAGGAGCTAATGGCCTGCAAAGGAGGAAGGATAGCATCTTCATCAAATGGTGTTGGGTAAACTGGAAATCCATATGCAACAAAATGAAACTGAATCCCCTCCTCTCGCCATGCACCAAAGTTAACTCAATGTGGATCAAGGAGCTAGATTCAAATCAGAGTCTCTGCGTCTGATAGAATACAAAGTTGGCTCCGATCTACATATTGTGTGGTCAGGCTCCAAATTCCTTAATATGACACCCATAGAACAAGAGTTAATAATAAGAATCAACAAATGGGACTTACTTAAACTGGATTATTTTTTCTCAGAAAGAGAAACAATAAGAGAGGTAAATATGGAGCTTACATCATGGGAACAAATTTTTAGTCCTCACCCTTCACATGGAGCCCTAATATCCAGAGTATACAAATTATACAAAGAACTTAGAAAATTAGACAATAAGATAACCAATAACCCAATGGGCCAAGGACCTGAAAAGAAACTTCTCAGAGGAGGACATAGAATCAATTAACAAGTACATGAAAAAAATGCTCTCCATTTCTAGCAGTAAGAGAAATGCAAATAAAAACCACCCTAAAATACCATCTCAAACCAGTGAGATTGGCAGCCATTATGAAGTCAAACAACAACAAGTGCTGGCGAGGATGTGGGGAAAAGGGTACTCTTGTACATTGCTGGTGGGACTGAAACTGGTGCGGCCAATTTGGAAAGCAGTATGGAGATTCCTGGGAAAGCTGGGAATGGAAGCACAATTTGACCAAGCTATTGCCCTTCTCGGACTATTCCCTGAAGACCTTAAAAGAGCGTACTACAGGGATACTGCCACATGGATTTTCATAGCAGCACAATTCACAATTGCTACACTGTGGAACCAACCCAGATGTCCTTCAATAGATGAATGGATAAAAAAATGTGACTTTTATATACTATCAAGAATTATGCAGCACTAAAAAATGACAAAATCATGGAATTTGCAGGGAAATGCATGGCACTGAGCAGATTATGCTTAGTGAATCTAGCCAATCCCTAAAAAACAATTACCAAATGTCTTCTTTGATATAATGAGAGCAACTAAGAACAGAGCAGGGAGGAAGAGCATGAAGAAAAGATTAACATTAAGCAGAAACATGACGTGGGAGGGAAAGGGAGAGAAGAGGGAAATTGCATGGTAATGGAGAGAGACACTTATTGTTACACAAAATTACATATAAGAGGTTGTGGGAAAATAAACAAGGAGAGAAATGATTTAGAGTAGGTATGGTAGAGAGAGAAGATGGGAAGAGAGGGGAGTGGGGATAGTAGAGTATAGGAAAGGTAGCAGAATACAACAGTAACTAATAGGGCATTATGTAAAAATATGGATGTGTAACTAATGTGATTCTGCAATCTGTATTTGGAGTAAAAATGGGAGTTCATAACCCACTTGAATCTAATGTATGAAATATGATATTCAAGAGCTTTGTAATGTTTTGAGAAACCAATAAAAGAAAAAAAAAGTAGCAACATATATGCCAATAGAAATTCATCATGAAATGTATATAATCCACAGATCGAAAAATGTTCATTTTACTGAACATGGATTCATGTATAATGTTTTTCAACTAGGAAGCTCACCCATAGGTTGAATTTTCAGTTCCAACAGCGTTTAGGAGGAGTGAACTCTTCTCTCAATTTGCATCTGCCAATTCAGCCACCTCACAAGTGTATACGAGTGATATCAGGTAGAATTCTACATGTGCATATAAAAATACATGTGCTGAATAGGCTACAGAGAAAGGGAGACAGGGATTCACATATTTGCTAATTTTAAAAACACATTTAGAACTATTTCAACAAAAAAATTGACTAGACTTATAACTCCTACATTATATAATGCAAAAGGCAATTCCAACTATACACAATGCGTCCTCTGAACTGCTTGTGTTTCTTCTCTTTTTGGCTTATTTTTCACCATCATATTAGGATTATTAGTCAGAGACTAGTAGGGTATGGGTTAGTGTCAGGGATTCAGTATTTCAAATGGAAAATTGAAAAATGAATCCAATGTGTATGTAAATATGTGCTACACAAAAATCTTCCCACTCACATCCAGAACAATGCCTTGACATTACCTACACCAGAAGTAAAACACAATTAGAGTAGAAAAGTGTGAAAATCTATGAATACATATATGGAATGGAATATGCTCGGTAGTTCACAACCTTGGAGGTGGTAGAGGAGTTTCCAAAAGTAAAGGACAGGGTAAACACTCCACAAAAAGGAGCTCTGCTGGCCTAAGAATTCTTGGGAAACGGCTTCTGAGGTTGGGCACTTGAAATATATGTTGTTGTCATGAGCTTTAGCTTCTTTTGTAGTGAGACCATCATAGCTGGGTCTGCATCTATGTAACCGAAAGACATGGTTTCTTATATTCCAATGAACATGAGGCAGCAGTGCTCAATTCTCTCTTTGTAGCTAAACTGTGTCCATTGGAAGCTAAGTGTCTCCCAGTGGGGACTGTGAAGACATTTGGTCATCCTCCACTTTTCGTGGTATTTCTTGCTGCTGCACTGGGAATTTGGTATTTGCTTCACAAAATATAAAATGTTCATCTGAGATACAGTGCTGGAGGGAGTTCTGTCACGTGTGGTGGGTCAGGGTCTGCAGGAGAATGCACCAACCAGGCTTGTATCCCACATAGCTTGCCCCAATAACCATAGCAACCTGATTCTGAATATTGCCCTGAAAACTCTCCATTTAACAAGATGCCTTTACATATAAGGGTCTGATGTCTGCACTATATCAGTCACAAAAAATTTGGAAGCCAATGGCAGATTCACATGGCCCCACCATGATGTTTTATCACACACCTGCCCACCACTGCTCTAGGCCCCCTACTCAGCAGGCTCCAAATTACTGGCTTCTCTTGTTCTACACCATTTTCATGAAACCCAGTCAAAAACAAGGCACTGTCTGGTATACACATGATCAGCAACAGGACATCAAAAGTTTCTGCAGTGCCACCTGGTCATGGGAATTTCAAAAATTTCATGGTATTTATCTAGAAATTTTTCAAGGATGAAGTTAGAGGCACTGTGGGTTTCAATTCATTCAGGAACCATTAAGTGTTGAGAAAGTTCATTACAATGAAAGCTCTGGAGAACTCTCACAGTCAATGCTTCTCAAACAGTTGCCAAAAGGTCTCCTAAAGCCAGGCCAACTGACATCTACAATGTGAGGTCCATGTGTGTTTTGACTCTCAAATATGGGTGCTAAGTCTTTCAGAATAAAATCATGTGATATCCTGGCTGAGATTCTCAGGCCTATGTGGAAACCACCCTGGGCCTAGATCTCAGTTTCCAAGAGTGAGTCTCATGCGTGGCCTCCTAAAATCCCAACACAATTCATGGCAATACTTCTCTGAGGTCAGTTTCAGAACTCAGTCTCTAAGGGGAATCACACCAGAGTTCAAGCCCAGGTGGACCCAGTCATCCCTTCCATCCGCCAAAAAATGACCACAATTAAAATCAAAACACTCCCACAGGGCCATCATCTTCTTCCATGTAGACACTCATCATAACCTCCAGCTGGAGGTTTCTATGAGCCCAAATAAGCTCACTTGCCCCTCATTTGCCTAAAATCATGATGGCCTGGACACTCTTCCTGTGAACCAGGAATGATCAAATATTCCTGCTGTTACAGTGTTCCACTTCTCCAATTTGAGGCCTACTGGCTGTAGGGTATAGATTCTTTATGTGATTTGGAGTCATGAGAAAACCCAAGCAAATATGGGCTAGCCTCTGCAGGGATTTCAAGAACTCATTTGACCCAAAGGATCACTATTCTCACTTTATGGAGGTCAGGAACCTAAAACAAGAAGGCAAAAATATTCATCAACAATGACTGCTCTTTTGGCCATTTTAGTTTTGGAAGCACATGGGATCTTTCTTTAGATCCATCAGGTGCTGAGAATCAAAGCCACAACCTCATACAAGGACAAGAGGCTGATTCAGACACATCTCATTCCAAATCAATTAAGCAAAGAGCCACAGGTGATGTCCATACATTTCCATATGAAAACAGTTTTCTTCAGGCTACACAAAGGGGTGGCCTGAGGCAAAGACCTTCCTGACATTCAGGGTAATAGAAATAGAAGTAAGCAAATGGCCCAAAGAAGGGTTTCTCCACTGAGACTTTACTGGTCACACTGAAATCTGAGTTTTCTTAGATGCCTCCATTCCCTTCAGCAATCCAGTACATGGCCATGTCACAGAATCTTGTGGTGTTACATATTTGGGAAACAAAACCATGAGCCTATTCTGGAGAGTGGCCAGAATTCACGAAGAAAACAGGAACTGTAGAAGATAGTAGATGTTGCCCATCCATAAGGCAAGCTGCAGTCCATTCATTAATTGGACAGTATGAACGCGGGGAAGCTTTCAACTAGAGACAACACATCCATTGATGCATTCTCTTTTCTAATGTCTACAACCACGGATACAGTGGGATACACAGACCTAGAAACACTCACCATGTCAAACGACTTACTAGAAACAGTCCACTCCAAACCAAACAAACCACCTTTCCTACCTATTCTCAGAACATGAGAAAAAAACACAAACTCACACCTACAATGGCAAAGGCACTTACTTCCCCCAAATAGGTCTGTGACTATCCGGAGTGTCTTCTGACTGGTGGGCCATGTTATGTTCCCCCAAAATGGCCTGTCCTGTTTCAGATCTGGTCTCCTTGTCCAACTCTGTGAAGTTGTCAGGAGCCAAAGGTGAGCCACTACTTGCTTTCTCAGGAAAGGCCCCTCATCAGAGCTCTGCTGGCATTTGGCCATCCTCACATCAGTAGGTACCAAGAAAGACTGACTATGTCTTTGGGAAAAGCAAACAAGTTAGCCCACTGGAACTGGGAGTGGGACTGGCTCTGGGTGCCTTCCTTCCTGGATCCCAGGTTCAGAGAATTCCATCACCAAGGAAGTGAAGTGAGGTCACTTCTTTCAGGAACTGAATATGGTCACTACCTTGGTAACCACTTTGTGCTAACAGTTGCATCCAGGGTTCCCATGAGATGGAGGCTGCCCCAACATCCTGTGACACATTCAGAAGTTAGAATGGTATATCAACCATAGGCACCAGGGAACAGCTCTCCACAGAGGCCTGGTTCAGTCCATCTTCTCTTCATTAAGAAGAGAGAGGCTGATTCAGACTATCAATTAATCCTGACCAGGTTGTTTGCCATGGAAGATGACTATTGCTCTCTCAGGTCCTACATAGCTGCCTATATCTTCTGCAAGGATCATTTCTCCATGGATCTTTGATGTTCTCAGCAGGTGGAAGATCATCTACATTCCTATATTGTAAGACCCACATTGTCCCTGCTCTTAAGTAAGTTATACTGAGGAAACAGTGTATGGTTAGGGTTAATAACATGTTCAATTTGGGTTACAAATGATTCTGCGGGATGAATAATGGTATTGGCAAAATGCAATATTTACAAAAGTATATATGTGAAACATAAGTATGAAAGCAGAAATCTAGGTAAGATTTGAAGCCCAGAAGGGCATTGGGGACTTGAGTGGGATACTTAGCTTTGAGTAATGTGCAGCACAGATGTCTCAGATAAATCAATATACACTGGCATCGTACCTTGTACCTTGGATATTGAATGTTGAAGAGAACATCCAGTCAAAAACTGATAGTCGGCAGGATTAGGAAGGTAGTTGGTAGGTTTAGAAAGAAGAGTGAGTATAGGATTTGGACCAAAAGTTCTTTCGCAATAAGATTTCGGGTAGAGAGTGAATGTAAATGTAAGCACATGTGAAGAGTCAGTCACAATGATGAACTGGGGAAAAATATAGGAAAGCAGATATCAATAGAGACATTAGGAAATCAAGCAAAGTATAAATTGTGTGATAGGGTTAGACATTTTCAACAGGTTTGAAGTTGAATATATGATCTTAAGAAGAAACAAATATGTAGTCAAAAATAGAATTGATATTTGAGAGCATTAGGCAACCTGGACATGGATGTTTTTAGTAATCCATGCTCACTTTCCATTTACGCTTTGGTACAATTGTAAGTGTGACCTTTGCTTTTTGTGTCCAGAATATTTCTGTAATAAAATGTGTATGTAGATCAGGTGAAAAGAGTATTTCTTCCACCAATTCTGCGAGCAATATTTTGAAGACTTACAAATTAGTATGGGGGTACAAATAGGTGTACCCTGTTTCAATGAATATAGACATAATGCATGAATAGACCATACTGTGAATAAATAATATAACTGGATCAACTTTAAATAATGGATTGAATAAATATCTGAAAATTTATAAGAAATTTTATATTGATATGCAATCATTCATTCCAACCAGTTATATATCTAACGATAATCTTAGGGTTATGGTTTATCATGAAGGGTGTGTGAGTTTTGGTTCAAAATTGATTATGGAAATCGAAAATAATATATTTGGAAAAAAGTCTCATGAATAGACCAGTCAAGAAACATAGAGGAATACATGTGTTCTGGAGCAGGAAGTGATTGAAAGTGAAACAAATGCCTATAAATTTGCTAACTAGTGAATAAAATATATATACTGAGATGTGCATAAACTGAAGAAATAGTAATGTACCAGTGTGGAATAAAAATTAATGTCAAAATACACATCATGTTCCATAGGAACCTACATGCATTGACGTTAAACTGGGTCAGTTAAAGTAGACATATTAGAATTTGTATGCACCTTTTACTGAAGTTAGTTTTCAGTACTAGGAAACAAATATGTATTTCGGGTGGATGAATATTTCTAAGAATAATCTTGTGAAAAGTTGATTATTAATCCACATACATGAACATGAATGAATTTAGGGAGTGTATATAAGACACATATATTTCATATTTTTAAAAATATGGAGAGTATATATATATATATATATATATATATATATATATACACATACATATATATATACATATATATATATATACATATATATATATACACACACACACACACACACAAACACAGACATTAAAAAGTAGCAATATATATGCCAATCGAAATTCATCATGAAATATATATCATAAAGATGCAAAAACATTCATTTTAGTGAACATGGGTTTATGTATAATGTTGTTCCACTGGGAAGCTCACCCATAGGTTGAATTTTCAGTTCCAACAGCGTTTAGGAGGAGTGATCACTTCTCACACTTTGTATCTGCTAAGTCATATACCTCACAAGGATGTACGTGTGATACCTTGTAGGATTCTATTGGTGCATATAAAAATACATGTGCTGAATAAGCTCCAGAGAATGGGAGACAGTAATTCACATATTTGTTAACTTTAAAAACACATGGAGAACTATTTCAATTAAATATTGAATAGATTTATAACACCTACCCTTTATCATGCAAAAGGCAAGTCCAACTCTGAACTGCAAGTATTTATGTACTGTTTGGGTTATTTTCTTCCATCATATTTGGATTTGTAGTCAGAGTCTAGTAGAATATGGGTTAGTGTCAGGGATTCAGAATTTCAAATGGAAAATAGAAAAATTAATCTTCTGACTCTCATCCAGAACAATGCCTTGTCATTACTTTCGCCCCAAGGGAGACACAATTAGAGTAGAAGAGTTACAAAATCTGTGATTACATTTCTGGAATAGAAAATGCTCAGGAGTGCACAAACTTGGAGGTGGAATAGGAGTTTCCAAAAGTAAGGACAGGGTACACACTCCACAAACATGAAGCTCTGCTTGCCTAAAACTTCTTGAGAAACTGGCAGTGAAATTGGGCACTGAAATATAGGTTGTTGTCAGGAGTTAAGCTTCCTTTGTAGTGAGACCCTCAAAGCTGGGTCTGCATCTATGAGACCTGGAGGACAACATTTCTTATTTTCCAATGAACACGAGGCAGCAGTGCTGAATTCTCTCTTTGTAGGTAAACTGTGGGCACTGGGGGCTTATTGTCTCCCCGTGTGGACTGTGAAACCATTTGTCATCCTCCACTTTTCGTGGTGTTTCTTGCTGCTGCACTTGGAGTTTGGTTCATGCTTCATGAAATACAAGGAGTTCAACTGGGAAACAGTGCTTGAGGTAGTTCTGTCACGTGTGGTGGGTCAGGATCTGCAAGAAAATTCACCAACCAGGCTTCTATCTCTCAAAGATTGCCCGCTTGTCCATAGCAACCTGATTCTGAACATTGCCCTGAAACTACGCCATATAACAAGATGCTTTTACATATAAGGGTCTGATGTCTGCACTCTGTCAGTTACAAGCCATTTGGAAGCCAATGGCAGATCCAAATGGCTCCACCATGATGTTTTATCACACACCTCTCCACCACTGCTCTAGGCCCACTACTCAGCAGGCTCCAAAATACTGGCTTCTCTGTTCTAAACAAATTTCATGAAACCCTGTCAATCAAGGCACTGTCTGGTACACTCATGGTAAGCAACAGGACATCGAAAGTTTCTGCAGTTGCACCTGGTCATGGAAATTTCAAAAATTTCGTGTTATTTATCTAGACATTTTTCAAGGATGACGTTCGATGCACTGTGGATTTCAATTATTCAGGAACCATTAAATGTTGAGAAAGTTCATTTCAAAGAAAATTCTAGAGAACTCTCACAGGCAAGGCTTTCCAAAGAGTGGACATAGGTCACTTGAAGCCAGGACCATTGAGGTCTACAATGTGAGGTCCTATGTCTTTTGACTCTCAACTATGGCTGCCAAGTCTTTCAGAATAAAATCATGTGATATCCAGGCTGAGATTCCCAGTTCTTTGTGGAAAGCCATCCTGGTCCTAGATCTCAGGTTCCAAGGGCGACTCTCATGCGTGGCCTCCTAAAATCGTAACACAATTCATGGCAATACTTCTCTGAGATCAGTTTCGAAACTCAGTCTCTACGTGGAAACACACCAGAGTTCAAGCCCAGTTGACCCAGTCATCTCTTCCAACCGCCACACCAATGACCAGAATTAAAACCAAAACACTCCCACATGGCCCTCATTTTCTTCCATATAGTCACTCATCATAACCTTGGCTGGAAGTTTTTATGAGGCACACAACCCAAGACAATGTCAAAATAAGCTCCCTTGCCCTTCATTTGTCTAAAGTCAGTGTTTCCTGGACAACGTTCCTGTGAACCAGGACTGATCAAAGAGGCATGCCATTAATACTGTTCCGCTTTTCCAATTTGAGGCATACTGACTGTCGGGGATAGTTTCTTTATGTGATTTGCAGTCATAAGAAAACCCAAGCACCTATGGGCTAGCCTCTGCAGGGCTTGAAGAACTCAGTTGACCCAAAGATCCCTGTTATCACTTGATGGAGATCAGGAACCTTACAGAGGAAGGCAAGAGACTTCATCACAATGACTTCTCTTTTGGCCATTTTGGATTTGGATGCACACATGGGATCTTTCTTTAGATCCATCAGGTGCTGAGAATCTAAGCGATAATCTCAAACTGCACTAAGAGGCTGATTCAGACATATCCCTTTGCAAAGCAATTAAGCCAGGAGCCACAGGTGATGCCCATTTATTTCCATTTGAAAACTGTTTTTTTCAGGCATTGGAAATGTGGGGCCTTAGGCAAAGACGTTCCTTACATTCAGGGCAACAGAACAATAGGTAAGCAAAATCCCAAAGCAGATTTTCTCCACTGAGACTTTCCTGGTCACACTGATATCTGAGTTTTCTGAGATATTCACCATTCTCTTCAGCTATCCAGTTCATGGCCATGTCCCAGATTGTGGAGGAGATACATATCTTGAACACAAAACCATGAGCCTATGGGAGAGTGGACAGAATTCAGGAAGAAATCACGAATGTAGGAAGGTAGTAGGTGTTGCCCATCCATAAGGTAACCTGCAGTCCATTCATAAATTGGACAGGATGAATTCTGCGAAGATTTCTACTAGACAGGACACATCTATTGATGCATTCTCTTTTCTATTGTCTACAACCACGGACACAGTGGGATATCCAGACATAGAAACACTCGCCTTCTCAAAGGACTTACTAGAAACAGTCCACTCCAAACCAAACAAACCGACTTTCCTACATATTCTCAAAACATGAGACAAAATCAAACACACACACACACACACACCCACAAAGGCACCTTCTTTCCCCAAATAGGTCTGTGACTATCCAGAGCGTCCTCTGACTGGTGGGCCATACTATGTTCCCCCGAAACGGGCTGTGCTATGTCAGATCTGGTCTCCTTGGCCAAAACTGTGATGTTATCAGGAGCCAGCGGTGAGCCACTGCCTGTTTTCTCAGGTAAAGCCCCTCTTCAGAGCTTTCCTGGCATTTGTCCATCTTCAATTTAGTTGCCAAGAAAGACTGACTCTGTCCTTCTTAAATCCAAACATTTGAGACCACTGGTACTTGGACTGGGACTGCCTCAGGGTGCCTGGCTTCCTGGATCCCAAGTTCAGAGTGTTCCATCAACAAGAAAATGACATAGGTCACTTCGTCTAGAACTGAATGAGGTCACTGCCTTGGCAACCACTTTGTCTTAACAGTTGCTTCCAAGGGTCCCTGAGATGGATCCTGCCCCTACTTCCTATGACACTTTCACAAGCTAGAATGGAATATCAACCACAGGCACCCGGGAACAGCTCTCCACACAAGCCTGGTTTTGTCTATCTTCTCTACATTGAAGAAGAGAGAGACTGCATCAGACACATCCCTTCATCCTGACCTGTTTTTTTTTTTTTGTCATGAAAGATGACTTTCGCACTCTCAGGTCCTTCATAGCTGCCTACATTTTCTTTAGGGATCATTTCTGCATGGACCTTTGAGGTTCTCTGCAGGTTGAAGATCTCCTACATTCCTGTATTGTAAGACCAACTCTGTCCCTGCTATTCTGTAAAGTTAGATTGAAGGAACAGTGTATGGTTACGGTTAATAACATGTTTGATTTGGGTTAGGATCATTCTGCTGGATGAATAATGGTATTGGGAACCTGCGATATATATAAGATTATATAGGTGAAATATATGAATGAAAAGAGAAATCTCGGTAAAATTTGAAGCCCAGAAGGGCATTAGGTCCTTGATTGGGATACTTAGCATTTAATTATGTTCTGCACAGATGTCTCAGATAAATTTATACACAATGGCATAGGACCTGATACCTTGGATGATTGAATGTTGAGGAGAACAACCATTCAAAGAGGGAGAGTCGGTAGGATTAGGAAGATAGTTGGTAGGATTAGAAAAAAGTGTGAGTATAGCATTTGGACAAATAGTTCTTTAGCAATAGGTTTTCAGGTAGACAGAAAATGTAAATGTCAGCACATGTGAAGAGTCAGTCACAGTGATGAAATGGGGAAAATATGTAGGAAAGCAGATATCAATAGCGACATTAGGAAATCAGGCAAAGTATAAAGTGAGTGATAGCAATAGACACTTTCAACAGGCTTGAGATTGAATATATAATCTTAGGAAGTAACAAATATGTAGTCACCAATAGGATTGACATTTGAGAGCATTAGGCAACGTGGACATGGGTGATTTTCATAACCCATACTCACATTCCATTTAGGCTTTGGTACAATCGTAAGTGTGACTTTGCATTTTGTGGCCAGAATATTACTGTGATAAAACGTATATGTAGATCAGGTGACATGAGTCTTTCTTGCACCATTTCTTGGAGCAATATTTTGAAGGGGTATAAATTAGAATTGGAGGTACATATAGGTGTACCATGTATGTATGAATATAGAGATAATGCATGAATAGACAATACTGCGAATAAATAATATAACTTGTTCCAACTTTAAATAATGGATTGAATTGATATCTGAAAATACACAGGAATCATATATTGATATATATACATTCATTCCAACCAGTAATACATCTAATGGTAATATTACGGTTGTGGTTTATCATAAAGAGTGTGTGAATTTTGCTTCAAAATTGATTATGGAAATCGAAAATAATGTGTTTGGAAAGAAGTCTCATGAAATGACCAGTCAAAAACAAGGAGGAATACATATGTTCTGAAGCAGGAAGTGATTGAATGTGTTACAAATTTCTTTAAATTTGTGAACTTGTGGATGAAATGTATATTCTATGATGTACAAAAACTGCAGAAATAGTAATGTACCAGTGTTTAATAAAAATGAACGTCAAAATACACATCATGTCCCATAGGAATCTACTTACATTGATGTTAAAGTGGGTCAGCTATTGTAAAAATATAAGGATTTGTTTGCACCATTCACTGAAGTAACTTTTTAGTACTAGAAAACAAATATGTATTTCAGGTGGATGAATATTTTGAAAATAATCTTATGAAAAGTTTAATATAAAACTACATACATGAACAAGAATGAATTTAGGGAGTGTATAATAGGACACATATATTTTATATTTTGAAAAATCTAGAGAGTATATATATATATATATATATATATATATATATATACACACACACACACACACACACACAAAACACACAGAGAGACATTAAAAAGTAGCAATATATATGCCAATTAAAATTCATTGTGAAATATATATCATCCACAGATCCAAAAATATTAATTTTACTGAACATGGATTTATGTATAATGTTCTTGAACTAAGAAGCTCACTCATAGTCTGAATTTTCAGTTCCAAAAGTATTAATGAGGAGTGATCTCTTCTCACACTTTGTATCTGCCAAGTTAGCCACCTCTCAAGAATATACGTGTGATACCAGGTAGGATTCTATATGTGCGTATAAAAATACATGTGCTGAATAGGCTACAGAAAAATGGAGACAGGAATTCACAGATGTGTTAACTTTAAAAACACATGCAGAACTATTTCAACAAAAAATTGACAAGATTTATAACTCCTACCCTATATCATGCAAAAGGCAAGACCAACTATACACCATGCCTCTTCTGAAGTGCTAGTATTTCTATTCTGTTTCGGTTATTTTTCTCCATCATATTAGAATTAATAGTCAGAGTCTAGTAGGGTATAGGTTAGTGTCAAGGATTCAGTATTTCGAATGGAAAATTGAACAATGAATCCAATGTGTATGTAAATATGTGCTACACAAAATTATTCCCACTCTCAACCAGAACAATGCCTTGACAATCCCTTCACCCCAAGTAAGACACAATTAGAGGAGAAGATTTAGAAAATCTGTGAATAAATTTGTGGAATGCAATATGCTCAGGAGCTCACAACCTTGGAAGTGGTAGAGTAGTTTCCAAAAGTATGGGACAGGGTAAAAACTCCACAAACATGGAGGTCTGCTTATCCTAGAGACTTCTTGAGAAACTGCCTGTGAGGTTGGGCACTTGAAAAATATGTTGTTGTCAAGAGTTTTAGCTTCCTTTCTAGGGAGACCATAAAAGCTTGGTCTGCATCTATGAGACCTGGAGGACATGGTTTCTTATTTCCCAATGTACATGAGGCAGCAGTGCTGAATTCTCTTTTTAGATAAACTGTGGCCACTGGGGGCTAAATGTGTGCCGGTGTGCACTGTGAAGGCATATGGTCATCTTCCATTTTCGTGGGGTTTCTTCCTGCTGCACTGAGAGTTTGGTATTTGCTTCACAAAATACAAGGAGTTCAACTGGGTCACAATGCAAGAGGAAGTTCTGTCATGTATGGTGGGTCAGGTTTTGCAGGAGGATACAAGAACCAGGATCCTATCCCACATATCTTGCCCCCTTGACCATAGCAACCTGATTCTGGACAATGTCCTGAAACCTCTCCATATAACAACTTGCCTTTACATGGAAGGTTCTGCTGGCTGCACCATGTCAGTCACAAGCCATTTGGAAGCCAATGGAAGATCCACATGGCCCCACCACAGATGTTTTATCACATACCTGCCCACCACTGCTCTAACCTACTACTCAACACAGTCTAACTTACTGGCATCTCTGTTCTACACCATTTACATGAAACCCAGTTAATCAAGGCACTGTCTGGTATATTCATGATCAGCAACAGGACATCAAAAGGTTTTCCAGTGCCACCTGGTGATGGGAAATTCAAAAATTTCATGGTATTTATCTAGCCATTTTTTAAGGATGAAGTTGGAGGCACTGTGAGTTTCAATTTTTTAAGGAACCATTAAATGGTTAGGAAGCTCATTTCAATGAAATCTCTGGAGAACACTCACAGGTAAAGCTTCCCAAAGAGTGGCCAAAAGATCATATGATGCTATGCCCATTTAGGTCTACAATGTGAGGTCCATATGAGTTTTGACTCTCAACTATGGGTGCCAAGTCTTTCAGAATAAAATTTGTGGTATCCTGGCTGAGAGGTTCAGTGCTCTGTGGAAAGCCACCCTGGGCCTAGAACTCAGTTTCCAAGGGCGATGCTCATGCCTGGCTTCCAAAAATCTCAACACTATTCATGGCAATACTTCTCTGAGGTCAGTTGAAGAACTCAGACTCTAAGGGAATCACACCAGAGTTCAAGAACATGTGGACCAAGTCATCTCTTCCAACCGCCACCCAAATGACCACAATTTAAACCAAAACACTCCAACGTGGCGCCCATCTTCTTCCATATAGACACTCACAATAAACTCCACTATGGCTGGAGTTTTCCATGAGGAGCATAGCCCAAGACCGTGTCCAAAATAAGCTCTTTTGCACCTAATTTGCCTAAATTCAGGGTGGCCTGGACACCCGTCTTGTGAACCAGAAGAGATTAAATAGGCCTCCCGTTAATACTGCTCCGCTTCGTCAATTTGAGGCCAAATGACTGTGGGGTTTGGATTCTTTATGTGAATTGGAGTCTTGAGAAAACCCAAGCAACTATGGGCTAGACTCTGCAAGGCTTTGAAGAACTCATTTGACCCAAAGGATCCCAAATCTGACTTGATGAAGGTCAGGAAAGTTACAGAGGAAGGCGAGAGACTTCATCCACAAGGACTGCTCTTTAGGCCATTTTGGTTTTGGATGTACACATGGGATCTTTCTTTAGATCCATCAGGACCTGAGAATCTAAGCCACAGCCTCACACAGGGTAAATAAGCTGATTCAGACACATCCTTTCCAAAGCAATTAAGCAAAGAGCCACAGGTAATGCCCATTCATTTCCATTTGAAAACTGTTTTCTTCAGGCTTCATAAAGTGGTGGACTGAGGAAAAGACCTTCCTGACATTCAGGGCAACAGAAGAGTAGGTAAACAAAAGGCCCCAAGCAGGGTTTCTCCACTAAGACTTTCCTGGTCACACTGATATCTGAGTTTTCTGAGATGCTCACCATTTCCTTCAGCTATACAGGACATGGTCATGTCACAGAGCTTCGAGGTTGTACATATCTTAAACAGAAAACCATGAACCTATTCTGGAGAGTGGCCAGAATTCCGGAATAAAACAGAAACTAAGGAAGATAGCAGGTGTTGCACATCAATAAGGCAAGCTGCAGTCCATTCATAAATAGGGCAGGATGAATGCTGTGAAGCTTTCTACTAGACAGGACATATTAATTGATGCATTCTGTTTTCTAATGTCTACAACCACGGACACAGTGGGATACACAGACATAGAAATTCTCGCCTTGTCAAACGACTTACTAGAAACAGTTCACTCCAAACAAAACAAACCGCCTTTCATACCTATTCTCAGAACATGAGACAAAACCACAAACCCACACCCACACCACAAAGGCACCTCCTTCCCCCAAGTAGGTCTGTGACTATCCAGAGTGTCCTCTGTCTGGTGGGCCTTATTATGTTCCCTGGAAATAGCCTGTTCTGTCTCAAATCTGGTCTTTTTGGCCAACTCTGTGAAGTTGTCAGGAGCCAGCGGTGAGCCACTGCGTGCTTTCTCAGGAAAGGCCCCTCTTCATAGCTTTCCTTGCATTTGGCCATCCTTACATCAGTAGGTCCCAAGAAAGACTGAGTCTGTCCTTGGTAAATCAAAATAAGTTTGACCACTGGGACTGGGACTGGGACTGGCTCTGGGTGCCTGGCTTCCTGGATTCCAAGTTCAGAGAGTTCCATCACCAAGGAAGTTAGGTGAAGTCACTTCCTTTTGGAACTGAATGAGGTCACTGCCTTGGCAACAACTTTGTCCTAACAGTTGCTTCCAAGGTTCCCATGAGAGGGAGGCTGCTCCTACTTCCTGTGACACTTTCACAGGTCAGAGAGGTATGTCAACCATAGGCATGCAGGAGCAGCTCTCAACACATGCCTGCTTTGGTCCATCTTCTCTACATTAAGAAGAGAGTGGCTGATTCAGACACATCCCTTCATCCTGAGCAGGTTGTTTGCCATGGAAGACTTTTGCTCTCTCAGATCCTTCATACTTGCCTACATCTTCTCCAGGGATCATTTCTACGTGGACCTTTGAGGTTTTCAGCAGGTGGAAGATCCTCTATTTTCCTGTATTTTAATACCAATTCTGTCCCTGCTCTTCTGTAAAATTAGATTGAGAGAACAGTGTATGGTTAGGGTTAATAACAGGTTCGATTTGGTTTAGAAAGAAAACTACACGGTTGAGCAAACAGGGTCCTACAGTTAGCAATAATATGAGGAATTTTAATGGACCGGCCATGGCAGATAAAAGCGCAGTTAATCAGGTCACTATGTGAACCAAGACTCAAACCTCCCTTTTGGGGCCTCTGTCTCTCTTTGACGCTCTTCAAGTCGTTTTCTTAATTTATTCTTAGATTCTTTTACAACTCCAGTATTGTCGTCACAAAAACAACATTCTTCCCTCAATGCAAGCAAAAAGGCACCTTTCTCTCATGAAGAGGAGGTCCAACACTCGCCTGCTTTGTAAAAAAACTTCAGAAAGAGAGAGGTTAAAATTCCTGTAAAGCTGTGATGTCGGTTTTTAATGTCTTTAAGTTTTGGCCTATTTCTGCTTCTAATTGTGTCTTTGTTGTGTCTCATGGACTAGCCCACCCCTTAAGCAACTATTATTTCTAATAGGATGGGTAAAGTGAGGGATACAGGTTCCCGCTGGAACCGGGTTGTATGCCCCCCTATTTGATCTTTAAATGAACCTATGTCATGATAGAGAACTCTGGAAAACATCTGCATCATTACATAATTAATCACATATATTGACCATTTTATGAAAACATAAATAATGTTAAAGTGTATAGAATTATACTGTTGTAGGGATGGACAAGGAAAGGGACCTAAGATAGCACCACACACAGGAAAACAGCCTTATTTGGTTGCATCCGGATTTAGAGGGCATTGCTTCTGTTGTAATCAATTAATCCCCTGAACCCCAAGTTTTGGTAGTTTTAGAATTTGTACCCAACATGTAAGGGAAGTGGATCAGAAGTTCACAGTCTGTAGAAATTCACAAAAATCAGTTTTTGTTTCTGTTTTTGTTACTCTGTTCTGGGCAAGTTAACTTTTCAAGGACACCTTGGAAAGGGAGAGCTTTTTTGTCTCTTTTTTTTCTCCCTGCCAGCTGTCACCATGAAGCCCAGTTGGTAACTTTTTTATCTTAGAAATGTAGTCATCTCTGTGAAGCCCCAGCTCAAGGCCAGAGGCTTTGTTCACATATTTTGTGAAAACCTAGTGAGGCGGTGTCAAGCTTAGGGGTGGTGATTTTTCCAGCCAGGGGCCAAGTAGAACAGGGCAACACGAAAAGTGGAAGATTATCTACATTGAACTCTTTCAGAGGGACTCTTTTGCTGAAAGACCTAATGTAAGCCTCGGTGAAGACTTCTGAAGAAGGTTATTTAAGACATATCTATGGACCTGGTACAGAGGGGGAAGACTGGGAAGGCGAGGCTGAGAGCAGCTCCGTGGATCTGAGAATGAGGAAGATGAGATGTAAAAGAATAATGGAAAAGGGGTTTGGGATTTTTCTAGAACAAAACTTGAGCAGTAGAACAGGTAGAGCAGAGGTGAAGATGGGAGTGAGTATTCCAAAAACCCCTGAGGGACTTTAAATTTTTAGAAACCTGTTTTCAGTGATGACAAAGCAACTTTAAAGGCCATTTTTATTACATCTTGGATAGGGGTCTGAGGGCTCTTCTCAGCTGGTTTGAGCTTTGGTTTAGCTTCTTAGAGGACTTGGTGGGACCTAGTGCAGGCACAGACAGAAAAAGAGAGGAGTGAGTGAGTGGAGGGGTACCTCGGTACCTGCTACCTCAGCAAGGGGGCAATGGTCTGAGAACTGGCGGAGGTTTGGGTTTTTGATCTAGTAATTGGAGGTGAGAAATCACGTTGCTGAGGTGGGAGTGACAGCAGAGACTCTAGAGCAGAAGACTGAGGGTGAGGAACTATTGGAGAAGCATAGTACAGGATGTGAGTGAAGGAGGGAAAAGGATTCCGTATAGGGGAATTTTCCCCTTTTGAGCACTTGCCGAAGTTAAAAATGTCACGCAGAATTTGAGGATCTAGAGAACCCTCTGGGGGCCATAGCTTTTGGTTGTCTAATTGGTAATATGGCCAATGCTGTGTACTGAATGTGATGAGGAGTTTGGGTTCCACCAGGCAGCCCCTATGCTCACATCCCCATGAGTTACACAAGAAGTTGGCTTTTCCCCCACACAGCCATGGCTGTTTGTGGCTTTGATAGTCCGCCGGGCATACATCGTAATCTAGGCTAGCCAACCTGAATCTGGCTCGAGTTTCTGTGCATCCATAATGTTTGTTTCAATTATCTATGGAATGGAAGGGATTTAATGAAACTTTAGTGGGATCCTCTTCATCAGGGTTATCTCAATAGGAAAGACGTATACCAAGCTGAAAAATGTCTGGGTGGAGAGATAGCCACCAGGTCCCTAAGGGGGCTGTATGCGAGATATACCATACTTCTTGTCTAGTAGGATTTGAGATCAGCCTTCACTGCTGAACAGGCTGATGAGGGTTAGGAGTACTGGTGGCCAAGGGGAGAGTCTACAGTCTTGTCCACATAGCGAATACGAAATTTGAAATGGTTACCAGTCTTTTCCAGTTTCCAACCAGAGTCTGGACACAGCGAAGGCTTTAGATGAGAGGCATGGATCCAAAAAGTGATTCTGTCTACTTTTACTGCTGTAGGTGTTATAAGTAGCACCTGGTATGTTCCTTTCCAGCGGGGTTCTAGGAATAACACCTGATGTTGTCTTATGTAGACGAAGTCTCTTACTTGATATTGATGTGGAATCCCCTCGTCCCCAGGTTGGTAGGCAGTGGCCAGCTGTTTCCACAGTTATCACTGAGTTCTTTCAATGGCTTTAAGTCTGTCAAGCAAGGGGTGTGGAAGGGATTGTTAGGCCTTAGAGTTGGGGATTAGGTCCCTTACTGGATGATGGGCATCATAGAGAATTTCATAGGGGGTGAGGTTACACAAAGAAACTGAGGGAGTATTTCTCGCATGAAACAGTGCATAAGGCAGGAGCATAGTCCAATCTTTTATGCCTGTCTCTAAGCTTAATTTTGTTAAGGTCTCTTTAGTGGTTCTATTTATTTTTTCTACCTCTCCTGAGCTCTGGGGTATATAAGCATAATGTAACTTACAATTAATCCACACGTGACTTACCTGGGCCATGAACACAAGTCCATTATCAGACCCTATTACCTTAAACAGACCATATCTTGGAAAAATATCTTCCAGGATCTTCTTGAGAACCATTTGGGCCGTTGTTTTTTTTTTTTTTTTTTTTTTCTGTGTGTGTGTGTGTGTGTGTGTGTGTGTGTGTGTGTGTGTGTAAGGCTTCAATCCATCCTGAAAATGTATCTACAAAGACTAGGAGATATTTAAGTCCATACCTTGCTGGCTTAATTTCAGTAATGTCCACTTCCCAGAATTGTCCTGGTCTGGTTCCTCATAGGTGCTTTCCTCTAAGAAACTTGGAAGGGTAAGCATTAAACAATTGACTGACCCAACAGGCTTTTGTTACCGGTTCAGTTTTTTTCTTTCGCTGTGAGTTGGTTAGTGGAAAACTCTGTTCTTAATCCTCCAGGAGTGCCTGCAGTTTCTTTGAACCAAGGTGAGTGAGTTGACGTACATTTTTAACTTAGTGTAGGGCTTTCTGTAATTGCAGGCTGAGCTCAGTAAAGTTGAGGCGTTCAGTGTCAGTGTCCTTAGATGTTATCTAAAACTTCCTGTTACTCAGGGGTCCATTGGAATTGGGCATCTCCCTTTAACAGCGGGTATAAAGGAGCAACTAAGGACGCGAACCCATTTATCCATAACCTGCAAAACCCAGCAATCCCAAGAAACTCTCTTAGTTGTCTGCTGTAAGATGGGGTTGGTATCTGCTCAACGGTTTGTTTTCTGGGCTCAGTGAGCCATCGTTTACCGCCCCTGAGGAAATAGTCATGGAAGATTACTTCTTGCTGGCAAATTGGGCAATTTTGGCAGAAGCTCTATACCCGAGTTGAGCAAGCTCCGATAATAGTGCTTGGGTCCCAGTTCAGTTTTCCTTGGTGTTGGATGCCAGTAGCAGGTGATCCACGTATTGAAGCTGGGTGACTTCGGGGTGTGTAGTTCTGAAATTGTTGAGATCTCTGTGGAGGGCTTCATCAAAGAGAGTGGGGGAGTTTTTGAACCCCTCTGGGAGTCTAGTCCAAGTTAGTTGACTAGACTTTCCGGTTTCTGGGTCTACCCACCCAAAAGCAAACAGCAACTGACTATCTTTATGCAGAGGCAAGCAAAAGAAAGCTTGTTTTAAGTCCAGAACAGTATACCATTTCTGCTCAGGGTTCAGAGTGCTAAGCAGTTTGAACAGATTAGGTACTGTGGGGTGAATGTCCTGCACTCTGTTGTTGATCTCTCTTTGGTCTTTAACAGGTTGATAGTCCCCGGTTCCTGGCTTTTTCTTCTAATAAAAGGGGAGTGTTCCAGGCCAATTGACAGGGCCTTAGGACCCCTAAGGCCAGATATTTCTGAATATAGGGCCTTATCCCATCTTTAGCTTTTTATGCTTAGAAGATATTATTTGACATTGATTGGGGAGGCTGAGATTTTTACCTCCACTGTTATTGGAGGTTGTTTCACGGCCAGGCCTAACACAGCAGTTTTTGCCCAGGCATCTGGGTAATCTGTTATCCATTTCTGTGGTAGCTTGCCTGTTTGATCAGTCTTGGGGGGTGTGAAGAGTGGATGTTTATCTTCTACTAATATAGTTACAGCCGTGACTATAGGAGTTTTTACTGAAGGATTTAGAAATTTCTTTTGGGGGCTTTCAGGGTTAAAAGTTATTTTGGCCCAGAGCTTGGTGAGCAGATCTCTGCCCATCAATGGGTGCGGGCATTCTGGGATTACTAGGAAGGAGTGATGGATTTTTCCTTTCCCCAGGTCCATGGTCCTCTTAGTAGTCTAAGCCCGATATTTACTGCCATTAGCCCTTTGAACTACAGACCTTTTATTTGATAGACGGCCCAATGGGGCCCTAAGGGCTGAGTATAATGCTCCTGTATTCACTTCAAAGTTTACTGGGGTCCCCTACTCTTCAAAATTTACCCTGAGCTAGGGGAAGGAATCTGAGCCCCAACTTTCTTAGTCATCCTCCAGAGTCAGAATGGCTGGCTGGCGTGTCTGTCTCTTTATAGGGCACTCTTTGGCCCAGTGTCCTTTTTTTTACGGTAGGCACATTGATCTGAGGCCAGGGGTGGCCTCTGGCACAGGCCCAGGTATCCCTTCCTGTCACCTTATGTCTTAATTTCTGGCCTCTTTCTTGTTGTGACCAGGATCTAAGTCAATGCCTTAGTCTTTCTTTTGCTTCTCTCATCCTCCCTTTGCTCCCTTTCTTTTTCCCTGTTTCTCTTTTATAGTATTTTTTTTTGGCTTCTCTGACTAAATCTCTCTTTTAACTTTTTTTTTTTTTTAATATCCATGGCAGCTTCCCCAATTAAGGCCATCATGACAGATGCCTTTTGATCTGCTGCCTGAGGATCGAAAGGAGTATATCTCTTATATGCCTCCATAATTCTCTCTAGAAACATAGAGGTAGATTCATCAGGCCTTTTAATAATTTCTCTTACCATGGCCAAATTATTTGGTAACCTAGCGGCCCCTTGGATACCCGCTATTAGAGCCTGGCAATAATTGGACATATGCTCCCTATCTTCAAAGGTGTTGGGGTCTCAGTTGGGTTGGTTTAAGGGGAAGCCGGCTTTGATTATGTTGGGAAGTTGTGTTGGTCGCCCATCAAGTCCGAGGATATTTTTTTCTAGCTTCCAGGAGGTTTTTCCTCTCATTCCTCTGTCGTGAAGAGAGTCCCTAGGAGTTGTTGGCAGTCATCCCAAGTAGGCAGGTGTGAAAACGTTGGCGAGTTCTCTGAGTTTTTTTAGCCGGGCCAGCTTCCTCTAGGGAAGGAAGGGGCTGTGTGTGCCATTGGACAGTCATCTGGAGGGTGCTGGGCCATCCTGGCTTCCTCGAATGGTGGAGAGGCTGAGTAAGCAGCAGGGGAATTACTTACAGGGTTTTGGGGGTTGGGGGACAAGGGCAGAGGATAAGGACGAGTAGAGTCTTGAGACTCAGGGAGAACAGAGGGTGGAGGTTGAGGAGCAGAGAGTTTGAGAGATAGAATCGTAGGGGAAGGAGTAGGAGTGGGTGCAGGGACAAGGAAAGGCTTCACCCATGGAGGAGGAGATTTGCAGAGGTCCTGACAAGTTAAGATATATGGCTATTGATCTGGATGGCTATGTGGCCCAGGCTGAAAGACAATATCTCAGACTTTTCAAATTAGTGCAAAGTAGAAACATCTTTCTAGGGGCCATCCGACTACAAAGGTGGGTTATTCTGAGACACAGAATCTGCCAGGTCTGGTGTTTTAATGAAAAAGAAAGAATCTGAGCCCTTAAGCAGACTTTGGTCCAGTGATTAAGGGTCAGGGACAGAGGCATTGAAGTGCTCTGTCCCATAATGAAATATACACAGACAGTGAAAGCAAAGACACATGACACAGACAAGACAAGACAATAAAGACAGACAATGGCCGTCCAATACTGAGACCAGGACTGAGTAGCGGGCAAATCCTGATGGGCTGCCAATTCCAAATCTGAAAGAAAATATCACTGAGTCGAGGAGACTATGGTTCCTCGATTTCCCGAGTCCATCCCACAGGAACATGGCCTGTGGCTCTGTGACATGTGTGTCAGCCACCGTGGGAGAGAGCTCACGCTCTTTACCAATAGCCATTTTTTCAAACCCTAACCTGAATCCTGAAACCAGAAAGAGAGGCCTTATTTACCCCCAGAGGAGCCCATTGGGGGTCTTTCATCTGCAGCTGCCGGATCTCGCTGGGGCCACCAGAAGTAAAGGTCGGGTGAGCGTTCGTGGAAGAGACCACCAAGAGATTGTCTAATGCAACCTCAAAGGGTTTATTGGGAGTCCGGCATGCAAGGGCTCAGAGATCAGTTGAATAGAGCAGAGAGCCCTGAGAACAGCTTAAGAAGTGCTTATATATTTTCCTTGGAGAGGGCAGGGAGGGAAGTTTATTGATGGTTAAGGGCGAGTGGGCGGTTTGCGTGCAAATGGTTGATGGAGTACATTCTGCAGTTTGGCAGTTGGGGGCAGCACATTCTGGGAACAAGAAGAGCAAACAGTTCTCAAGATTTCAACAGTGTTTTATTAAGCATACAGAAAAACAGGACGTGACAAGTACCTATTTTATTAACCTTTCAATATTAGTATGAAAACAGAAATCTAGGTAAGATTTGAAGCCCAGAAGTTCATTTGGTCCTTGATTGGTATACTTAGCTTTGAATTACATTCCGTGGAGATGTCCTAGAATTATGGATATACAATGACACAGGACCTTGTACCTTCTCAGAGGTCAGTTCCAAAACACAGTCTCTAAGGGGAATCACACCAAAATTCAAGACAAGGTGGACCCAATTATCTCTACCAACCGCCACACAAATGCACACAATTAAAACCAAAACACTCCCAAATGGCACTCATCTTCTTCCAAATAGACACTCATCGTAACTTCTGGCAGGAGGATTCCATGAGAGGCGCAGCACAAGACAGTGTCCCAAATAATCTCCCTTTCCCCTCATTTGCCAAAAGTCAGAGTGGCCTGGACACCCTTCCTGTGAACCAGGAGTGATCAAATATGCCTGCCATTAATACAGCTCTGTTCTTCAATTTGAGGCCTACTGTCTGTGGGGTTTAGAGTCTTTATTTGAATTGGATTCATAAGAAAACCCAAGAACCTATGGGCTAGCATCTGCAGGGCTTTGAAGAACTCAATTGACCCAATGGATCCCTTTTCTCACTTGATGGAGGTCAGGAACCATACAGAGGAATGCGAGAGACTTCATCAACAATGACTGATTTTTTTGGCCATTTTGATTATGGATCCACACATGGGATCTTTCTTTAGACCCATCAGGTGCTGATAATCTAAGCCACAGGCTCACACAGGGCCAAGAGGCTCATTCAGACACATCCCTTTACAACGCACTTAAGCAAAGAGCCACAGGTGATGCCCATTCATTTCCATTTGAAAACTGTTTTCTTCAGGCTTCACAAAAGCGTGGCCTGAGGCAAAGAACTTCCTGACATTCAGGGCAACAGAACAATAGGTAATCAAAAGGCCCTTTGCAGGGTTTCTCTACTGAGACTTTCCGGGACACACTGATATCTGACTTTTCTGAGATGCTTGCCATTCTCTTCAGCTATCCAGTACATGTCCATGTCACAGTGATTGGAGGTGGTACATATCCTGGATGCAAATGCATGAACCTATTCTGGAGAGTGGCTAGATTTCAGGAAGAAAACAGGAACTTAGGAAAATAGCAGGTGTTGCCCATCGATAAGGCAAGCCCTAGTGCATTCATAAATTGGGCAGGATGAATGCTGGGAAGCTTTCTACTTGACAGGAAACATCCATTGATGCATTCTCTTTTGTAATGTCTACAAGCACGGACACTGTGGGATACACAGACATAGAAACACTCGCCTTGTGAAACAACTTACTAGAAACAGTTCACTCCAAACCAAACAAACCGACTTTCCTGCCTATTCTCAGAACATGAGACAAAACCACAAACACACATCTACACCCACAAAGGCACCTCCTTCCCCAAGTAGGTCTCTCACTCTCCAGAGTATCCTCTGACTGCTGGGCCATACTATGTTCCCCCAATATGGCGTGTCCTGTCTCAGATCTGGTCTCCTTGTCCAACTTTGTGAAGTGTTCAGGAGCCAGCTGTGAGCCACTACCTGCTTTTTCAGGAAAGGCCCCTCTTCAGAGAACTCCTGGCATTTGGCCATCCTCACATCAGTAGGTACCAAGAACGACTGACTCTGTCCTTGCTAAATTGAAGCAAGTGAGACACTGGGACTGGGACTGAGACTGACTCTGTGTGCCTGGCTTCCTGGATCCCAAGTTCAGAGAGTTCCATTACCAAGGGATTGAGGTGAGGTGACATCCTTCAGGAACTGAATTAGGTCTCTGCCTTGGCAACCACTTTATCCAAACAGTTGCTTTCAAGCGTACCATGAGAAGGAGGCTTACCCTATTTTCTGTGGCACTTTCACAAGTTAGAATGGTATATCAACCATAGGCACCAAGGAACCGCTCTCCACGAAGGCCTGATTTGGTCCATCTTCTTTATATTTGGAAAAGAGCCTTCAGTCCAGGGAGCACTACAGTGAACCTCTGCACTAAAACTATTAGCAAGCACCTGATGGAGGAGGCCTCCATAGGTAAGTGGCTCCTTTATAACATCTGATATCCAGTTAAGGGAGATCTCTTCTGATGACAGAGATGTGGCACGGGGATCCTCACATATACTTCTGTGCAGAACAGTAACGAGAATCTTTCTGTCCTCTGTTCTGTTCTGTAGGGAATTCCTCTGGAACTGTAGAGAGGTGCCGATGAGCACGCACGCGCTCCTACCCTGGAGCTTTAGCAAGATGTTGCACTGTTCCCCTGTTTCTGTGTTTAGAAACCGGGTTTCTGTTTATTTGTGTTCTGTGTTCTATTTTTTGTTTTTTTGTTTGTTTGTTTTTGTTCGTTTTGTTGTGTGATTTTGGTGGTAAAAACTTAAGTATATTGGACATGAAAATCAGAAATAAAGAGAGTAAGCCTGACACCCCTTTGGACTGTGTTTTAAGGAACTGCAATGAACTTTATCCCCCTTTGCGAAGCAGGATGATAGAAGCGCCTAGCTGGCTGCCTGGAGCACACCCATTGCAGAGGGAAATGCCTGCTGGGGACCTAAGAACAGAGTATCTCCCAGGTTAACAAGTGAAACTCCTTTAAAACCCCTTGTCCCTCCAGATAAAGAGAGTCACAACTTTGGCAGAGTCCCCTGTGTTTCTCCTTTGTTAGCAAAGCAATTAGCCTCCCCTTTTCTTTTTCTCAAAACCCAGTCCTCATTATTAAATTGGTATTAATTGGCTTCAAGGTCAGGAACCAAACTTTAAGTTACAAATCTTGTACCCCCCCCTCTGCCCCGGAACTTTGTGCGACCTATCTACTGAAATGTTAGGAGATAGAGCATGCTTGGTGTGGAACTGAATCAGAGGAGCTAATCCTGTATGTAAAAGGAGAAACTGAGGGACTCCCAGCAGCTGCCAAAGCCCTGTTGATTCAGGGAATTACCTCCTTCCTTCCCTGCACTGTAAGGATTATGCCACCTCTGTCTTGTTAAAAAAAGAGAAAAAGAAAAAGGGGACACTAAATGCAGTAAAATCACCATGGAGACACTTTATTTTACATTTCAGGTTGCCCCTCTGTGAAAACATCTGGTCCCCTTGTGGGGACAGCTATGGTCCCACTGGTGTACGAGAGTTTTCTCTTATCTGCTCTGGTTTAAAGGGTTCTCTCTGACAGCCATAGTCTGGACCTCCTTTCGGTCTGTATTGTGTCTTTGTTTCTGGCCCTTTAAGGCATGTGCAATAATGTGTTGATATTATAAATTGTTTTTTGGGAATGATCTTAGCTGAATGTGTGTCTAAATGATGATGTTTTATTTTAACAATCTGGTATCTGAATGGGTTTTTGAAGCATTGCACAATCTTGCAGTTAAAAGTCGGGTTTAGGTAATTGTTTAGTTTATGATTTCAGATAATTCATGCCAGAGAACTTAAATACTTAGAATGGATAACTGAAGAACTCTACTTCCAAGTTGGCAAGAAACTTCCCAATCATACAGTCTTTTTTTTTCACCAATTTTGAATTGGGTAGCCTGGGAAAATGTCACTGTGTGTACCAGTGCATTAATTTGGACATGGATAGTAAATCATAGTATGGTGTCTGTTGACCAAACAAGATGTAAAGATATAAAATTTTGTGAATTGTATCTTAAACTTGTATCATAATTTTCAACATCCGAACCTGAAAATTATGGTTAAAATGCCTTAGTCCTGAGATGTCTGTTCAGAATAGCAGTTTTTTTGCTGCTCCTTCCAGACCTCAGCCATGACTTATGTTGAAATGCAAATGAAAGAAGCCTGCAAGCTTTGTAGGAGACTGATTTGAGATCTAAGGGAAAAAAGGTAAATTGTATGGTATTTTCTAATTACTGGCAAGTCATTTTTTCTAGGACTCTTATTTTTTTTCTGAGATACTTTATGTTTTTTGACCTCATGATTTTGAGCATACAGAGCTAGGTTAATGTTTTTCTGATCAGTTCTATCTTTGACCAACTGTGGACTTCTTGAAACATTGCAATAAAGATTTCACCTGCGAAATGCTACGAGGCCTTTACTATTATTATGTGTGCACAATTTTGTTATGTGTTGTATGTCTATATATACATATGTCCGTATATCATATATATGATACATAAATTAACATATATAAGGAGCGCTCATAAAAAAAAGCGCTCATAAAAACAAATTTTAAAAAGTGGATCCAAAGATCTTTAATTCACGTGATTTAAATGTTTCAATTTAAATTGGATAAAGAGATAAAAACAAATGTCTTTAAATTTAAGCTTACAAAGTTTTCTAGGTGTTCAAACATCTAACAAAATATTAACATCTACAAAATGTCTAATATGCCTTGGCTCTAGTACCTTTCCTTCAACATAAAAATGGTTTACACTGTTCAATACGTTTCTCTAACTTTTTGATAAATAAGTAAAGTAAATTTGATATGGGATTACTCATTCATGAGTACTTTAGTTAGATATCTGATTGATTTACTAAGATCTGTATTTTTTTTAGTAAACTCTGTATAAGATTGTAAAAATCAGTCATGTGTTAATGAGGCAAAAATTTCTTAAAACATAAGTTTACCCATAACATTGAGTTTATTAAGATTTATGTTGTCTAGAGCAAGCAACCATAAAAATTAAACAACTGATTAAATAAGAACTGTTATTTTAGAGCACTGTACTGCCATTTCTTTAAAAGCCAAACTTGATTAATGTAGAAACATAAATGTAATTGTTATGCTATTAATGTTTTCATATCTTACAGGTATGCAAGTCTGTAAGGTAGAAACCTTAAAAGAGCATTATATCAAGCTGGTGCTCTGAAGTTGTGTGGTAAAAAATATATTGTGGATTTATTTACCTGTTATCAATAAGATATGTAAATTTTTATGTTACTTTTTACATTGGGGAACAATTTAAATGTATTTTTAAGTTAATTAGAGCCTAATCTTTGTAAAGGTTAAAAACTTTCAGCGTTTCTTTAATTCATGTTTTAAATGTGATATCATATGGTGTTAGCTAATGTTCATGTGACCTCAAACAATTTATGTAAACTTTGTCAAAAGATATTTAAAAATAAAAATCAGCTTTAGAATTAAAATACTTAAGATTTATAAAGAGCCCTGCCTTACCTGAGATAAGGCTGTGTGTCCCATCTTACTACATGTGAGAATGACTATGAAACATGTAGATCAGATTATATTTCTTTAAAGTTATGTTAAAAAGGTTTTTTTTATTGTCAATATTCCTAGGATCTCAAACAGGGGATATAATGTGTAACTCAGCCAAAAAATTCAGGGAAGATATTACACGAACTAAGTACTTTTACTTTTGTTAATTTTAGTTTGAAATTTTCTTATAAGTGATCTAAAGATTCCCTGTTAGTGTTTTACAAATGCGTTGCTTTAAGAACACAACATGGGTTTATTCAAGATAATAAGTCATCAACTACAATACAGACAGAATAATACAGATCCCAATTAATAAAAAGGTAATTATAAAGTTATAGACATTAAAGCCAAGTACTCTTAATATAAGGCTGTTAAAATTTATTTGCTGGATGTTTAAGATTAGGATTTAAAATTAATGTTAAATGAAAAGGGCCAAGAAAACCAATATTTGGCTCTTGCCCTCTGAGTCAGTCTGAATCCAGGGAACAGGGGACTTCTCTAAAGAGCTTTGCAACTCTGAGCCACATAACCTCCTGATCAGGGAGATTAATGAGACCACTGGAGAACAGAAAGCCAATCAGTGCATTTGTTACAAAGAGGAGAGTCATCAGAGAAAGGAGACATCCCTGATGCTTCTGAGGGAAGCCAAATGGTCAAGCAAGACCTGGACCCACCTAGCGCAAATGGCACTAGCAGAACTGAAAATCTCCTCTCAAGTTTCCCCAGAATTGATTCCCACAAAAGCTCAGCTGACTGTTAACAATAGATAGAAACAAAAGTCAGTTTGACTGCTTCATCTTAAACACTTAGCAAAGACAGTTAAGACCAAAATACAGCCACTCCTGGGCATATTAAATAATAATAATAATAATAATAATAATAATAATAATAATAATAATAAAATTTTAAGGTATGCACTTTATCTTATCCTCCCAAAACAAGTAAGACTGGAGGCTACAAAGAAGGATTCTCACACAGGAATGCCTAATACTTATAAAAAGAGACTATCAAGAAGAGCTGCCACAGGCAGAAGTTTTCAGTTTAAGACCTACAGATATTCCTAACCTACAAAGGTAGGCTTGGTGTTTGCTAGTACGATTATCCAGCCCTGAGTAACAGAATTAAAGGTTTCTCTATTAGACGCAGAGGTCATACTAGTAAAAGGATTTTACAAGATCAGATGACATTAAATTATTAAACTGTGTCTTATTGGGAGGGCCAACTGTAACACTTAAAGTTAAATATTAAGTTGACAGTCCTGATAACTGGGGATATTAAAGACTGGTGAGGGAATTTCTATACAGTGACATGTTCTAGCTGCTGCAACATTTATCCAGTACTCATGGTTTTTGTTTCACTCATAGAAGAACCCATTCACAGATGACTTTACAACCTGTTCTTCCCCAACCTGACTTCAAACCGAACTGACTTCTAAAAGGCAGCTCATGTCTCTCAACTGACTTCTAATAGGCAACTCATGTCCCTCACACCAAGCCCACTCACGTCACCCTGTCTCAGGACAGAAGAAGAAAAAATTAGTGATGCCACTCTTCTTACAACAATGGAGAGAAAGATAAATAGACTATCAATATAAGTAATTAAGAAGGGTAAAATCAGCGAGATCGGTTTTGGGTGAGTTCTAAAAATTTGGAGACTCTTACCTGAGGGATTAAAATTTCCTCAGTGCTCTTCCCATAATCTATCAAAGATTTGAAAGGGACACAGAGAAAAGGGGGGAATTGTAGACCCAACCTGATCTTTTATTAAAATTGGGAGCCATCATGCCACAAAGCCATGAAAAGATAATTTTGGCTTTACCATTAATTACTTCAAATTCTGAACCTGCGTGGAATGCCTGCCCGCGCCTTGAACTCACACATGCCTGGCTCTCTGACCAGATAGCAGCCCTCTCAGAAACTTTAGTGACACATCATAAATATTTGCCTTCTCTGGCAAGACAACAACCCTCTCTGAGGCTCTAATGGTCCTCATGAATTCTCATGTAGGGACAGCAAAAAAATTGTAAACTACCTTTAGTGTGATGTTTATCAGAGTTCTGTTATCTGTAACCCCCTTTTGTGTAACTTTCTGGGCTATAAAGCTGGGATGTAGGAAAGCTGGGGTTGCTGTCTTGTTCCCTTCGTTTTGGGAGGGAGAGGCAGCATGGCCGGTGGAAATAATAAGCTTAATTTTATTTGATTTTAATTTGAGTCAGTGGTCTTTTCTAGCGTCCTGGTCTAACAGGTAAACACTCCAAAAACATGGAGCTCTGCCGGCCTAAAGACTTCTTGAGAAACTTCCTCTGAGTTTGGGCACTTGAAATATATGTTGTTGCAAGGAGATTTAGCTTCCTTTCTAGTGACACCATAAAAGCTGGGTCTGCATCTACGTGACCTGGAGGACATGGTTTCTTGTATTCTAATGAACATGAGGCAGCAGTGCTGAATATTCTATTTGTAGGTAAACTGTGGCCACTTGGTGCTAACTGTCTCCCCGTGTGAACTGTGAAGCCATTTGGTCATCCTCCACTTTTCGTGGTGTTTCTTGCTGCTGCACTGGAAGTTTGGTATTTGCTTCATGAAATACAATGAGTTCAACTGGGACCCAGTATTAGAGGGAGTTCTGTCACTTGTGGTGGGTCAGGGTCTGCAGGAGAATGCAACAACCAGTCTTCTATCTCACAAAGCTTGCCCCTTTGTCCATAGAAATCTGACTCTGAACTTTGCCCGGAAACCTCTCCATATAACAAGAAGGGTCTGCTGGCTGCACCATATCAGTCACAAGCCATTTTGAAGGCAATGGAAAATCCTCCTGGCCACACCACAGCTGTATTATCACACACCTGCCCACCACTGCAAAAGGCCCACTACTCAGCAGGGTCCAACTTCCTGGCATCTTTGTTCTACACAATTTTCATGAAATACCGTCAATCATGGCATTCTCTTGTACACTCATGACCAGGAAAAAGACATCCAAAGGTTCTCCAGTGCCACCTGGTTAAGGGAATTTAAAAAATTTTATTGTATTTATCTAGCCATTTTTCATGGATGAAGTTGGAGGCACTGTGGGTTTCAGTTCAGTAGTGAGACACTACCGGCTTTCTCAGGAAAGACCCCTCTTCAGAGCTCTCCTGGAATTTGGCCATCCTCACATCAGTAGTTACCAAGAAAGACCGATTCTGTCCTTGGTAATCCAAACATGTGTGGCCACTGGGACTGTGACTGGGAATGCCTCTGGGTGCCTGGCATCCTGGATCCCAAGTTCAGAGAGTTCCATCACCAAGAAAATGATATAGGTCACTTCCTTCAGGAACTGAATGAGGTCACTGCCTTGGCAACCTCTTTGTCCTAACAGTTGCTTCCAAGTGTCCCAATAGATGGAGGCTGCCCCTACTTCCTGTGACACTTTCACAAGTAAGAATGGTATATCAAACATAGGCACCGGTGAACAGCTCTCCACACAGGCCTGGTTTGGTCCATCTTCTCTACATTAAGAAGAGATAGACTGCTTCAGACACACCCCTTCATCCTGACCTGTTTTTTTTTTTTTTTTTGTCATGAAAGATGACTTTTGCTCTCTCAGGTCCTTCATAGCTTTCTATATCTCCCCCAGGGTTCACTTCTGCATGGACCTTTGAGGTTCTCAGCAGGTGGAAGATCTCTTACATTTCTATATAAGACCAACTTTGTCCTTGCTTTTCTGTAAAGTTAGATTGAGGAAACAAAGTATGGTTAGGGTTAATAACATGTTTGATTCGGGTTAGGAATCATTCTGCTGCATGAATAATGGTATTGGGAACCTGCAATATTTATAAGTATATATAGAGGTGAAATATATGTATGAAAACACAAATCTAGGTAAGATTTGAAGCCCAAAAGGGCATTGGATCCTTGATTGGGATACTTCACTCGGAATTATGTTGTGCACATGTGTCTCAGATAAATCTATACATAATGGCATAGGACCTTGTACCTTGGATAATTGAATGTCGAAGAGAACATCCAGTCAAAAAAGGATACTTGGTAGGATTAGGAAGATAGTTGGTAGGATTAGAAAAAAAGAGTGAGTATAGGATTTGGACAAAAAGTTCTTTAGCAATAGGGTTTCAGGTAGACAGAAAATGTAAATGTCAGCACATGTGAAGAGTCAGTCACAATGATGAACTGGGGAAAATATGTAGGAAAGCAGATATCATTAGAGACATTAGGAAATCAGGCAAATGATGAAGTGATTGATAGGATTAGACATTTTCAACAGGCTTGAGGTTGAATACATAATCTTTGGAAGAAACAAATATGTAGTCACCAATAGGATTGACATTTGAGAGCATTAGGCAACCTGGACATGGGTGATTTTCATAATCCATACTCACATTCCATTTAGGCTTTGGTACAATTGTAAGTGTGACTTTGCATTTTGTTGACAGAATATATATGTAGATCAGGTGACATGAGTCTTTCTTGCACCATTTCTGGGAGCAATATTTAGAAGAGATATAAATTAGTATTGGGGGCACAAATAGGTGTACCATGTGTGAATATATAATATAACTGATTCCAACTTTAGAAATTGGAATAAATTGATATCTGAAAATACACAGGAAATGTTATATTGACATACATACATTCATTCCAACCAGTTATACATCTAATGGTAATATTAGGGTTGTGGTTTATCATAAAGTGTGAGTGAGTTTTGCTTCAAAATTGATTATGGAAATCGAAAATAATGTGTTTGGAAAGAAGTCTCAATAAATAACCAGTCAAAAGCAAGGAGGAATACATGTGTACTGAAGCAGGAAGTGATTGAATGTGTTTCAAATGTCTTTAAATTTGTGAACTTGTGGATGAAATGTATATACTATGATGTACAAAAACTGAAGAAATAGTAATGTACCAGTGTTAAATAAAAATGAACGTCAAAATACACATCATGCCCCTTTGGAATCTACTTGCATTGATGTTAAATTGGGTCAGTTACAGTAGAAATATAAGGATTTGTTTGCAACATTCAGTGAAGTGAGTTTTCAGTACTAGAAAACAAATATGTATTTCAGGTGGATGAATATTTCTGAAAATAATCGTATGAAAATTTGATTATAAAACCACATACATGAGCATGAGTGAATTATTTAGGGAGTGTATAATAGGACACATATATTTTATATTTGGAAAAATCTAGAGAATATATATATATATATGTATATATATATATATATATATATATATATATATATATATATATATATATATATCTCACAGAGAAACATTAGAAAGTAGCAATATATATGCCAATCAAAATTCATCGTGAAATATATATCATCCACCGATCCAAAAATATTAATTTTACTGAACATGGATTTATGTATAATGTTGTTCAACTAAAAATCTCACTCATAGTTTGAATTTTCAGTTCCAAAAGCGTTTAGGAGGGGTGATCTCTTCTCATACTTTGTTTCTGCTAAGTTAGCCACCTCACAAAAATGTACGTGTGATACCAGGTAGGATTTTTTATGTGTATATAAAAATACATGTGCTGAATTGGCTACAGAAAAAAGGAGACAGAAATTCACATATGTGTTAACTTTAAAAACACATGGAGTACTATTTCAACAAACAATTGACAAGATTTATAACTCCTACACTATATCATGCAAAAGGCAAGACCAACTATACACCATGCCTCCTCTGAACTGCTTGTATTAATATTATGTTTGGGTTATTTGTCTCCATCATATTAGGATTAGTAGTCAGAGTCTATTAGGGTATGGGTTACTGACAGGGATTCAGTATTTCGAATGGAAAATTGGAAAATGAATCCAATGTGTATGTAAATATGTGCTACACAAAAATCTTCCCACTCTCATCCAGAACAATACCTTGACAACACCTTCACCCCATGTAAGACACAATTAGAGGAGAAGAGTTAGAAAATCCATGAATACATATCTGGAATGGAATGCGATCAGGAGTTCACAACCTTGGAAGTGTTAGAGGAGTTTCCAAAAGTAAGGGACAGGGTAAACACTTCAAAAACATGGAGGTCTGTTGTCCTAGAGACTTCTTGAGATACTGCCTGTGAGGTTGGGCACTTGAAATATATGTTGTTGTCAAGTGCTTTAGCTTCCTTTCTAGTGAAACCATAAACCTGGGTCTGCATCTATGTGACCTGGAGGACATGGTTTCTTATTTTCCAATGAACATGAGACACCAGTGCTGAATTCTCCCTTTGAAGGTAAACTATGGCCCCTTGGGGCTAAATGTCTCTAGTGTGGACTATGAAGCCATATGGTCATCCTCTATTTTCGTGGTGTTTCTTGGTGCTGCACTGGAAGTTTGGTATTTGCTTCATGAAATACAAGGAGTTCAACGGGGACACAGTGCGTGAGGGATTTCTGTCACATGTGGTGGGTCAGGGTCTGTAGGAGAATACAAGAACCAGGCTTCTATTCCACATAGCTTGCCCTCTTGAACATAGCAACCTGATTCTGAACAATGTCCTGAATCCTCTCCATGTAACAAGATACATATAAGGGTCTGCTGGCTTCACCATGTCAGTCACAAGCCATTTGGAAGCCAATGGCAGATCCACATGGTCCCACCACTGATGTTTTATCACACACATGCCCACCATTGATCTTGGCCCACTAATCAGCAGGATCCAAATTTCTGGCATCTCTGTTAAACACCATTTTCATAAAAACCAGTCAATCAAGGCACTGTCTGGTATACTCATTGTTGGGAAAAGTATAAACGGCAGCCATACCCCAGAAAAAAAAAACCAACATGGCGCCTAAGCACTTCTTCTTCCTACATTCTTTTCTGCAGTGGTGCGAAATGTTCCCGCCCGTGTGAACTCTTCTGCTGGCGCCAATTTCAAATCTTGCTGGCCGGGAATCTTAGCCCCAATAAGAACTAATTCCTGGGCTCCGGAGCTGATATCTGAAAGAACTTGCCAATAAACGGATTGCCTGCCATTTATCTAAGCCCTCCCATCTCCTCTTTAGTTCTATATAAGCACACAGCTTTTTGCAATAAAATTGGAATTCTCCCGGTGAAGTGCCTTTGCGTGGGGAGTTCTTTCATTCTGGTGCCCCGTGTGAGGATATGGGTGAGCTCTTTCCAACAAGAGCCCCGTCCACTGCTCCACCGTGGCACTCTGCCCTGGTCTGCTCTTTTCAGAAGCAGGCTTTCTGCACTCACCACTGATTTGTTGTATGTAAGCCTCCCCTGACCCCGGCTCGCCAACTCCCTTCGGGCTACCGCTGGCTTTGTGACCATGATCGTCTGTCACACTCTAGACACCTGGTAGGGGGGAGGGAATTCCTCCCACTAAGACCTTTACTGGTTGCAGTGGACCCTCTGGTGATCCGTTTGCCTTTGGGGTGTGAGGCTTCTGAGTTTACATGAGAGGCTCTGTGGTTTTTCCTCCTCTGCTGCTGCTGCTGCTGCCGGCTAGAGTTGCTGTTTCCTGCGGGCCTGCTGTGTCTGGCTGAAGCTGCCTCTCTGCTCAGGGAAAACTGAACTCCCGTCCTAGAACTGCATTCTGCTGGAGCCGGAGTTCTGTTTTCATTACTTACTTCTTCTGCTGCGTTCGAAAACTTTCCTGATGTCAGGTTGCCCGTGGCTCCGAACCCATTGGGTCTCACAGATCGCACTTCACTGGTGACGATCAGGTAGTGCCCTCTGTATTTCCTCATGACGGCTGGTCATTTTGGGGATGCCCACCTGACCCCCATTCGCCCTGAGCGCTTCCCAGAGTCCGTTCCAGGCCGGGTTTTCTCTTTGTCTCTCTTGCTTACACTTATTCTCTCTCTCTCTCTCTCTCTCTCTCTCTCTCTCTCTCTCTCTCTCTTCCATCTCTCCCTGTGACTGTGGGCACCTCTTTATCTGTACCTGAAACCTCACCTCTCAAAAGTTTAATAAAAAATCTGGCCACACTCTCCCTCACACCAGACATCAAGCCCAAACTTCTAATCAAATTCTGTACCCAAGATTGACCTACATATCCACTGGATAATGGCAATCATTGGCCTCCAGAAGGCTCCTTAGATCCAAACCTCCTCTTGGACCTTTTTAATTACTGCCAGCATCTGAAAAAGTGGAGTGAGATTCCCTGTATTGAATGTTTTAGCCTTCTCGCACAGCACCCTGTCTCTGCTCCTCCTGCCCTCCCTCTCAGGTCCTTCTTGCTTGCAAACCCCTCTCTTCCCCTAGTTCTACTCCTGACTTCGCATATTCTTCCTCATTCGACCCAGCAGATCAACCCCCACCTTATCCCCCAGCCCCAACTGACCCTTCTCTCCCGCAAAATCCTCCTCTTCCTCTGCCTGATTCCACGGATCCTCAACCTTCCATTTCATCCCCCTCCCTTCCCCACTCTTCTGCCTGCTCCACCTCCTCCTCTTCCACAGACACATTCCATTCCCCTCCCTTTCCTTCCTGTCCACCGCCTGCCTCTTTCAGTCCTCCTGTTACCAGGTCTAAGGGACTCCTTCCCACCCCCAAGACAATCGCACCCCTTCGTGAGGTAGCTGGTCCCAAGGGTGTCATCAGAGTCCACGTGCCCTTCTCCATGTCGGACATTACTCAGCTAGAGAGGAAGTTAGGCTCTTTCACCACTGACCCCACCACTTACATTCGGGAGTTTCAATGGGTACTGCAAGCATATAGCCTCACTCATCATGACATCTACATGCTCTTGGCCAATAAACTTCTCCCCAAGGAAAGGCAATGGTTCTGGGAGCTAGCCCAAGCCCATGCTGATGAAAATCATAGGACCAATCATAACCACCCACAGGCCCTCATGCTGTCCCAGAGCAGGATCCCCTATGGGCTTACAGTCTAGTGACCTTTTTACATCCTGCCTCTTGGCGGGACTGAAAAAGGCCACCCGCAAGGCTGTTAACTTTCAAAAGATGCAGGAGGTCATTCAAAGGAAGGAGGAAACACCTTCAGAATTCCTGGATAGACTAACCAAGTCCCTTCAGCAGTACACAAACCTCGACCCAGAAACCCCTGATGGCCGTCATGTCTTAATGACATATATTCTGGCCCAAAGCTACCCTTACATTAAAGCCAAGCTTAAAAAGTTTGAACAGGGCCCTGCTACTCCTCAGACCAAAATCCTTGCTGTCACTTTCAAGGTTTTTCATGGTAGAGAGGATGAAAGTGAATTCCGTAGGCAGAGGGCTGAAAATGCCAAATTCCAAATGTTGGCCCAGCTCATTCAGAGAAGGCCATCACCATGCCGTCCCAATATGACCCCCCTGGAGCTTGCTTCAAATGAGGTAAAGAGGGACATTGGACAAGGAATTGTTCTTCGCCGTGGACACCCTACAACCCCTGCGCAAAATGCCATCAAAGTGGACACTGGGGGGCAGACTGCCCAACAACCCAGAAGGGAGGTTGGTCTGCTGCCCAGCAACCACAGACTCACCTGGGCTTGGCAGAGGAGGATTGACGGAGTCCTGGGCCTTCCCTCCAGACTATTACCATCAAGAATCAAGAGCCTAGGGTCACCTTCCTGGTGGATGGACGCTTCATTAACTTCCTCTTGGATACTGGTGCCGCTTTTTCGATTTTGAGGGAGTATTAGGGTCCTACCACAGCCTCAAAAACTCCTATTGTCAGGGTAGGAGGTAAAAAGATTTTTCCTCAAAACCCCCCCCCCAATCATGTTATATGCAGCGATCCCTTTTGTCCTTCACTCACTCCTTTCTTGTTATGAGCCATTGCCCCATTCCCTTTCTGGGAAGGGACATACTCTCACTATTAAAAGTCACCATTCACTTATCACCCCACACCTCTCCTACCTCTCATTTCCTCATGATATTCTTAGGGGCAGATACACCTCCTTCATGCACTCTCCCACGACTATCTAAACCATTTAACCCTGAGGTTTGGGACACAATTACACCCTTTATGGCTAAATGCAGTCCTATTCATATTGTCTTACGGGACCCTTCAAGATATGTTAGTCAACCACAATATCCACTCACAACCACATCCCTCCTTGGATTAGAACCCATCATCCAGGATTTATTATGAAAGGGGTATCTTAGGCCTACACACTCTCCTTTCAAAACACCCATTCTGGCAGTTAAGAAACCTAACGTGTCCTACAGGCTGGTTCAAGAACTTCGCCTTGTCAACTCCTCTGTGGACCCCATCCACCCGCTAGTGCCCAACCCTTACACCCTCCTCTCTCAGATCCATGCCACTATTACTCACTTCTCAGTCCTAGATTTAAAAGATGCATTCTTTTCTATTCCCTTGTTCTCAGAATCTCAGGATATCTTTGCTTTTTCATGGACTGACTCTCACACCCGCCATTCTCATCAGCTTACCTGGACTGTCCTCCCACAGGGATTCAGGGATAGCCCCCATCTCTTTGGCCAATTTCTTGCCCAGGACCTCACATCCTTTCACCTGACCTGTCCTGACTCTACTCTACTTCAATATGTCTATGACCTTCTTCTATGTAGTCTTTCTGGGAACACTCTCAATCCCACACCGCTCAGCTTCATAAATTCCTAGAAGACAAGGGATATAGGGAGTCTCCCCACAAGGCCCAGGTTTCCCAGTCTTCGGTCACCTATCTTGGTTTTTGCCTTACACCCGGGAAAAAGGAAATAACACTGGATAGGAGGCAACTCCTCTGTGATCTTTCAGTGCCCTATACGAAAGCCAAAATACTATCATTCCTAGGATTAGCAGGTTATTTTAGGGCCTGGATCCCAAATTATTCTCTTCTCTCCAAACCCCTGTATGACCTAGCAAAGGGACCCCCTAGTGAATCTCTTGCCTCCTTTCCCATCTACCACTTCCGCAGGCTTCAGCAACTCCTCTTAAAGGCACCTGCCCTTCACCTTCCAGATCTTTCAAGAACATTTCATCTATATGTCCATGAAAAAGGGGGGCAAGCACTTGGGGTCTTAGGTCAAAACTATGGGCGTACATTTGCACCTGTGTCATATTTGTCCAAGCAACTAGACCCTACCATCCGTGGGTGGGTCCCTTTCTTAAGAGCTCTGGCTACTGGACAAATTTTACACAAAGAAGCCTCTAAGCTGACTTTTGGGGCCCCTTGAACTATCCACTCCCCACATCACTTGAAGGATCTTTTAGCTTAAAAGGGCCTTCAAACTCTCCCTACATCCAGATTTCTGTCGCCCCTCACTTCCTTTCTGGAAAACCCTAATATTATTTTCCTCCCCTGCTCTGCACTGAACCCTGCCTCACTGCTCCCAATGACTCCCATGTCTCACATACCAACTCATAATTGCTTGGAAACCTTAGATGATTTCCTCCCCTGTCATTCTTCCATTTCTGAAAGACCACTCAGCAAGCCTGACCTTATCTGGTTTACTGACAGCAGTTCCTTTAGGGAGAACGGAACTCATTACTCTGGATACGCTGTATTTTCAGCCACTGAGATTATAGAGGCCAAAGTTTTGCCTTCAGGAACTACAGACAAGTAGGCTGAACTTATAGCATCCACTCGTGCCTGCCTTCTAGCACAAGGCAAATCCCTCAGCCTCTAAACTGATTCAAAATATGTCTTCCATATCTTATTATCCCATGCTGATATTTGAAAGTAGCGAGGCCTACTTACCACCAAAGGTAATGCGATCACTAATTCATCTTTTATAACCAATCTAATAGAGGCCACTTACCCACCCAGTTGGGAGTTGTCCATTGTAGGTCCCATCAGAAGGACGGCTTTCTTATCACTGAGGGCAATGCCAAAGCTGACCAGGCGGCACGAATGGCTGCTACCACTTTCAATTATGGCCTCCATGGGGGACATATAATGGCCACTTTAGACAGCTCATCTGAAGCCCCTACGTCTTTCAGTAAGAACAAGCATCTTTTCAAGTTCCTTCATACTCTATTCCTTTCCAATTCTCAGTCTTTGACCCTCTTTTTACAGAGTTTCTTTTCCCTCACCCCCTCTGACAAGCCATGCTACAGAATATAGCCTCTAATTGTCAGATCTGTCAGCGGACCAACCCTCATACTCCTTTAAGGCCCAAACCTTTCCCTTTCCACCAAGCCCGGGGACACATTCCCTCTGCTGACTGGCAGGTAGACTTCACCAACATGCCCACAGTATGGCGCACTAAATACCTCCTTGTCTTTGTGGACACTTTCTCTGGTTGGGTTGAGGCATTTCCCACTTCCAATAAAAAGGCTTCCACTGTAGCTTCAATCTTACTGACAGACATCATCCCCAGGTTTGGTATGCCCACTTCCCTACAATATGACAATGGCCCTGAGTTTACTTCTAGGATCACACAAAAGGTCTCTCAAGCCCTCTCCTTCAAGTGGCATTTCAACTGTCCATATTTCCCCCAGGCTTCAGGGAAAGTGGAAAGGGTAAATCGTAGTCTAAAGGAAGTCCTTACCAAATTGACAATGGAATTAAACATAGACTGGGTCAAACTCCTTCCCTTGCCTTTGCTTCGAATCAGAGCTCTCCCTAAGAAACCATCTTTACTGTCTCCTTTTGAGATAATGTATGGAAGACCTCTTATAACCCCTGGGTTGGTCATTTCACAAGGACCTCTCACCCGAGATTTGTCTTTGCCTCTCTTGCTCCATCTCCGCTCGGAACTCTGGAAATATCAGGACTGGCTTCTTCCGGACCCAGTCTCCTCTCCAAACACTCCTCCCTTAACACTTGTTAGTCTAGTCTATTATAATACCCCAGAGGAGAAAGGGACTCTTGCCGCAAAATGGGAAGGCCCCTATCCTGTCATTCTCTTTACCCTTACCGCCGCCAAACTCTCCTTACCAGACAACTGTCTCACTCCCTGGATTCACATGTCTAGGTTGAAGCCACATCACCAGGAGGCCCCACCTGCTGAAGACAGGGCCACCCCAGAGGAACTCCAAGAATCACCTCCTGAACCTCCCCTTTACTCCTGCTCTCCACACCCATCTCACCCATTTTAGTTGTGGCTCACACGGTTTTCCTTGCAGCCCAATTCCTCTTAAAGAAGGCACAATGAGCTCTCCCAACACCCTAGTCTTCTCTAACTGCTTGTTTTTTGTGCTCTGCTTATTTTCTGTGCTCTGTCAGGACTGGTCTTTACCCTCCTCACCTACCATGCATTTATTCACTCTTCGGGAACGATACTCAGAACATGGCATGCAGAAGGTCCGCGGAGTGGATGCAACTACTTGCTTCATCCACAACTGCACCTCTATTTCCCTAAAATTGTCACCTTCAAGGACCTTCGTCCCTGGTAGCTGGAACTGGCCTTTCATTTGCTTCCTTTTTGATCAAACAAAAGATTATTGTCATTGGTGGCCTGAGATATATAATGGGTGCCCCTATTGGTCATGCAGGTTCCATGATGAACGTGGTAGCTATTCTTACCACTCACTCGGTTACCCTGAAGGGTGGACTTCTAGTTACATAAAGTGGCATAAAGGCTCTTCATCTGGTAACAATGGATGGTATACTTTAGATAAACCTGACCCCAAGGCCAAACGATGGGGCTATGTTGAGTTTGCTGTCTATGCTCGGACAAACTCAGTCAGACCCACAGGGTGGAAGACTATTGGCCGCACCCTGATTACGCAACCTAAGGCAACCATTCAGGTAGTCGAACACATTAAGGACTCAGAATCAAAACTTCGAGATCATATCCATAGCTCATCCAAAGAGGATTCAGAGCCTTCAACCCTCTCAGGTCCCCCTCCCACATGGCTCAATTTGCTACACCAAACTTTTTGATTATTAAACTCCACCCCTCTTTCTGTGCCTACTTCTCAGTGCTTTCTCTGTGCTTCACTTAGTCGTCCACTTCTAGCAGCAGTCCCATTAGCGGCAGGAAATATTCCAGCAAAACCCTACAATTTCTCTAAAAAGGACAACCCCTACATGTGACACGTATCCCACTGTGGGAACGTTATTTCACCAATACTTTATTTCCTTTCATCTGTTTCCACCTGCCAATAATGAATCCTTTACCCATTTGTTCCTTGAGCTACAGCACCCCATAGAGCCCTGTGTTTATGCAACCTGGACATTTCCTCTGGTGTAATGGGTCTTTAAGTACCTCAACCATCAATGTCTCTGGCGCCTGTTTCTTGGTTACTGTAGTTCCTCAGCTATCTTTGTTTACTCCCACCGAATTCTGACAGTTGGCCCTACCTTCCCGCACCCGTAGGGTAGTCTTTCTGCCGGTTCTGGTAGGCCTCATTTTAACAACCTCAGTGACGGGTCTCGGACTTTCTGGTGGAGCTATAGGTCATGCTCTATGGGATCCAATGACCTTCAACAAAAACTGCAGGAAACAATCAATACCTTGGCTGAGTCTCTGGGTTCCTTGCAGCGGCAGGTTACTTCATTGGCACAAGTGGCTTTACAGAACCAAAGGGCAATAGATCTTCTCACTGCAGAAAAAGGGGTTACATGCCTATTCCTCAGAGAGAAATTTTGCTATTATGTTAATGAATCTGGGCTAATAAAAAAAATGTTGTTAAATTGGAGGAATTATCGACCCAATTGCTCAAACCTACCTCCTCCAATCCCATAACGGGGTTCTTCCAATCCTATCTTGCCATGTACTTACTACATATCTTGGGGCCAATTATTTGAATGCTCCTTTTTTGTGCTCTCTTGCCCTGCATAATGAAGTGCCTTCAAACCCAACTGCATAAAATTCCTAATCAAACTTTCAACCAGCTTTTGCTTAGTCACTACCAGCCTCTGATGACCGATGAATCCCCAACATCTCCAAGAGAACAGTTCACACAGTGATGAAGCGCACTACCAGGCACGATGGAATGCAACGGGTATTAGACAGCGGGAGACAACGAGCTCGGAGAACCTCTTAATCTGCCATCCTGGATTCATAGTCTTTACCACCTTCTAAGCTTTTTCATGGCCCTTGGCCTCTTCTATGTCAGTCCCCCCACATGGAACTTCTGCCAAAAATTGACTTTTGCTTTAATTTTTATCTTCATTCTGTTTTTATTCGCTCTGATCTTCTTCAGGTGCTGGCGACACCATGTCCAGGCAACGCTTCCAGTATTTCCTTGAGTCTCTGTTACAGGACCAGTGGCTGATACCAACAATCTCTTCCATCCAGGACTGGTTCCATGCCATCGACATCTTTGGCATCAGGGAACATTCATTGACTTCACCCCTATGAAAATAGCTGTCTATAGCCACTGGGTTTTATTTCTGGCTGCCATGATATCCCCATACCTGCCCCCTGAGCATTCCTCCACTTCTCTTTCTAGGCCCCACACCACCCCCACACAGCAGGAAGCAGCCAAATCTGACAAACGACGCCCCACTTCCTAAGAAAACAAAAAGGGTGGAATGTTGGGAAAAGAATAAATGGCAGCCATACCCCAGAGAAAAACCCCAACATGGCGCCTAAGGACTTCTTCTTCCTACCTTCTTCATTTCTGCAGTGGCGCAAAAAGTTCCCAGCCTTGTGAACTCTCCCGCCAGCGCCAATTTCAAATCTCGCTTGTGGGGAACCTTAGCCCCAATGAGAACTAATTCCTGGGCTCTGGAGCTGATATTTGAAAGAACTTGTCAATAAACGGGTTGCTGCCATTTATCTAAGCCATACCATCTCCCCCTTAGTTCTATATAAGCACACAGCTTTTAGCAATAAAATTGGAATTCTCCCGGTGAAGTGTCATTGCGTGGGGAATTATTTCACTCATGTTCAGCAACAGGATATCCAAAGGTTCTCCAGTGCCACCTGGTAATGGGAATTTCAGAAATTTGATAGTATTTATTTAGCCATTTTTGAAGGATGAAGTTGGAGTCACTGTGCGTTTCAATTAATGCAGGAACCATTATGTGGTGAGGAAGCTCATTTAAATGAAATCTCTGGAGAAATCTCACAGGCAAGGCTTCCCAAAAAGTGGCCAAAAGGTCAAATGAAGCCAGGATCATTGAGGTCTACAATATGAGTTCCATTTGTGTTTAGACTCTCAATTATGGCTGCCAAGTCTTTCAAAATAAAATCATGTGATATCCTGGCTGAGATACTCACTGCACTGTGGAAAGACACCCTGGCCCTCGATCTCAGTTTTCAAGGGCGCATCTCATGCGTGACCTCCTAAAATCCCAACACATTTCATGGCAATACTTCTTTGAGGTAAATTCCAGAACTCAGTCTCTAAGAGGAATCATGCCAGAATTCAAGCCCAGGTGGATCCAGTTATCTCTTCCAACCGCCAAACAAATGACCACAATTAAAACCAAACACTCCCACATGCCCCTCATCTTCTTCCATATAGACACTTATCATAACCTCTGGCTGGAGTTTTTCATGAGGGGTGCAGCCCAAGACAGTGTCAAAAATAAGCTCCCTTGCCCCTCATTTGCCTAAAGTCAAGGTGGCCTGGACACCCATCCGGTGAACCAGGAGTGATCAGATAGGCCAGCTGTTAATACTGCTCTGCATCTCCAATTTGAGGCCTACTGACAGTCAGGTATAGATTCTTTATATGATTTGGAGCCATGAGAAAACCCAAAAACCTATGGGTTAGCCTCTGCAGGGCTGTGCATAACTCATTTGTACCAAAGGATCCGTATTCTCACTTGATGGTGGTCAGGAACCTTACAAATGAATGCGAGAGGCTTCATTCACAATAATTGCTCTTTTGGCCATTTTGGTTTTGGATGCACACATGGGATCTCTCTTTACATCCATCAGGTGCTGAGAATCTAAGCCACAACCTCACACAGGGCCAAGAGGCTGATTCAGACACATCCCTTTCCAAAGCAATTAAGCAAAGAGCCACAGGTGATGCCCATTCATTTCCATTTGAAAACTGTTTTCTTCAGGCTTCACAAAGGGTTGGCCTGAGGCAAAGACCTTCCTGACATTCAGGGAAACAGAACAATTGATAAGCAAAAGGCCGAAAGCATGGTTTCTCCACTGAGATTTTCTTGGTCACACTGATATCTGAGTTTTCTGAGATGCTCGCCATTCCTTTCAGCTATCCAGGACATGGCAATGTCACAGAGCTTGGAGGTGGTACATATTTTGGACACAAAACCATGAGACTATTCTGGAGAGTGGTGAGAATTCTGGAAGAAACAGGAACTTAGGAAGGTAGCAGGTGTTGCCCATGGATAAGGTAAGATGCAGTCCATTCATAAATTGGGCAGGATGAATGCCGGTAATCTTTCTACTATACAGGACATATCAATTGTTGCATTCTATTTTCTAATGTCTACAACCACGGACACAGTGGGATACACAGAAATAGAAACACTTGCCTTGTCCAACGACTTACTAGAAGAAGACCACTCCAAATCAAACAAACCGTCTTTCCTACCTATTCTCAGATCATGAGACAAAACCACAAAATCACACCCACCCCACAAAGACACCTCCTTCCCCCATGTAACTCTGTGACTATCCGGAGTTTCCTCTGAGTGGTGGGCCATACTATGTTCCCCCAAAATGGCCTGTCCTATCTCAGATCTGGTCTCCTTGGCCAACTCTGTGAAGTTGTCAGGAGCCTGCGGTGAACCACTACCTACTTTCTCAGGAAAGGCCCCTATTCAGAGCTCTCCTGGTATTTGGCCATCCTCACATATGTAGGTACCAAGAAAGACTGACACTCTCCTTGGTAAATTCAAACAAGTGAGCCTACTGGGTCTGGGACTGGACTGGCTCCGGGTGCCTGGCTTCCTGGATCCCAAGTTAAGAGAGTTCCATCACCAAGGAAGTGAGGTAGATCACTTCTTCAGGAACTGAATGAGGTCATTGCCTTGACAACCACTTTGTCCTAACAGTTGCTTTCAAGAGTCCCATGAGATGGAGGCTGCCCCTACTTCCTGTGACACTTTCACAAGTTAGAATGGTATATAAACCATGGACACCCGGGAACAGCTCTCCACCTAGGACTGGTTTGGTCCATCTTCTCTACATTAAGAAGAGAGAGGCTGATTCATACACATCCCTTCATGCTGACAAGGTTGTTTGCCATAGAAGATGACTTTTCTCTCTCAGGTCTTTCGTAGCTGCCTACATCTTCTCAAGGGATCATTTCTGCATGGACCTTTGATGTTCTCAACAGGTGGAACATGCCCTACATTCCTGTATTTTAAGAGCAACCCTGTCCCTGCTGTTCTGTAAAGTTCGAATGAGAGAACAGTGTATGGTTTGGGTTAGTAACATGTTCAATTTGGGGTTAGGAATCCTTCAGCATGACGAATAATGGTATTGGGAAAATATGATATTTACAAGAATATATAGGTGAAATATAAGTATAAAAACAGAAATCTAGGGAAGATATGAAGTTCAGAAGGGCATTGGGCCCTTAATTGGTACACTTAGCTTTGAATTATTTTCTGCAAAAATGTCTCAGATAAATCTATATACAATGGCATAGGAGCTTGTACCTTGGATGATTGAATGTCGAATAGAACATCCACTCAAAAAGGGATTGTCGGTAGGATTAGAAAGATAGTCAGTAGGTTTACAAAGAAGAGTGAGAATAGGATTTAGACCAAAAGTTCTTAAGCAATAGGGTTTCAGGTAGACAGTGAATGTAAATGTCAGCAAAAGTGAAGAGTCAGTCACAATGATGAACAGGGGAAAATATGTAGGAAAATAGATATAAATAGAGACATTACTAAATCAGGCAAAGTATAAAGTGAGTGATAGGATTAGACATTTTCAACAGGCTTGAGGTTGAATATATAATCTTAGGAAGAAACAAAAATGTAGTCACCAATAAGATTGACATTTGAGAGCATTAGGCCACCTGGACATGGAAGGTTTTAGTAATCCATGCTCACGTTCCATTTAGGCTTTGGTACAACCTTAAGGGTGACCTTTGATTTTTTTGTCCAGAATATTACTGTGAAATAATGTATATATACATCAGGTGACATGAGTATTTCTTCCACCATTTTTTGAGGAATATTTTGAAAACGTATAAATTAGTATTGAGGGTAAAAATAGGTGTACCCTGTGTCTATGAATATAGAGATAATGCATGAATAGACCATACAGTTAATAAATAATATAACTGGTTCCACTTTAAATAATGTATTGAATTGATATCTGAAAATACATAAGAAATCATATATTGATATATAATCATTCATAACAACTAGTTATACGTCTAATTGTAATCCAAGGGTAATGGTTTATCATGAAGAGTGTGTGAGTTTTGCTTCAAAAGTGATTGTGGAAATCAAAAATAATGTGTTTGGAAAGAAGTCTCATGAAAAGACCAGTTTGAAACATGGCGGAACACGTGTTTTCTGAAGCAGAAAGTGATTGAAAGTGAAATAAATGCCTATAAATTTGTGAACTTGTGGATGAAATATATATCCAATAATGTGCATAAACTGAAGAAATAGTAATGTACTAGTTTTGAATAAAAATGAACTTCAAAATACTTATCATGTCCCATTGGAATCTACTTACATTGATGTGAAAATGGATCAGTTACTGTAGAAATATTAGGATTTATATGCACCATTCACTGAAGTTAGTTTTCAGTACTAGGAAAAAAGCACGTATATCAGGTGAATGAATATTTCTGAGAATAATCTTGTGAAAAGTTGATTATAAATCCACATACATAATCATGAATGAATTTAGAGAGTGTATAATAAGACACATATATTAAATATTTTGAAATATCTGGAGAGAATATATATATATATATATATATATATATATATATATATATATATATCCACACACAGATTTTAAAAATTAGCAATATATATGCCAATCGAATTACACCGTGAAATATGTATCATCCACAGATCCAAAAATATTCATTTTACTGGATATGGATTTATGTATAACTTTTTTCAACTAGGAAGCTCACCCATAGGTTGAATTTTCAGGTCAAACAGCGTTTAAGAGGAGTGATCTCTTCTCACACTTTGTATCTGCCAAGTCATGTAACTCACAAGAATGTACGTGTGATATAGGATTCTATATGTGCATATAAAAATACATGTGCTGAATAGAATACAGAGAAAGGGAGACAGGAATTCACATATTTGTTAACTTTAAAAGCACATGGAAAACTATTTCAACAAAAGATTGACTAGATTTATAACTCCTACCCTATATAATGCAAAAGGCAAGTCCAAGTATACAACATGCCTCCTCTGAACTGCTTGTATTTCTATTCTGTTTCCGTTATTTTTCTCCATCATATTAGGATTAGTATTCAGAATCTAGCAGGGCATGTGTTAGTGTCAGGGATTCAGTATTTCAAATGTAAAATAGAAAAATGAATCCAATGTGTATGCAAATATGTGCTAAACAAAATCTTCCCACTCTCATCCAGAACAATTCCTTGACATTTTTTTCGCCCAAAGTAAGACACAATTAGAGGAGAAGAGTAATAAAATCTGTGAATAATATGCTCAGGAGTTTACAACCTTGGAAGTGGTAGAGGAGTTTCCCTAGTATGGGACAGGGTAAACACTCCATAAACATGGAGCTCTGCTGGCCTAAATACTTCTTGAGAAACTGCCTCTGAGTTTGGGCACTTGAAATATATGTTGTTGTCAGGAGCTTTAGCTTCTTTTTAGTGAGACTATCAAAGCTGTGTCTGCATCTATGTGACCTGGAGGACATGGTTTCTTATTTTCCAATGAACATGAGGCAGCAGTGCTGAATTCTCTCTTTGTAAGTAAACTGTGGCCACTGGGGGCTAAGGGTATTCCCATGTGGACTGGGAAGCCATTTGGTCATCCTCCACTTTTCGTGGTGTTTCTTGCTGCTGCACTGGGACTTTGGCATTTGCTTCATGACATAAAAGAAGTTCAACTGGGACACAGTTCTGAAGGCAATTCTTTCATGTGTGGTTGGTCAGGGTCTGCAGGAGAATGCACCAACCAGGGTTCTATCCCACATAGCTTGGCCCCATGTCCATAGTAACCTGATTCTAAACATTGCCCGGAAACATCTCCATATAACCAGAAGCCTTTACATGGAAGGGTCTGCTGGCTGCACCATGTAAGTCACAAGCCATTTGGGATCCAATGGCAGATCCACATGGCCCCACCACAAATTTTTTATCACACACCTGCCTACCACGGCTCTAGGCCCACTACTCAGCAGGTTCCAACATACTGGCATCTCTGTTCTACACGATTTTCATGAAACCCACTCAATCAAGGCACTGTCTTGCATATTTACGATCAGCAACAGGACATCCAAAGTTTCTCCAGTGCCACCTGGTCATGGGAATTTCAAAAATTTCATGGTATTTATCTAGGCATTTTTCAAGGATGACGTGGCAGGCACTGTGGGTTTCAATTCATTCAGGAACCTTTAAATGGTGAGGAAGCTCATTTCAATGAATGCTCTGTAGAACTCTCACAGGCAAGGCTTCCCAAAGAGTGGCCAAAATGTCACATGAAGCCAGGCCTATTGAGGTCTACAATGTGACGTCCATGGGTGTTGTGACTCTCAACAATGGCTGACAAGTCTTTCAGAATTAAATCATGTGATCTTCTGGCTGAGATACCCAGGGCTCTGTGGAAAGCCACCCTGGGCCTAGATCTCAGTTTCCAAGGGTGATTCTCATGGGTGGACTCCTAAAATCCCAAAAAATTCATGGCAATACTTCTCTGAATTCAGTCTCTAAGGGGAATCACACCAGAGTTCAAGCCCAGGTGGTCCCAGTCATGTCTTCCAACCGGACACAAATGACCAAAATTAAAACCAAAACCCTCCCATATGGCCCTCATCTTCTTCCATATAGACACTAATCACAACCTCTGGCTGAAGGTTTCCATGAGTGGCGGAGTCCAAAGAGTGTCCAAAATAACTCCCTTGCCCCTCATTAGCGTAAATTCAGGGTGGTCTGGGCACCCTTCATGTGAAACAGGAGTGATCAAATATGCTAGACGTTAATACTTCTATGCTTCTCCAATTTGTGGAAAACTGAGTGTCAGGTATATATTTTTATGTGATTTGCAGTCATGAGAAAACACAAGCTCCTCTGCAGGTCTTTGAAGAACCCATTTGACCCAAAGGATCCCTATTCTCACTTGATGGAGTTCAAGAACTTTAAAGAGGAAGGCGACAGACTTCATCCCCAAGGACTGCTTTTTGGCCATTTTGGTTTTGGATGCACACATGGGATCTCTCTTTACATCCACCACGTGCTGAGTATCTAAGCCACAACCTCACACAGGGCCAAGAGGCTGATTCAGACACATCCCTTTTCAAAGCAATTAAGCAAAGAGCCACAGGTGATCCATATTCATTTCCATTTGAAAACTGTTTTCTTCAGGCTTCACAAAGGGGTGGCATGAGGCAAAGACCTTAATGACATTCAGGGCAACAGAACATTAGGTTAGCAAAAGGCCCAAAGCAGTGTTTCTCCATTGAGACTTTTCTGGTCACACTGATATCTGAATTTTCTGAGATGCTCGCCATTCCCTTCAGCTATCCAGTACATGGCCATGTCACAGAGCTTGGAGGTGGTACATAACTTGGTCACAAAATCATGAGCCTATTCTGGAGAGTGGCCTGAATTCAGGAAGAAAACAGGAACTTAGGAAGATAGCAGGTGTTACCCATCCATAAGGCAAGCCGCATTCCTTTCATACATTGGGCAGAAAGAATTCTGGTAAGCTTTCTACTAGCCTGGACACATCCTTTGATGCATTCTCTTTTCTAATGTCTACAACCATGGACACAGTGGGATACACAGACATAAAAACACTCGCCTTGTCAAATCACTTGTTAGAAATCATCCACTCCAAACCAAACAAACTGCCTTTCCTACCTATTCTCAGAACATGAGACAAAATCACAAACACACACTCACACCCACAAATTCACCTCCTTTCCCAAAGTAGGTCTCTGACTATCGGGTGTGACCTCAGACTGGTGGGCCGTACTATGTTCCCATCAAATGGCCTGTTCTGTCTCAGATCTGGTTTCCTTGGCCAACTCTGTGAAGTTGTCAGGAGACAACAGTGAGCCACTTCCTGCTTACTCAGGAAAGGCCACTCTTCAGAGCTTTTCTGGCATTTGGCCATCCTCACATCAGTAGATACCAAGAAAGACTGACTCTGTCTTTGGTAATCAAAAGAAGTGAGACCACTGGGACTGGGCCTGGGACTAGATTTGTGTGCCTGGATGCCTGGATCCCAAGTTCAGAGAGTTCCATCACCAAGAATGTGAGGTGAGGTCACTTCCTTCAGGAACTGAATGAGGTCAATGCCTTGGCAAGCACGTTGTCCTAACATTTGCTTCCAAAGGTCCCATGAAATGGAGGCTGTCCCTAATTCCTTTGACACTTTCACAAGTTAGAATGGTATATCAAACATTGGTAACCGGGAACAGCTCTCCACAGAGGCCTCGTTTGGTCCTTCTTCTCTACATAAAGAAGAGAGAGGCTGATTCAGACACATCCCTTCATGCTGACCAGGTTGTTTGCAATGAAAGATGACTTTTGCTCTCTCAGTTCCTTCATAGGTGAATACAACTTCTCTAGGGATCATTTGCGCATACACCTTTGAGTTTCTCAGCAGTTGGAAGATCCCCTAAATTCCTGTATTTTAAGACCAACTCTGTCCTTGCTCTTCTCTAAAGTTAGATTGAGGGAACAGTGTATGGTTAGGGTTAATAACAGGTTTGATTTGGAATAGAAATCATTCTGCTGGATGAATAATGGTATTGGGAACCTGCGATATTTTCAAGAATATATAGGTAAAATATATGAATCTGAAAACAAAAATCTAGGTAAGATTTGAAGCCCAGAAGGGCATTGGGCCCTTGATTGGGTATTAAGCATAGGACATTGTAACTTGGATGATTGATTTTCAAAGAGAACTTCCAGTCAAAATGGATAGTCAGTAGTATTAGGAAGATAGTCGGTATGTTTATAAAGGAGAGTGAGTATAGGATTTGGACCAAAAGTTCTTTAGCTATAGGGTTTCGGGTATTGAGTGAATGTAAATGTCAGCACATGTGAAGAATTAATCACAATGATGAACTGGGGAAAATATGTAGGAATGCAGATAAAGTCTCTATTGAGAGACTTTAGAAAATCTGGCATAGTATAGTCGGTAGTGAAATGTTAATAAAATAGATTCTTGTCACTTCCTGTTTTTCTGTATGCTTAATAAAACACTGTTGAAATCTTGAGAAGTGATTTCTAATCTTTTTCCCAGAATGTGCTGTCCCCAACTGCCAAACTTCAGAATGTACTCCCTCACCCAGTTGCACGCAAACTGCTCACCCGCCCAGGCCCATCAATAAACTTTCCTCCCTGCCCTCTTCAAGGAAAGTATATAAGCTCTGCTTAAGCTGTTCTCAGGGTTCTCTGCTCTATTCAAATGAGCTCTGAGCCCCAGCATGCTGGACCCCCAATAAACCCTTTGTTTTTGCATGAGAGAGTCTCTTGGTGGTCTCTTCCCTCAATGCTCTTCCGATATTTATATATGGAGGTTCCACCGAAATCCAGCAGTGGTGAACGAGAGACCCCAATGGGCTACTCTCAGGGTAAGTAAGGCACCTCTTTCTGGTTTCAGGTTTCAGGTTAGGGCTTGGCAAAATGGCTGTCGATGAAGTGTGTGAGCTCTCTTTGATGGTGGCTGGCAGACGTGTCACAGAGCTACAAGCCAAGTCCCTGGGTGACGCCACAGAGGACTCGGGAATCGAGGAATAATAGTCTCCTCGACTCAGTGATACTTTGTTTCAGATTCGGTATTGCCAGCCCATCGGGTTTTGCCACCTGCTCAGTCTTGGTCTCAGTGTTGGACGTCCATTGCCTGTCTTTATTGTTTTCTCTTGTCTGTGTCCTGTGTCGTTGATTTAATGTTTGTGTATCTTTCATTATGGGACAGATCACTTCAATGCCTCTGTCCCTGACCCTTGATCTATGGACCAAAGTCCGCTTAAGGGCTCAGAATGTTTCTTTTTCAGTAAAACGCTGGACCTGGCAGACTCTGTGTGCCACAGAATGGCCCACCTTTGGATTCGGATGGCCCCTAGAAGGATCTTTCTACTTCCCACTAATTTAAAAAGACAGAGATATTGTCTTACAGCCAGGGCCACATAGCCATACTGATAAACAGGAATATACCTTAAATTGGCAGGACCTCTGCAAATTTCCTCCTCCGTGGGTGAAGCCTTTCCTTGCTTTGTCCCCGTTCCTACTCCTTCCCCCACGATCTCTCAACCCCTCTGCTCCTCCTCCTCCTCCACCCTCTGTTCTCCCTGAGTCACAAGATTTGACTCTATTTGACTCTCGTCCCCCTCCTTATCTTCTACCCTTGTCCCACAACCCCCAACACCCTCTAAGTGATTCTCCAGCTGCTGACTCAGCCTCTCCGCAATTGGAGGAAGCTAAGCCAGCCCAGGGCCCTCCAGATAACTCCCCTGCGTCACACACAGCCCCTCCTCCCCTGGAGGAAGTTGGAGTTGCTAAAGGAACTCGCCGGTGGCAAATGATTGAAAACCATGGAACTCCCGTGTTGCTTCCCTCCATCCCTAAGGGCCAGTGATTGACGATGGCCATAGGGAAAAAATGCAAGCCTACCAGTATTGGCCTTCTCCTCTTCAGACCTATATAAATGGAAAAATAACAATCCCCCTTTTACCGAGGACCCAACCTGGCTCTCAGGTCTGGTGAAGTCATTGATGTTTTCACACCAACCTGCTTGAGATGACTGCCAACAACTCCTAGAAACTCTCTTCATGACAGAGGAACAAAAGAGAATCCTCCTGGATGCTAGAAAAAGGTATCCTCGGACCAAGTGCGTGACCGACAAAACTTCCCAATATATTCAAAGCCGGCTTTCTCTTGAAATGACCCAACTGGGACCCCAACACCTTTCAAGGTAGGGAGCATCTGTCCACTTATCGCCGGGCTCTAATAGTGGGTATCTTAGTGGCCGCTAGGTGACCAACTAATTTGGCCAAGGTAAGAGAGATTATTTAAGGGCCTGATGAATCTCCCTCTATGTTCCTAGAGATAATTATGTAGGCATATAAGAGACATACTCCTTTCGATCCTCAGGCAGAGGATAAAAAGGCATCTGTCACAATGGCCTTTATTGGGAAAGCTGCCCTGGATATTAAAAGAAAGTAACAATGCTTAGATGGATTACAAGATATGACTTTGAGGGATTTAGTCAGAGAACCCGAGAAGGTATACTTTAAGAGAGAAACTGAGGAAGAGAAGGGAGCTGAGTGAGGATAAAAGAAACAAAAGACAGACTAAGGCATTGACAAAGGTCCTGGTCACAACAACAAATAGGCCAGAAATTAAGAAACAGAGAGACAGGAAGGGATACCTGGGCACACACTAGAGGCCACCCCTGGCCTCAGATCAATGTGCCTACTCTAAAGAAAAAGGACACTGGGCCAAAGAGTGCCCTAGAAAGAGACAGCCATGCCAGCCAGATATTCTGACTCTGGAGGAATACTAAGAAAGTCCGGGCTCAGATCCTCTCCCTGACCTCAAGGTAACTTTTGAAGTGGAGGGGAACACAATAAACTTTGAAGTAGATACAGGGGGAATATACTCAGCCCGTAAGGCCCATTGGGCCCTCTACCGAATAAAAGGTCTCTAATTCAAGAGTCTAACAGAAGTAAATATCGGGCTTTGAAAACTACGAGGACCATGCACCAGGGAAAAGGAAAAATCCATCACTCCTTCCTAGTAATCCCAGAATGCCTGGCCCCAGTGATGGGCAGAGTTCTGCTCACCAAGCTCTGGGCCAAAATAACTTTTAACCCTGAAGGCCCCCAAGTGGAATTTTTTAATCCTTCAGTAACTACTCCTATAATCATGGGTCTAACGATGTCAGTAGCAAATGTTCATCAACTCGCTCACCTTTGTTCAAAGAAACTGCATTCATTCGTGAAGGATCAAGAACACAGTTTTCCACTAACCTACTCACAGCAAAAGGAAATAACTGAATGGGTAACAAAAGCCTGTCAGGTCCATTAATTGTTTAAAGCTTACACTTCCAAGCTTCCTGCAGGAAAGCACCTATGAGGAACCAGACGAGGACAATTCTGGGAAGTGGACTTTACTGAAATTAAGCCAGTAAGGTATGGACTTAAATAACTCCTAGTCTTTGAACATACATTTTCAGGATGTATTGAAGCCTTCCCCACACACACACACACAAAAGAAATAAAAAAGAAAAAAAAAGAAACATCGCAAATGGTTGTAAAGAAGATCCTGGAAGATATTTATTCTCCCCTTGACGATCAGTAGTCTTAACCCTCATCAGCCCCTTAAGCTGCGATGGCTGATCACAAATCCTACTGGACACGAAGTATGGCCTATCTCGAATACAGCCCCCTTACGAACCTGGTGGCCATCTCTCCACCCAGTCATTTGTCAGCTGGCTATAGGTCTTTCCTATTGGGATATCCCTGATTAACAGGATCCCACTAAAATTCCATTAAATCCCTTCCGTACCATAGATAATGGAAACAAACATTATAGATGTAGGGACACGTGAGCCAGATGCAGGTTGGCTAGCCTAGATTACTATGTTTGCCCGGCAGACTATCAAAGCCACAAACAGTCACGGCTGTGGGGGGGGGAGAGCAGACTTCTATTGTAAGTCATGTGGATGTGAGCATACAGGGACAGTCAGATGGAACCCAAACTCCTCATCAAATTCTGTACACAGCATTGGCCATATTACGAATTAGATAACCAAAACCGATGGCCCCCAGAGGGGTCTCTAGATCCTCAAATTCTGTGTGACCTTTTTAACTTCTGCAAGTGCTCAAAAGGGTGAAAGGAGATTCCGCTATGTGGAGGCCTTCTCTCTCCTTTGCTCACATCCTGAACTATGCTTCTCCGATAGATGCTCACCCTCAGCCTTGTGCTCCAGACTCTCCGCTGTCACTCCCACCTCAGCAACTTGATTTCTCCCCTCCAATATCTAGATCAAAAACCCAAATCTCGACTGGTTCTCAGACCATTGCTCCCTTGCTGAGGTCGCAGGTAATGAGGTACCACTCCATTCACTCACTCCTCTCCTCTCCTGTCAGTGCCCGCACCGGGTCCCACCCAGTCCTCTTACCACCTAATGCAAAGCTCAAACCCGCTGAGAAGAATCCTCAGACCCTAATACAAGATGTAATGAAAATGGCCTTTAATGTTGCTTTGTCATCACTAAAAACAGGTTACTAAGAATTTAAAGTCCCTCACAGGCTTTTTGGAATCTCACTCCCGTCTCCCCCTCTGTTCTATCTGTTCTACTGCTCAAGTTTTTGTTGCTATTAAGATCCCAAAGCCCTCTCCCAATATTCTTTTACATCTCTCCTTCCTCATTCTCAGATCCACAGAGCTGCTCTTATCCCTGCCTTACAAATTGTCCCCCTCTGTACCAGGCCCACAGAAAAGTCTTAACTGACCTTCTCCAGAACTCTTCACCATGGCTGATTTAGGACTTTCAGCAAAAGAGTCCCTATAAAAGAGTTCACTGTAGATAAACTTCCTATTTTTGTGTTGCCCTGGTCTCCTTGGCAACTGGCTAAAAAATTCAGCACTCCTGATCTAGACACACCCTTACTAGTTTTTCACAAAATATTTGAAAAAAAGGCCTCTGGCCTTGAGCTGGGGCTTCACAGAGATGGCTACATTTCTAAGATAAAGAAGTTACAAACTGGGCTGTATGGAAACAGCTGGAAGGGGGAAAAAAAGAAAGGGAAGACACCCCCACCCAGGTGTCCTTGAAAAGTTAACTTGCCCAAACTGAGGAAAAAACAGAAACAAAAACTGCTTTTTGTGAACTTCTGCAGACTGTGAACTTCTGAGCCCCTTCCCTTACGTGTTGGGTACAAAATTCTGAAACTACGTAACTTGGGTTTCAGGGGATTAATTGATTACAACAGAAGCAATGCCCTCTGAATCTGGTTGAAACCAAAAAAGACTGTTTCCGTGTCTTTGGTGCTATCTTAGGTGCCTTGCCTTGTCCGTCCCTACAACAGTATAATTCTATATACTTAAACATTGTTTATGTTTTCATGAAATGGTCAACAGATGTGATTAATTGTGAAATGGTGCAGATGTTTCCCAGAGTGCTCTATCATGACGCAGGTTCATCTGAAGATCAAAGAGGGGGACATACAACCCGGTTCCGCTGGGAACATATGTCCCTCACCTTAGCCATTCTATTACGAATAGGAGTTGCTGCAGGGTTGGGCACAAGAACCACTGCTCTGGTCCATGGGACACAACAAGTGACCCAATTAGAAGCAGCAATAGATCAAAACTTAAAGATTTTAGAAAACTCCATGACAGCTTTGCAGGAATCTTTAACCTCTCTCTCTGAAGTTGTTTTACAGAACAGTCGAGGGTTGGACCTCCTTTTCATGACAGAGGGGGGCCTTTGTGCTTCATTGAGGGAAGAATGTTGTTTTTATGTCGACAATACTGGAGTTGTAAAAAAATCTATGAGTAAATTAAAAAGATGCCTTGAAGAGCAACAACGAGAGAGAGAGACACAAAAAGGGTAGTTTGAGTCTTTTTTTACATAGTCCCCCTGGTTAATTACGTTTTTTTCAACCCTGGCCGGTCCAATAATAATCCTCATATTATTACTAACTATAAAACCCTGTTTCCTCAACCATGTAATTTCTTTTCTCCAAGCTCAAATTGGACAAATTAAAATTATGGTAATACCCCACTAGCACACATAGAATGTGACACCCCACAAAGATCACTTTTATGATTAAAAGTAGCCAGAAAAAGAAGTTTGGAATGAAAGGTTAATAAAATATGTACTTGTCACTTCCTGTTTTTCTGTACACTTAACGAAACACTGTTGAAATCTTGAGAACTCTTTGCTAATCTTGTTCCCAGAATGTGCTGTCCCCAATTGCAAAACTGCAGAATCTACTCCCTCACCCGGTTGAATAGAAACCTGAACTGTACTTGGATCATTGAATGTAGAAGAGAACATCCATTCAAAAAGTTATAGTCAGTTGGATTAGAAAGATAGTCGGTAAGTTTAGGAAGAAAAGTGAGTATAGGATTTGGAACAAAAGTTCTTTAGCAATAGGGTTTTGGTTAGAGAGTCAATGTAAATGTCAACACAAGTGAAGAGTCAGTCACAATGATGCACAGGGCAAAATATGTAGGAAAGCAGATATCAATAGAGACATTAGGAAATCAGGAAAAGAATAAAGTGAGTGATGGGATTAGATATTTTCAACAGGGTTGAGGATGAATATATGAGCTTAGGATAAAACAAATATGAAGTCAACAATAGGATTGACATTTGATAGCATTAGCATAGCCCAAGACAGTGTCCAAAATAAGCTCTGTTGCCCCTCATTTGCCTAAATTCCCAGTGGCCTGTACACCCTTCCTGTGTACCAGGAGTGATCAAAAGGCCTGCCCTTAATACTGCTCTGCTTCTCCAATTTGAGTCCTACTGAGTGTCGGGTACAGATTCTTTATGTGAATTGGAAAGATGAGAAAACTCAAGCACCTATTGGATAGCCTCTGAATAGATTTGAAGAACTCATTTGACCCAAAAGATCCATATTCTCACTTGATGGAATTCAGGAACCTTACAGAGGAAGGCAAAATACTTCATCAACAATGACTGCTCTTTTTGCCATTTTGGATTTTATGCACCCATGGGATCTTTCTTTAGATCCATCGGGTACTGAGAATATAAGTCAAAGAATCACACTGGGACAAGAGGCTGATTCACACACATCTCTTTCCAAATCAATTAAGGAAAGAGCCAAAGGTAAAGCATATTCATTTCCATTTGAAAAATCTTTCCTTCAGGATTCACAAAGGGTTGGCCTGAGACAAAGACCTTCCTGACTCTCAGGGCAACAGAACAATAGGTAAGCAAATGGCCCAAAGCAGGGATTCTCCACTGAGACTTTACTGGTCACACTGATATCTGAGTTTTCTGAGATGCTCGCTATTCCATTCAGCTATCCAGTACATGGCGATGTCACAGAGCTTGGAGGTAGTACATATCTTGGACACAAAACCATGAGCCTATTCTGGAGATTGGCCATAATTCAGGAAGAAAACAGCAACTTAGGAAGGTAGCAGGTATCGCCCATCAATAAGGCAAGCCGCATTCAATTCATAAATTGTGCTGGATGAATGCTGGGAAGTTTTCTATGAGACAGGACACATCCATTGATGCATTCTCTTTTCTAATGTCTACAAGCACGGACACAGTGGGATACACAGACATAGAAACACTTGCATTGTCAAACGACTTACTAGAAACAGTTCACTCCAAACCAAACAAACCGCCTTTTCTAAATATTCTCAGAACATGAGACAAAACCACAAACCCACACCCGCAATGGCACCTCCTTCCCCCAAATAGGTCTGTGACTCTCCGGAGTGTGCTCTGACTGATGGGCCATACTATGATCCTCCGAAATGGCCTGACCTGTCTCAGATCTGGTCTTCTTGGCCAACAATGTGAAGTTGTTAGAAGCCAGGAGTGAGCCACTATCTGCTTTCTCAGGAAGAGCCCCTCTTTCGAGCTTTCCTGGCATTTGGCCATCCTCACATCAGTAGGTATCAAGAAAGACTGACTCTGTCCTTTGTAAATCCAAAAAAGTGAGACCACTGGGACTAGAACTGAGACTGGCTCTGGGTGCCTGGCTTCTGTATCCCAAGTTCAGAGAGTTCCATCACCATGGAAGTGAGATGAGATCACTTCCTTCAGGAACTGAATGAGATCACTGCCTTGCCAACCACTTTGTCATAACAATTGCTTCCAACGGTCCCATGAGATGAGGGCTGCCCCTACTTCCTGTGACACTTTCACAAGTTAGAATGGTATATCACCCGTAGGCAAAAGGGAACAGCTCTCCACACAGGCCGGGTTTGGTCCATCTTCTCTACATTAAGAAGAGATAGGCTCATTCTGACTCAACCCTTAATCCTGACCAGGTTGTTTGCCATGGAAGATGATTTTTGCTCTCTCAGGTCTTACATAGCTGCCTACATCTTCTCCAGAGATCATTTCTGCATGGAGCTTTGAGGTTCTCAACAGATGGAAGATCCACTGCATTCCTGTATTGTAAGACCAACACTGTCCCTGCTCTTCTGTAAACATAGATGTGAATTGGAGTCATGAGAAAACCCACGAACCAATGGGATAGCCTCTGCAGAACTTTAAAGAATTCACTTGACCCAAATGATCCCTATTCTCACTTAATGGAGGTCAGGAACCTTACAGAGCAAGGCGAGAGACTCTATCCACCATGACAGTTCTTTTGTCCATTTTGGTTTTGGATGCACACATGGGATTTTCCTTTAGACCCATCATGTGCTGTGAATCTAAGCCACAGCCTCACATAGGGCCAAGAGGCTGATTCAGACACATCCATTTCCAAAGCAATTAACCGAAGAGGCACAGGTAATGACCATTCAATTCCATTTGAAAACTATTTTCTTCAGGCTTCACAAATTGTGGCCTGAGGCAAAGACCTTACTGACATTCAGGGCAACAGAATAGGTAAGCAAAAGGCCCAAAGCAGGGTTTCTCCACTGAGACTTTCTTGGGCATACTGATATCTGAGTTTTCTGAGATACTCACCATTCCTATCAGCTATCCAGTACATGGCCATGTCACAGTGATGGAGGTGGTACATATCTTGGACACAAAATCATGAGCATATTCTGGAGAGTGTCCAGAATTCAGGAAGAAAACAGGAATTTAGAAAGATAGCAGGAGTTGCCCATCCATACGGCAAGCTGCAGTCCATTCATAAATTGCACAGGATGAATGCTTTGAAGCTTTCTCGTAGACAGGACACATCCATTGATGCATTCTCTTTTCTACTGTCTACAATCACGGACACAGTATGATATATAGACACAGAAACACTCACGTTGTCAAAGGACTTACTAGAAACAGTCCACTCCAAAACAAACAAACCAGCTTTCCTAACTATTCTCAGAACATGAGACAAAACCACAAACTCACACTCACACCCAAAAAGGCACCTCTTTCCCCCAAGTAGGTCTGTGTCTATCCGGAGTGTCCTCTGACTTGTGGGCCATACTATGTTCCCCAAAAATGGCGTGTCCTGTCTCCGATCTGGTCTCTTTAGCAAACTCTGTGAAGTTGTCAGGAGCCCGTGGTGAGAAACTACCTGCTTTCTCTGGAAAGGCCAGTCTTCATAGTTTCCAGGCATTTGGCTGTCCTCACATCAGTAGGTACCAAGAAAGAGTGACTCTGTCTTGTTAAATCCAAACAAGTGAGCCCACTGGGACATGGAGTGGGTTTGACTCTGTGTGTCTTGTTTCCTGGATCCCAAGATCACAGACTTTCATCACCAATAATGTAAGGTGAGGTCACTTCCTTCAAGAACTGAATGAAGTCACTGCCTTGGAAACCACTTTGTTTTAACAGTTGCTTCCAAGGTTCCCAAAAGATGGAGTCTGCCTCTACTTGCTGTGACTCATTCATAAGTTAGAATGGTATATCAACCATAGGCACCGGGGAACAGCTCTCCACACAGCCATGGTTTGGTCCATCTTCTCTACATTAGGAAGAGAGAGGCTAATTCAGACACATCCCTTCAACCTGACCAGGTTGTTTGCCATGGAAGATGACTTTTGCTCTCTCAGATCCTTCATACCTGCCTACACCTACTCAAGGGATTATTTCTGCAGGGACTTTTGAGGTTCTCAGCTGGTGGATGATACCCTACCTTCCTGGATTTTAAGACCAACTCTGTCCCTGCTCTTCTGTAAAGTGAGATTGAGGGAACAGTGTATGGTTAGTGTTAATAGCATGTTCGATTTGGGTTAGGAGTCATTCTGCTGGATGAATTATGGTATTGGGAACCTGTGATATTTATAAGAATATAAATATGAAATATATGTATGAGATCAGAGATCTAGGAAAGATTTGAAGCCCAGAAAGACATTGGGCCCTTGATTGGTATACTTAGATTGAATTATGTTCTGCACCGAGGTCTCAGATAAATCGATATACAATGGCATAGGACCCTATACCTCGGATGATTGAAAGTAGAAGAGAACATCCAGTCAAAAAGGGATAGTCTGTAGGATTAGGAAGATAGTCAGTAGGTTTAGGAAGAAGAGTGAGTCTCGGAGTTGGACCAAAAGTTCTTTAGCAATTGGTTTTCAGTTAGAGGGTGAATGTAAATGTCAGCACATGTGAAGAGACAGTCACAATGATGAACTGGGAAAAATATGTAGGAAAGCAGATATCAATAGGGGCATTAGGAAATCAGGAAAAGTATAAAGTGAGTGATAGGATTAGATATTTTCAACAGGCTTGAGGTTAAATATATAATCTAAGGAAGAAACAAATATGTAGTAACCAATGGGATTGACATTTGAGAGCAGTAGGCACCCTGGACATAGATGCTTTTAGTAATCCATGGTCACTTTCCATTTAGGCTTTGGTACAATCATATGTGTGACCTTTGCATTTTGTGTCCAGAATACTACTGTGGTAAAATGTATATGTAGATCAGGTGACATAAGTATTTCTTCCACCATAAAGGGGAGTAATATTCTGGAAACTTATAAATTAGTACTGGGGATACAAATAGGTGTACCTTGTGTTGATGATTATTGAGATGATGCATGAATAGACCATATTGTGAATAAAGTATGTAACTGGATCCAACATTAAATAATGGATTGAGTTTGCATCTGAAAATATATTGGAAATCTTATATTGATATATATACCATCATTCCAACGAGTTATATATGCAATGGTATTATTAGGGTTACGGTTTATCGTGAAGAGTGAGTTTTGCTTCAAAAATGATTATGGAATCGAAAATAATGTGTTTAGAAAGAAGTCTAGTGAAAAGACCAGTAAAGAAACATGGAGGAATACATGTGTTCTGAAGTAGTAAGTAATTGAAAGTGAACCAAATGCCAAAAAAATTTGTGAAGTTGTGGATGAAAAAATACATCCTATGATGTCCATAAACTGAAGAAATAGTAATGTACCAGTGTTGAGTAAAAATGAACTTCAAATTACACATCATGTCCCATAGCAATCTACTTGCATTAATGTTAAACTGGGTCAGTTACTGTAGAAATTTTAGGATTTTTAAGCACCATCCACTAAACTTAGTTTTCAGTAGTAGGAAACCAAAATATATTTCAGGTGTATGAATATTACTGAGAATAATCTTGTGAAAATTTGAATTTAAATGAACATAAATGAATATGAATGAATTTAGGGAGTGTATAATAAGACACATATTTTTCATATTTTTTTAAAATCTGGAGAATATACACACACACACACACACACGCACACACACACACGCACTCATACACACATTAATATTTAGCAATATATATGCCAATCGATATTCATCATGAAATATAATTCATTCACAAATCCAAAAATATTCATTTTACTGAACATGGATTTATGTATAGTGTTTTTCACTAGGAAGCTCACCCATAGGTGGAATTTTCAGTTCCATCATTATTTAGGGAAAGTCATCTCTTCTCACAATTTTTATATTCCAAAGCCAGTGATCTTTCAAGAATGTACGTGTGATACCAGGTAGGATATTGTATATGCATAAAAAAATTACATGTGCTGAATAGGATACAGAGAAAGGGAGACAGGAATTTATATATGTGATAACTTTAAAAAATCATGGAGAAATATTAAAATGAAAAGTTTACTAAATTTAAAACACATACTCTTGATAAAGCAGAAGACAAATACAAATATACACCATGCTTCCTATGAAAGGACTGTACTTCTATTCAGTTAGGTTTTTTTTTCTCCATGATATTAGGATTAGTAGTCAGAGTCTAGTAGGGTATGGGTTAGTGTCAGGGATTCAGTATTTCAAATGGAAAATAGGAAAATGAATCTAATGTGTATGCAAACATGTGATACACAAAAATCTTCCCTCTCTTATCCAGAACAATGCCTTGACATAACCATCGGTAAAAGTAAGACACAATTAGAGGAGAGGAGTTAGAAAACCTGTGAATACATATGTGGAATAAAAAATGCTCAGGAGTTCACAACACTGGAGGTGGGAAAAGAGTTTACAAAAGTATGGGAGAGGGTAAACACTCCAGAAACATGGAGCTGTGCTGACCTAAAGACTTATTGAGAAACTTCCTCTGAGGTTAGGCACAAGAAATATATGTATGGCAATATGTAAATCAATGGTTCTGCAACTGATGTGATTCTGCAATCTGTATATGGAGTAAAAATGGGAGCTCATATCCCAATTGAATCAAAGTGTGAAATATGATATATCAAGAAGTATGTAATGTTTTGAACAACCTACAATGAAAATTAATTTAAAAAAGTAAAAGAAATATATGTAATTGTCAGGAGATTTAGCTTCGTTTATAGTGACACCAAAAATCTGGGTCTGCATCTATGTGACCTGGAGGACATGGTTCTTTATTTTGTAATGAACATGAGGCAGCAGGTCTGAATTCTCCCTTTGTAGGTAAACTGTTGCCACTGGGAGCTAAGTGTCTTCCCGTGTGGTCTGTGAAGCCATTTGGTCATCCTCCACTTTTCAGGGTGTTTCTTACTGCTGCACTGGGAATTTGGTATTTGCTTCACGAAATACAATATGTTCAACTGGGACACAATGCTGGAGGGAATTCTGTCATGTGTGGTTGGTCAGGGTCGGCAAGAGAATGTACGAACCAGGCTTCTATCCCACATAGCTTTCCCCTTGACTATAGCAACCTGATTCTGAACATGGCCCTGAAACCTCTACATATAACAAGATGCCTTTACATATAAAGGTCTGCTGCCTGCACCATGTCAGTCGCAAGTTTTGGAAGCCAATGGAAAATCCAGGTGGTCCTACCAATAGTATTTATTTACACACCTACAGTCCACTGCTCTACACCCACTACCCAGCAGGCTTCAACTTACTGGCATTTCTGTTCTACACCATTTTCACGAAACTCAGTCAATCAAGGCACTGTTTGTTATACTCATGATCAGTAACAGGATATCTAAAGGTTATCCAGTGCCACCTGGTCATGGGGATTTCAAAAATTTCATGGTATTAATCTAGTCATTTTTCAAGGATGAAGTTGGAGGCACTGTGGGTTTCATTTAATTCAGGAACCATTAAATGGTGAGGAAGCTCATTTCAATGAAAGCTCTGGAGAACACTCACAGGCAAGCCTTCCCAAAGAGTGGACAAAAGGACACATGAATAGAGGCCCATTGAGGTATACAATGTGAGGTCCATGTGTGTTTGGACTCTCAACTATGGCTACCAAGTCTTTAAGAATTAAATCATGTGATATCCTGGCTCAGAATCCCTGAGCTCTGTGGAAAGCCATCCTGGGCCTAGATCTCAGTTTCCAAAAGCGATTCTCATGCGTGGTCTCCTAAAATCCCAACACTATTCATGGCAATACTTCTCTGAGGTCAGTTCCAGAACTCAGTCTCTAAGGGGAATCACACCAGAGTTCAAGCCCTGGTGGACCCAGTCATCTCTTCCAACTACCACACAAATTACCACAATTAAAACAAGAACCCTCCCATATGGCCCTCATCTTCTTTCATATAGACACTCATCATAATCTGGCTGGAGGTTTCCATGAGGGGCGCAGACCAAGACAGTGTCCCAAATAAGCTCCTTTGCCCCTCATTTGCCTAAAGTCAAGGTGGCCTGGACACCCATCCTGTGAACCAAAAGTGATCAAATAGGCCTGCCGTTAATACCGCTCCAATTTGAGGACTACTGTCTGTGGGGTTTAGATTCTTTATGTGAATTTTAGTCATGAGAAAACCCAAGCACAATGGGCTAGCCTCTGCAGGTTTTGTAGAACTCTTTTGACCCAAAGGATCCCATTCTCACTTGATGGAGGTCAGGAACCTTACAGAGAAAGTTGAGAGACTTCATCCCAATAATTGTTCTTTTGGCGAATTTTCTTTTGGATGCACACATGGTAACTTTCTTTAGATCCATGAGGTGCTGAGAATCTAAGCCACAGCCACACACAGGGCCAAGGGCCTGATTCAGACACATCCCTTTCCAAAGCAATTAAGGAAAGTGCCACAAGTATGCCCATTCATTTCCATTTGAAAACTGTTTTCTTCAGGCTTCACAAAGGGGTGGCCTGAGGCAAAGACCTTCCTGACATTCAGGGCAACAGAACAATAGGTAAGCAAAAGGCCCAAAGCAGGATTTCTCCTCTGAGACTTTCCTGGTCACACTGATATATGAGTTTTCTGAGATGCTCGCCATCACCTACAGCTATCCAGTACATGGCCATGTCACAGAGCTTGGAGGTGGTACATATCTTGGACACAAAACCATGGGCCTATTCTTGAGATTGGCCGGAATTCAGGACGAAAATAGAAACTTAGGAAGGTAGCAGGTGTTGCTCATCGATAAGGCAAGCTACAGTCCATTCATAAACGGGGCAATATGAATGCTGAGAAGCTTTCTACTAGACACGACACATCCATTGATGAATTCTCTTTTGTAATGTCTACAACCACGGAAACAGTGGAATACACAGACATAGAAACACTCGCCCTGTGAAAAGACTTACTAGAAACAGTCCACTTCAAATGAAACAAACCGACTGTCCTACCTATTCTCAGAAAATGAGACAAAACCACAAACCCACAACCACACCCACAAAGGCACCTCATTCCATTAAGTAGGTCTGTGACTATCCAGAGTGTCCTCTGACTTGTGGGCCATAATATGTTCCCCCAAAATGGCCTTTCCTGTCTCAGATCTTGTCTCCTTGGCCAACTCTGTGAACTTCTTAGGAGCCAACGGTGAGCAACTACCTGCTTTCTCATGAAAAACCCTGCATCCGAGCTTTCCTGGCATTTGGCCTTCCTCACATCTGTAGGTACCAAAAAATACTGACCCTGTCCTTGGTAAATCCAAACAAGTGAGACCACTGGGACTGGGACTGGGATTGGCTCTGTGTGCCTTTCTTCCTGGATCCCACGTTCAGAGAGTTCCATCACCAAGAAAGTGAGGTGAGGTCACTTCCTTCCTGAACTGAATGAGGGCACTGTCTTGGCAGCCACTTTGTCCTAACTGTTGCTTCCAAGGGTCCCAAGAGATTGAGGCTGCCCCTACTTCCTGTGACATTTTCACAAGTTAGAATGGTATATCAACCAAAGGCACCCAGGAATAGATCTCCACACAGGCCTGGTTTGGTCCATGATCTCTACATTAAAAAAAAATCTGATTCAGACACAACCTTTTATCCTGACAGGGTTGTTTGCCATGGAAGATGACTTTTGGTCTCTCAGGTCCTTTATTGCTTCCTACATCTTCTCCAGGGATCATTTCTGCATGGACCTCTGAGGTTCTCAGCAGGTGGAAGCTTTTCTACATTTCTGTATTGTAACATCAACTCCTTCCCTGCTCTTCTGTAAAGTTAGATTGAGGGAACAGTGTCCTGTTATGGTTAAAAACATGCTCGATTTGGGTTAGAAATCATTTTGCTGGATGAATGATCGTATTGAGAACTTGCTATGTGTAGAAGAATATATAGGTGAAATATATGTATGAAAAAAGAAATCTAAGTCTGATTTGAAGGCCAGAAGGGCATTGGGCTCTTGATAGGGATACGTGGTGTTGAATTACGTTCTGCAGAGTTGTCTCAGATAAATCGATATACAATGGCATAGCACCTTGTACGTTGCATGAATTAATGTAGAAGGAACATCAAGTCAAAAAGGCATGGTCGGTAGTGAAAGGTTAATAAAATTAATAAAATAGGTACTTGTCACTTCCTGTTTTTCTGTATGCTTAACAAAACACTTTTGAAATCTTGAGAAATGTTTGCTAATCTTGTTCTAGAATGTACTGTTCCCAACAGCCGAACTGCAGAATGTACTCCCTCACTCGGTGTCATGCAAATCGCCCACTCGCCCTTACCCATCACTAAACTTCCCTCTCTTCCCTCTCCAAGGAAAGTATATAAGCTCTGCTTAAGCTGTTCTCACAGGTCTCTGCTCTATTTAATTTAGCTCTGAGCTCCAGCATGCTGGACCACAAATAAACCCTTTGCTGTTGCATGAGACAGTCTCTTGGTAGTATCTTCCTCTGACACTCGCCTGACCTTTACATATTGATGTTCCACCGAGTTCCAGCACTGGCGGACGAGAGACCCCAACGGGCTCCTCTTGGAGCAAGTAAGGCCCCTCTTTCCGGTTTCAGGTTTCTTGTTAGGGCTTGGCAAAATTGCTGGCGATGAAGAGCCTGGGCTCTCTCCGACGGTGGCTGAGAGACGTGTCACAGAGACAAAGGGCACCTCTCTGGAGGACCCCGCAGAGAACTCGGGAAATCAAGGAACAATAGTCTTCTCGACTCAGTGATATTTTCTTTTAGATTCGTTATTGCCATACCATTGGGTTTTGCCGGCTACTCATTCCTGGTCTCAGTGTTGGACGTTCATTGCCTGTCTTTATGGTCTTGTCTTATCTGTGTCGTGTGTCCTTGCTTTTACTGTTTGTGGAACTTTCATTATGGAACAGAGCACGTCAATGCCTCTGTCCCTGACCCTTGATCACTGGACCAAAGTCCGCTTAAGGACTCAGAATCTTTCTTTTTTTAGTAAAACGCTGGACCTGGCAGAATCTCTGTGCCTCAGAATGGCCCATCTTTGGAGTCGTATGGCCCCTAGAAGGATCTTTCTACTTCCCACTAATTTAAAAAGTCAGAGGTATTGTCTTTCAGCCAGCGCCACATAGCCATCCGGATCAACAGCCATATATCTTAACTTGGCAGGACCTCTGCAAATCTCCTCCTCCATGGGTGAAGCCTTTCCTTGCCCCTACCTCTGCTCCTACTCCTTCCCCCATGATCTCTCAAACACTCTCAACCTCCTCCTCCTCCACCCTCTGTTCTCCCTGAGTCACAGATTTGACTCTACTGGACTCTTCTCCCCCTCCTTATCCCCTGCCCTCGTCCCCTAACACCAAAACACACTCTAAGTGATTCCGCTGCTGCTGACTAAGCCTCTCTACCATTGGAGGAAGCTAAGCCGGTAATAGGATCTGACAATGGACCGATGTTCATGGCCCAGGTAAGTCAGGGGTTAGCCAGGAACCTGGGGATTAATTGGAAGTTAAATTGTGCTTATAGACCACAGAGTTCAAGACAAGTAGAAAGAATGAATAGAACCATTAAAGAGACCTTAATGAAATTAAGCTTAGAGACCAGCATAAGATTGGACTATGCTCCTGCCTTATGCAATGTTTCATGCAAGAAAAAAATCCCTTTGTTTCTTTGAGTAACCTTACCACGTGTGAAATTCTTTATGGTGGCCCTCCTCCAGTAGGGGACCTAAGCCCAACTGTAAGACCTAAAGATCCTTTCCACACCCCCTTGCTTGACAGACTTAAAGATCTTGAAAGAACTCAGTAATACCTGTGAAAACAGCTGGCCACTGCCTACCCAACTGGGAACCAGGGGATTCCACATCCATATCAAGTAAGAGATTTCATCTATGTAAGATGATATCAGGTGTCATCCCTGGTACCCCGCTGAAAAGGACCATACCAGGTGCTATTATAACACCTACAGTGGTAAACGTAAACGGAATCACTTCCTGGATCCATGCCTCTCATCTCAAGCCTGCTCCCTGTACAGAATCTTTCTGGAAACTGAAAAAGACTGGTAACAGTTTCAAATTGTGTATTCGCAATGTGAATAAGGTTATATACTCTCCCCTTGGCTACAAGTAGTCCTAACCCTCATCAGCCCATTAAGCAGTGATGGCTGATCACAAATCCTACTGGAAAAGAAGTATGGTCTATCTCGCATACAGCCCCCTTAGGGACCTGGTGGCCATCTCTCCACCCAGACATTTGTTAGCTGGCTATAGGTATTTACTATTGTGATATCCCTGATGAAGAGGATCCCACTAAAATACCATTAAATCCCTTCTGTACCTTAGATAATGGAAACAAACATTATGGATGTAGGGACACGCGAGCCAGATGCAGGTTGGCTAGTCTAGATTACTAAGTTTGCCTGGCAGACTATCAAAGCCACAAAGAGTAATGGCTGTGTGGGGGAAAAGCCGACTTTTTCTGTATGTCATGGGAATGTGTGCATACAGAGGCTGCCTGGTGTAACCCCAATTCTTCATCAAATTCAGTACACAGCATTGGCCACATTAAAAATTAGACAACCAAAAACTATGGCACCCAGATGGGTCTCTAGATCCTCAAATTTTGTGTGACCTTTTTGACTTCTGCAAGTGCTCAAAAGAGTGAAAGGAAATTCCCCTATGTGGAAGCCTTTTCCCTCCCTCACTCACATCCTGAACTATGCTTCTCCAATAGATCATTATCCTCAGCCTTCTGCTCCAGACCCTCTGCTGTCACTCCCATCTCAGCAACTTGATTTCTCCCCTCCAATAACTAGATCAGAAACCGAAAGCTCCACCAGTTCTCTGACCATCGCCCCCTTGCTGAGGTAGCAGGTACATAGGTACCGCTCCACCGACTCATTCCTCTCATCTCCTGTCAGTGCCCTCACCGGGTCCCACCAGGTCCTCTTACCAGCTAACCCAATGCTCAAACGAGCTGAGGAGAGCCCTGATACCCTTATCCAAGATGTAATATAATTGGCCTTTAAAGTTGCTTTGTCATCACTGAAAACAGGTTACTAAAATTTAAAGTCCCTCACAGGATTTTGGGATCCTCACTCCCGTCTTTCACTCTGCTCTACCTGATCTACTGCTCAAGTTTGCTGCTAGGAAATTCCCAATACCCTTTCGCATTATTCTTTTACATCTCTCTTTTCCCTCATTCTCAGATCCTCGGAGGTGCTCTCAGCCCCAACTTCCCCGTCTTTCCCCCTCTGTACCAGGCCCACAGAAAAGTCTTAAATGACTTCTTCAGAAGTCTTCACCATGGCTGAGTTTTGAACATTCAGCAAAACAGTCCCAATAAAGACTTTAATGTAGATAAACATTCTCTTTTGTATTGCCCTGTTCTACTTGGCCACTGGCTAAAAAATCTCAGTACTTCTAAGCTAGACAACCCCTAACTAGTTTTTCACAAAATATGTGAACAAGTCCTCTGGCCTTCAGCTGGGGCTTCACAGAGATGGCTACATTTCTAAGATAAAGAAATTACCAACCGGGCTCCATAGTAACAGATGGCAGGGGGAAAATAAGAAAGGGAAGAAAAAGCTCTCCTCCTCCCAGGTGTCCTTAAAAAGTTAACTTGCCCAGAACAGAAGGAAAAACAGAAACAAATACTGCTTTTTCAAACTTCTGAAGACTGTGAACTTCTGAGCCCCATCCCTTATATGTTGGGTACAAAATTCTGAAACTACCTAAACTTGAGTTTCAGGGGATTAAATGATTACAATAGAAGCAATGCCCTCTGAATCCGGTTGCAACCAAATAGGACTGTTTCCCTCTCTTGAGTGCTATCTTAGGTGCCTTGCTTTGTCAGTGCCTACAACAGCATAATTCTATATACTTAAACATCGTTTATGTTTTCATGAAATGATCAAGATATGTGATAAATTGTGTAATGGTGCAGATGTTTCCCAGAGTGCTCTATCATGACGCAGGTTCATTTGAAGATCAAATAGGGGGGACATACAACCGGTTCCACTGAGAACATATATCCCTCACTTTAGCCATCCTATTAGGATTAGGAGTTGCTGCACGGGTGGGCAGAGGAACCAGTGGCATTGTCCATGGGACACAAAAGATGACCCAATTAGAAGCAGCAATAGAGCAAAAGTAAGATATTAGAAACCTCCTTCAGGGCTTTGCATGAAACTTTAACCTCTCTGAAGTTGTTTTACAGAACAATTGAGGGTTGGACCTCCTCTTCATTAGAGAAGGGGGCCTTTGTGCTGCATTGAGGGAAGAATGTTGTTTTTATGCTGACTATACTGGAGTTGTAATAAAATCTGTGAGTAAATTTAAAAGACACCTTGAAGAGCATCAACAAGTGAGAGAGGCCCAAAAAGGGTGGCTTGAGTCTTGGTTCACACAGTCCCCCTGGTTAACTACGTTTTTATCAACCCTGGCCGGTCCAATAATAATCCTCATATTATTGCTAACTATAAAACCCTGTTTGCTCAACCGTGTAATGTCTTTTCTCCAGGCTCAAATTGGACGAGTTAAACTTATGGTAATACCCCACTAGCAGACATTGAAAGTGACACCCTCCAATGATCATTTTTATGATTAAAATAGGCCAGAAGAAGAAGTGGGGAATGAAATATTAATAAAATAGGTACTTGTCACATCTTGTTTTTCTGTATGCTTAACAGAACACTGTTGAAATCTTGAGAAATGTTTGCAAATCTTGTTCCCAGAATGTTCTATCCCCAGCTGCCAAATTGCAGAATGTACTCCCTCTCCCAGTTGCATGCAAACCGCCCACTCGCCCTGACCCATCAATACAATTCCCTCCCTTCCGTCTCCAGGGAAAGTATATAAGCTCTACTTCAGCTATTCTCAGGGCTATCTGCTCTATTCAGGTGAGCTCTGAACCCCAGCATGCTGGACACCCAATAAACCCTTTGATGTTGCATGAGATAGTCTGTTGGTAGTCTCCTCCTCTGAAGCTCACACCACATTTACTTGGATGATTAAATGTAGAAGAGAACATCCAGTCAAAAAGGGATAGTCTGTAGCATTAGGAAGATAGTCAATAAGTTTAGGAAGAAGGGTGAGTATAAGATTTGGAACAAAAGTTTCTTAGCAATAGGATTTCGATTAGAGAGTGAATGTAAATGTCAGCACAGGTGAAGAGTCAGTCACAATGATGAACTGGGGAAAATATGTAGGAAAGCATATATCAATAGAGACATTACAAAATCAGGCAGAGTATAAAGTGAGTGATAGGATTAGACATTTTGAACAGGGTTGAGTTTAAATATATAATCTTAGGAAGAAACAAATATGTAGTCACAAATAGGATTGACATTTGAGAGCATTGGGCAAATTTCAGGTGGATGAATATTTCTGAGAATAATCTTGTGAAAAGTTGATTATAAATCCACATACATGAACATGAATGAATTTAGGGAGTGAATATAAGACACATATATTTCATATTTTGTAAAATCTGGAGAGTGTATATATATATATATATATATATATATATATATATATATGTATATATATATATACATATACATAAAACAAACACACAGACAAAAAAGTAGCAATATATATGTCAATCAAAATTCATTATAAAATATATACCATCCACAGATCTAAAAATATTCATTTTACTGAACATGGATTTATGTATAATGCTGTTCAACTAGCAAGCTCACCCATAGGTTGAATATTCAGTTCCAACAGGGTTTAGTAGGAGTGATCTCTTCTAACAATATGTATATGCCAAGTCAGCCACCTCACAAGAATGTACGAGTGGTACCAGATAGGAATCTATATGTGCATATAAGAATACAGAGAAAGGGAGACAGGAATTCACATATTTGTTAACCTTAAAAATACAAGGACAACTATTTCAACAAACAATTGACTAGATTTATAACTCCAACTCTGTATCATGCAAAAGGCAAGTCCATCTATACACCATGCCTACTCTGAACTGCTTGTATTTCTATTCTTTATGGGTTATTTTTCTCCATCATATTAGGATTAGTAGTCAGAGTCTGGTAGGGTATGGGTTAGAGTCAGGTATTCAGTATTTTGAATTGAAAATAGGACACTGAATCCAATGTGTATGCAAATATATGCTACGGAAAAATCTTCCCACTCTCCTCCAGAACAATGCCTTGACATTACCTTCGCCTCAAGTAAGACACAATTAGAGGAGAAGAGTTAGAAAATCTGTGAATACATATCTAGAATGGAAAATGCTCCAGATTTCACATCTTTGGAGGTGGTAGAGGAGTTTCCAAAAGTAAGAGACAGGGTAAACACTCCACAAACATGGAGCTCTGCTGGCCAAAAGACTTTTTGAGAATCTGCCTCTGAGGTTGGGCACTTGAAATATATGTTGTTGTCAGGAGCTTTAGCTTTATTTGTAGTGAAACCATCAAAGCTGGATCTGCATCTATGTGACCTGGAGGAAATGGTTACTTATTTTCAAACAAAAATGAGGCAGCAGTGATGAATTCTCTTTTTGTAGGTAAACTGTGGCCACTGAGGGCCTAGGGTCTTCCCGTGTGGACTGTGAAACCAATGGTCATCCTCCAATTTTCGTGGTGTTTCTTGCTGCTGCACTGGGAGTTTGGTATTTGCTTCATGAAATACAACGAGTTCAAATGGGACACAGTGCTGAAAAGAGTACTGTCAGGTGTGGTTGGCAGGGTCTCCAGGAGAATGCACCAACCAGGGTTCTATCTCAAGTAGCTTGCCCCCTTGACAATAGCAACATGATACTGAACATTGCCCTGAAACCTCTCCATATAAAAATATGCCTTTACATATATGGGTGTGATGGTTGCACCATGTCAGTCACAGCCATTTGGAAGCCAATGGAAGATCCACATGGCCCCATCACAGATGTTTTATCACACATTTGCATAACACAGCTCTAGGCCCACTACTTACCAGGCCCCAACTTACTGGCATCTCTGTTCTACACCATTTTCATGAAACCCAGTCAATCAAGGCCCTGTCTGTTATACTCATGATCATCAACAGGACATCAAAGGTCCTCCAGTGCCAGCTGGTCATCGGAATTTCTAAAATTTCATGGTAATTATCTAGCGTTTTTTCACAGATGCATTTGGAGGCAATGTTGGTTTCAATTCATTCAGGAACCATTAAATGGTGAGGAAGCTAATTTCAGGGAAATCTCTGGAGCACTCTCACAGGCAAGTCTACCCAAAGAGTGGCCAAAAAGTCACATGAAGCCAGGCCCATTGAGGTCTACAAAGCGAGGTCCAAGTGTGTTTTGAATCTCAATTATGCCTGCCAAGTCTTTCAGAATAAAATCATGTAATATCCTGGCTGTGATTCCCAGTGTTCTGTGGAAAGCCACTCTGGGCCTTGATCCCAGGTTCCAATGGCAACTCTCATTCCTGGCCTCCTAAAATCCCAACACAATTCATGTCAATACTTCTCTGAGGTCAGTTCCAGAACTCAGTCTCTAAGGGGAATCACAGCAGAATTCAAGCCCAGGTGGACCCAGTCATCTCTTCCAACTGCCACACAAAGGACCACAATTATAACCAAAACACTCCTACATGGCCCTCATCTTCTACCATAAAGATACTCATCATAACATCTGGATGGAGGTTTTCATGAGAGGCACATCCCAAGACAGTGTCCAAAATAAGCTCCCTTGCCCCTCATTTGCCGAATGTCAGGGTGGCTTGGACACCCTTCCTGTGAACCAGGAGTGATCAAATAGGCCTGTCCTTAATACTGCTTCGCTTCTCCAATTTGAGGCTCTCTGACTGTGGGGTCTAGATTCTTTTTGTGAATTGGAGTCATGAGAAAAGCCAAGCATCTCTGCAGAGATTTGAAGAACTCATTTCACCAAAAGGATCCCTATTCTGACATGATGGATTTCAGAAACCTAACAAAGGAAGGCAATATAATTCATGCACATTGATTGAACGTTTTTCCATTTTGGTTTAGATGCACATATGGGATCTTTCTTTACATCCATCAGGTGCTGAGAATCTAAGTCACAGCCTAAAACAGGGCAAAGGGCCTGAATCAGACACATCCTTTTCCAATGAAATTAAGCAAAGAGCCAGAGGTGATGCACATTCATTTCCATTTGAAAACTGTTTTCTTCAGGCTTAACAAAGGGGTTGCATGAGACATAGACCTTTCTGATATTCAGGGCAACAGAACAATAGGTAAGCAAAAGGCCCAAAGCAGGGTATCTCCACTGAGACTTTCCTGATCACACTGATATCTGAGTTTTCTGAGATGCGGGCCATTCCATTCAGGTATCCAGTACATGGCCATGTCAAAGACCTTGGATTTGGTACATATCTTGGACACATAACCATGAGCCTATTCTAGAGAGTGGCCAGAATTCAGGAAGAAAACAGGGACTTAGGAAGGTATTAGGTGTTGCCCGTGCATAAGGCAAGCCACACTCCATTCATAAATTGGGCAGGATGAATGCTGGGAAGCTTTATACTAGACATGACACATCCATTGCTGCATTCTCTTTTCTCATGTCTACTACCACAGGCACAGTGGGATACACAGACATGGAAACACTCACCTCTTCAAACGACTTACCGGAAACAGTTCACTCCAAAACAAACAAACCGCCATTCCTACCTATTTTCAGAACATGAGACAAACCACAAACCCACACCCACTCCCAAAAAGGCACCTCCTTCCCCAAGTAGGTGTGTGACTAACCAGAGTGTCCTCTGACTGGTGGCCATACTCTGTTCTTCCGAAATGGCCTGTCCTCTCTCAGATCTGTTTTCCTTGGCCAACTCTGTAAAGTTGTAAGGAAAAAGTGGAGAGCCACTACCTGCTTTCTCAGGAAAGCTCCCTCTTCAGAGCTCTCCAGGCATTTGGTAATCCTCACTTCAGTAGGTACCAAGAATGACTGACTCTATCTTTGGTAAATCCAAACAAGTGAGCCCACTGGGACTGGGACTATGACTGCCTCTGGGTGCCTGGCTCCTTGGATACAAAGTTCAGAGAGTTCCATCACCAAGGAAATGAGGTATGTCACATTCTTTGGAAATGAATGAGGTCACTGCCTTGGCAAATGTATATCTTATGATGTGCAAAAACTGAAGAAATAATAATGTACCAGTGTCGAATACAAATGAATGACAAATTACAAATCATGTGCCATAGGAGTCTACTTGCATTGATGTTAGACTGGGTCAGTTAGTGTAGAATAATTAGGATTTGTATGCACCATTCACTGAAGTTAGTTTTCAGCACTAGGAAGCAAATATGTATTTCAGGTGGATGAATATTTCTGATTATAATCTTGTGAAAAGTTGATTATAAATCCACATACATGAACATGAATGAATTTAGAGAGTGTATATTAGACACATACATTTCATATTTTGAAAAATTTGGAGAGTATATCTATATCTATATCTATATCTATATCTATATATATATATATATATACACACACACACACACACACACAAACACACACACACACAACACTCTCAGACATTAAAAAGTACCAATATAAATGCCAATCGAATTCATCAGTAAATATATATCATCCACAAATGCAAAAATATTTATTTTACTGAACATGAGTTAATGTATAATGTCGTTCTACTAGGACGCTCTCCTATAGGTTGAATTTTCATTTCCAACAGCATTTAGGAGGAGTGAACTCTTCTCACAATTTGTATCTGCCAAGACAGCCACCTCACAAAAATGTACGTGTGATACCTGGTAGGATTCTATATATGCATATAAATATGCATGTGTGAATAGGCTACAGAAAAGGGAAATAAGAATTCACATATTTGTTAAGTTTAAAAACACATGGAGAATATTTCAATTAAAATTTGACTAGATTTATAACTCCTACCTTATATAATGCAAATGTCAAGTCCAACTATACAACATGTCTCCTCTGAAGTGCTTGTATTTCTATTGTGTTGGGTTAATTTTCTCCATTATATTAGGATGAATAGTCTGAGTCTACTAGGTATGGGTTAGTGTCAGGGATTCAGTATTTCGAATGGAAAATTGGAAAATGAATCCAATGTGTATGTAAATATATGCTGCACAAATATCCTCCTGCTCTCATTCAGAACAATGCCTTGACATTACCTTCACCCCAAGTAAGACACAATTAGAGGAGAAGAGTTACAAAATCAGTGAATACATATCTGGAATGGAAAATGCTCAGGAGTTCACAACCTTGGAGGTGGTAGAGCAGTTTCCAAAACTAAGGGACAGGGTAAACACTCCACAAACATGGAGCTCTGCTGGCCTAAAAACTTTTTGAGAAACTGCCTCTGAGCTTCCACACTTGAAATATATGTTGTTTTCAGGAGATTTGGCTTCCTCTGTAGTGAGACCATCAAAGCTGGGTCTGCATCTATGTGACCTGGAGGACATGGTTTCTTATTTCCAATGAACTAGATGAAGCAGTGCTGAATCCTCTCTTTGTAGGTAAACTGAGGCCACTGGGGACTAAGTGTCTCCCCGTGTGGACTGTGAAGCCATTTGGTCCTCCTCCACTTTTTGTGGTGTTTTTGCTGCTGCACTGTGAGTTTGGTATTTGTTTCACGAAATACTAGGAGCTAACCTGGGACACAGTGCTGGAGGGAGTTCTGTCACGTGTGGTGGGTCAGGGTCTGCAAGAGAATGCACCAACTAGGCTCCTATCTCTCACAGCTTGCCCCATTGCCCCCTTGTCCATATCAACCTGATTCTTAATTTTCCTCTGAAAACTCTCCATATAACAAGATGCCTTTACATATAAGAGTCTGCCTTTACATATAAGAACTAGATGAAGCAGTGCTGAATCCTCTCTTTGTAGGTAAACTGAGGCCACTGGGGACTAAGTGTCTCCCCGTGTGGACTGTGAAGCCATTTGGTCCTCCTCCACTTTTTGTGGTGTTTTTGCTGCTGCACTGTGAGTTTGGTATTTGTTTCACGAAATACTAGGAGCTAACCTGGGACACAGTGCTGGAGGGAGTTCTGTCACGTGTGGTGGGTCAGGGTCTGCAAGAGAATGCACCAACTAGGCTCCTATCTCTCACAGCTTGCCCCATTGCCCCCTTGTCCATATCAACCTGATTCTTAATTTTCCTCTGAAAACTCTCCATATAACAAGATGCCTTTACATATAAGAGTCTGCTGGCTGCACCATGTCAGTTACAAGCCATTTGGAATCCAATGGTAGATCCACATGGCCCTACCACGGATGTTTTATCAAACACCTCACCACCACTGCTCTAGACCCACTACTCAGCAGGCTCCAACTTACTGGCATCTCTGTTCTACACCATTTTCATGAAACTCATTAAGTCAAGGCACTGTCTGATATAATCATGATCAGCAACAGGACATCCAATGTTTCTCCAGTGCCACCTGGTCATAGGAATTTCAAAAATTTCATGGTATTTATCTAGCCATTTTTCAAGCATGAAGTTGGAGGCACTGTGGATTTCAGTTCATTCAGCAAACATTAAATGGTGAGGAAGCTCATTTCAATGAAATCTCTGGAGAACTCTCACAGGCACGGCTTCCCAAAGAGTGGACAAAAGGTCACATTAGGCCAGGCCCATTGAGGTCTACAATGTGAGGTCCATGTGTGTTTTGACTCTCAACTATGGCTGCCATTTCTTTAAGAATAAAATCATGTGATATCCTTGCTGAGATTTCCAGGCCTCTGTTGAAATCCACCCGGGGCCTAGGTCTCAGTTTCCAAGAGCGACTTTCATGCGTGGCCTCTTAAAATCCCAACAAAATTCATGGCAATGCTTCTCTGATTTCATTTCCAAAACCCAGTCTCTAAGGGGAATCACACCAGAGTTCAACCCCACGTGTACCCAGTCATTTTTTCCAATGCCACACAAATGACCAAAATCAAAACCAAAACACTCTCACATGGCCCTCATCTTATTCCATATAGTCAATCATCTTAACCTCTGGCTGGAGGTTTCCATGAGGGGCGCAGCCCAAGACAGTGTCCAAAATCAGCTCCTTTGCCCCTCATTTGCCTAAAGTCGGGGTAGCCTGGACACAGTTTCTGTGAACCAGGAGTGAACAAATAAGCCTGCCTTTAATACTTCTTTGTTTCTCCAATTTCAGGCCTACTGATTTTAGGTATCGATTCTTTAGGTTAGTCATGCGAAAACACAAGCACCTCTGCAGGGCTTTGAAGAACTCATTTGACCCAAAGAATCCCTATTCTCATTTGATGAAGTGCAGGAACCTAACAGAGGAAGGCAAGAGACTTCATGCACAATGAATGATATTTTTTGCCATTTTGGTTTTGGAAGCTCACATGGGATAATTCTTAAGATCCATCAGGTGCTGTGAATCTAAGTCACAGCAACACACAGGTCCAAGAGGCTGAGAAAGACACATCCCTTTCCAAAGCAATTAAGCAAAGAGCCACAGGTGAGGCCCATTCATTTCCATTACAAAACTGTTTTTTCAGGCTTCACAAAGGGGTGGCCTGAGGCAAAGACCTTCCTGACATTCAGTGCAACACAACAATAAGTAAGCAAAAGGCCCAAAGCAAGGTTTCTGCACTGAGATTTCCTGGTCACACTGATATCTGAGTTTTCTGAGATGCTCGCCATTCTCTTCAGCTATCCAGTACATGGCCATGTCACAGAGCTTGGAGGTGGTACATATTTTGGACACAAATCCCTGAGCCTATTCTGGAGAGTGGCCAGAATTCAGGAAGAAAACAACAACTTAGAAAGATAGCAGGAGTTGCACATTGATAAGACAAGCTGCAGTCCATTCATATATTGGGCAGGATGAATTATGGGAAGATTTATACTAGACAGGACACATCCATTAATGCATTCTCTTTTCTAATGTCTACAACAACGGACACAGTGGGATACACAGAAACAGAAACACTCGCCGTGTCAAATGACTTACTAGAAACTGTACACTCCAAACCAAACAAACCACCTTTCCTATCTATTCTCAGAACATGAGACAAAACAACAAACCCACACCCACTCCCACAAAGGCACCTCCTTCCCCCAAGTAGGTCTGTGACTATCCGGAGTGTCCACTGACTGGTGGGCCATACTATGTTCCCCCGAAATGGCCTGTCTTCTCTCAGATCTTGTTTCCTTGACCAACTCTGTGAAGATGTCAGGAAAAAGTGGTTAGCCACTACCTGTTTTCTCAGGAAAGGTCCATCTTCAGAGCTCTCCTGGCATTTGGCCATCCTCACATCATTAGGTACCAAGAAAACTGACTCTGTCCTTGGTAAATCCAAAAAAGTGAGCCCACTGGGACTGGGACTGGGACTGCCTCTGGGTGCCTGGCTTCTTGGATACCAAGTTCAGAGAGTTCCATCACCATGGAAATGAGGTATGGCACATTCTTTGAAACTGAATGAGGTCACTGCCTTGGAAACCACTTTGTCCTAACAGTTGCTTCCAAGGGTAACATAAGATGGAGGTTGCCCCTACTTCCTGTGACACTTTCATAAGATAGAATGTATATCAACCATTGGCACCCGGGAAGAGCTCTCTACTCAGGCCTGCTTTGGTCCATCTTCTCTACAATAAGAAGAGAGAGAGGCAGATTCAGACACATCCCTTCATCCTGACCAGGTTGTTTGCCATGGAAGATGACTTTTGCTCTCTCAGGTGCTTCATACCTGCCTACAACTTCTCCAGGTATCATTTGTGCATGGACATTTGAGGTTCTCATCAGGTGGAAGGTCCCCAACTTTCCTGTATTGTAAGAACCACTCTGACAGCTCTTTTGTCCATTTTGGTTTGGGATGCACACATGGGATTTTTCTTTAGACCCATCATGTGCTGTGAATCTAAGCCACAGCCTCACATAGGGCCGAGAGGCTGATTCAGAAACATCCATTTCCAAAGCAATTAAGCAAAGAGGCACAGGTAATGACCATTCATTTCCATTTGAAAACTATTTTCTGCAGGCTTCACAAAGTGTGGCCTGAGGCAAAGACCTTCCTGACATTCAGGGCAACAGAATAGGTAAGCAAAAGGCCCAAAGCAGGGTTTCTCCACTGAGACTTTCTTGGGCATACTGATATCTGAGTTTTCTGAGATACTCACCATTCCCATCAGCTATCCAGTACATGGCCATGTCACAGAGATGGAGGTGGTACATATCTTGGACACAAAATCATGAGCGTATTCTGGAGAGTGTCCAGAATTCAGGAAGAAAACAGGAATTTAGAAAGATGGCAGGAGTTGCCCATCCATACGGCAAGCTTCAGTCCATTCATAAATTGCACAGGATGAATGCTTTGAAGCTTTCTCGTAGACAGGACACATCCATTGATGCATTCTCTTTTCTAATGTCTACAATCACGGACACAGTATGATATATAGACACAGAAACACTCACCTTGTCAAAGGACTTACTAGACACAGTCCACTCCAAAACAAACAAACCAGCTTTCCTAACTATTCTCAGAACATGAGACAAAACCACAAACTCACACTCACACCCAAAAAGTCACCTCCTTTCCCCAAGTAGGTCTGTGACTATCCGGAGTGTCCTCTGACTTGTGGGCCATACTATGTTCCCCCAAAATGACGTGTCCGGTCTCCAATCTGGTCTCTTTGGCCAACTCTGTGAAGTTGTCAGGAGCCCATGGTGAGAAACTACCTGCTTTCTCTGGAAAGGCCAGTCTTCATAGTTTCCAGGCATTTGGCTGTCCTCACATCAGTAGGTACCAAGAAAGAGTGACTCTGTCTTGTTAAATCCAAACAAGTGAGCCCACTGGGACATGGAGTGGGTTTGACTCTGTGTGCCTGGTTTCCTGGATCCCAAGATCACAGACTTTCATTACCAAAACTGTAAGGTGATGTCACTTTCTTCAAGAACTGAATGAAGTCACTGCCTTGGAAACCACTTTGTTTTAACAGTTGCTTACATGGTTCCCAAAAGATGGAGGCTGCCTCTACTTGCTGTGACTCAGTCATATGTTAGAATGGTATATCAACCATAGGCACAGGGGAACAGCTCTCCACACAGGCATGATTTGGTCCATCTTCTCTACATTAGGAAGAGAGAGGCTAATTCAGACACATCCCATCAACCTGACCAGGTTGTTTGCCATGGAAGATGACTTTTGCTCTCTCATGTCCTTCATAGCTGCCTACATCTTTTCCAAGGATCATTTCAGCATGGACCTTTTAGGTTTTCAGCAGCTGGAAGATCGCCTATATTCCTGTATTGTAAGACCAACTCTGTCCCTGCTCTTCTGTAAAATTAGATTGAGGGAAAAGTGTATGGTTAGGGTTAATAACATGTTCAATTTGGGTTAGGAATCATTCTCTGGAATGAATATTTGTATTAGGAACCTGCGATATTTATAAGAATATATAGGTGAAATATAAGTATGAAAACAGAAATCTAGGTAAGTTTTGAAGCCCAGAAGGGCATTGGGCCCTTGATTGGGATACTTAGCATTGATTTATGTCCTGCACAGTTGTCTCAGTTAAATCAATATACTATGGCATAGGACCTTCTAATTTGGATGATTGAATGTGGAAGAGAACATCCAGTCAAAAAGGGATATTCGGTAGGATTAGGAAAATAGTCGGTTGGTTTAGATAAAAGAGTGAGTATAGGATTTGGACCAAAAGTTCTTTAGCAATAGGGTTTCAGGTAGAGAGTGAATGTAAATGTCAGCACATGTGAAGAGTCAGTCACAATGATGAACTGGGTAAAATATGTAGGAAAGCAATATTTTGAAGACGTATAAATTAATTGGGGGTACAAATAGGTGTACCTTGTGCCTATGAATATAGAGATAATGCATGAATAGACCATACTGTGAATAAATAATATAACTTTTTCGAACTTTAAATAATGGATTGAATTGATTTCTGAAAATATACAGGAAACCTAATATTGATATACAATCATTCATTCCAAAAAGTTATGCATCTAATGGTGATATTAGATTTACGGTTTATCATGAAAAGTGTGTGAGTTTTGCTTCAAAACTGATTATGAAATTAAAAAAAAAATGTGTTTGCAGAGAAGTCTCATGAAAAGGCCAGTCAAGAAACCGGGAGGAATACATGTGTTCTGAAGCAGGAAATGATTAAAAGTGAAAAAATACCTATAAAGTTGTGAACTTGTGGATGAAATATATATCCTATAATGTGCAAAAACTGCAGAAATATTAATGTAGCAGTGTTGAATATAAATGAACGTCAAAATACACATCATGTCCCATAGGCATCTACTTGCATTGATGTTAAACTGGGTCAGATACTGTAGAATTATTAGGATTTGTATGCACCATTCACAGAAGTGAGTTGTCAGTACAAGGAAACAAATATGTATTTCAGGTGGATGAATATTTCCAAGAATAATCTTGAGAAAAGTTGATTATATTTCCTCATGCATGAACATGAATGAATGTATGAATGTAGAGAGTGTATATAAGACACATATATTTCATGTTTTGATAAATCAGGAGAGTATATATATACATATACCAAAAAAACACACAGAGAAACATAAAAAAGTAGCAATATATGCCAAATGAAATTTATAATGAAATATATAACATCTACTGATGCAAAAATATATACTTTACTGAACATGGAATTATGTATAATGTTGTTGTACTAGGAAGCTCACCCATAGGTTGAATTTTTAGTTCCAACAGCGTTTAAGAGGGGTAGTCTCTTCACACAATTTATATTTGCCGAGTCATCAACCTCACAAAAATGTACGTGTGATACCAGGTAGGATTCTATATGTACATATAAAAATACATGTGCTGTATAGGCTACAGAGAAAGGGAGGCAGGAATTCACATATTTGTTAATTTTAAAAACACATGAAAAACTATTCCAAATAAAAATTCACTAGATTTATAACACCTACCATTTATTATGCAAAAGAAAAGTTCAAAAATACACCATGCCTCCTCTGACCTGCTTGTATTTCTGTTCTATTTGGGTTATTTTTCTCCATCATATTAGGATTAGTAGTCAGAGTCTAGTAGGGTATATGTTAGTGTCAGGGATTCAGTATTTTGAATGGAAATTAGGAAAAAGAATCCAATGTCTATCAAATATGTGCTACACAAAATATTTTCCCTCTCTCATCCAGAACAATGCCTTGACATTACCTTCGCCCCAAGTAAGACACAATTAGTGGAGAAGAGTTATAAAATCTGTGAATATATAACTGGAATGGAAAATGCTCAGGAGTTCACAACCTTGGATGTGGTAGAGAAGTTTCCATAAGAAAGGGACAGGTTAAAAACTCCACAAACATGGAGCTCTGCTGGCCTAAAGGACTTCTTGATAAACTGCCTCTGAGGTTGGGCACTTGAAATATATGTTGTTTTCAGGAGCTTTAGCTTCCTTTGTCGTGAGACCATCAAAGCTGGGTCTGATTCTATGTGACCTGGAGGACATGGTTTCTTATTTTCTAATGAACATGAGGCAGCAGTGGTGAATTCTCTCTTTTAAGTAAAATGTGACCAGTGTGTGCTAAGTCTCTCCCCATCTGGGCTGTGAAGCCATTTGGTCATCCTCCACTTTTTCATGGTTTTTCTTTCTCCTGCATTGGGAGTTTGGTATTTGCTTCACGAAATACAAGGAGTTCAAAAGGGACACAGTGCTGGATGGAGTTCTGCCACATGCGGTGGGTCAGGGTCTGCAGGAGAATGCACCAACCATGCTTCTATCCAACATAGCTTTTTCCCTTGTCTATTGCAACCTGATTCTTAACATTGCCATGAAACCTCTCCATATAACAAGACGCCCTTACATATTAGTGTCTGCAGGCCTCACCATGTCTGTCACAAGCCATTTGGAAGCCAATGGCAAATCCATATGGCCACATCAGAGATGTATTATGACACACAGACACACCACTGCTCTAGGCACACTACTCAGCAGGCACCAACTTACTGGCATGTCTGTTCTAGATCATTTTCATGAAACACAGTCAATCAAGGCACTGTCTAGTATACTCATGATAAACAACAGGACATCCAAAGGTTCTCCAGAGACATGTTGTATAGTTGGACTTGACATTTGCATTATATAAGGTAGGAGTTATAAATCTAGTCAAATTTTAATTGAAATATTCTCCATGTGTTTTTAAACTTAACAAATATGTGAATTCTTGTTTCCCTTTTCTGTATCCTATTCACACATGTATATTTATATGCATATATAGAATCCTACCAGGTATCACACGTACATTTTTGTGAGATGGCTGTCTTGGCAGATACAAATTGTGAGAAGAGTTCACTCCTCCTAAATGCTGTTGGAAACGAAAATTCAACCTATAGGAGAGAGTCCTAGTAGAACAACATTATACATTAACTCATGTTCAGTAAAATAAATATTTTTGCATTTGTGGATGATACATATTTACTGATGAATTTCGATTGGCATTTATATTGGTACTTTTCAATGTCTGTGAGTGTTGTATGTGTGTGCTTGTGTGTGTGTGTGTGTGTGTATATATATATATATATAGATAGAGATATAGATATAGATATAGATATACTCTCCAAATTTTTCAAAATATGAAATATATGTGTCTAATATACACACTCTAAATTCATTCATGTTCATGTATGTGGATTTATAATCCACTTTTCACAAGATTATAATCAGAAATATTCATCCACCTGAAATACATATTTGTTTCCTAGTACTGAAAACTAACTTCAGTGAATGGTGCATACACATCCTAATTATTCTACAGTAACTGACCTAGTCTAACATCAATTCAAGTAGACTCCTATGGGACATGATATGTAATTTGTCATTCATTTGTATTCGACACTGGTACATTATTGTTTCTTCAGTTTTTGCACATCACAGGATATACATTTCATCCACAAGTTCACAAAATAATAAGCATTTGTTTCAACTTTAATCATCTTGCTTCAGAACATATGTATTGTCAGGGTTTCTTGACTGGTCTTTTCATGAGACTTCTTTCCAAACACATTATTTTGAATTTCCATAATCATTTTGAAGCAAAACTCACACACTCTTCATAATAAACCAAAACACTAATATTTCCATTAGATATATACCTGGTTGGAATGAATGATTGTATATCAATATACGATTTCCTTTAATTTTTCAGATATCAGTTAATTCATTATTTAAAGTTCAAAAAAGTTATAGTATTTATTCACAGTATGGTCTATTCATGCTTTTTCTCTATGTTCCTAGAAACAGGGTACACCTCTTTGTATCCCCGATTCTCATTTTACATCTTCAATATATTGCTCCCAGAAATGGTGAAAGAAATACTCATGTCACCTCATTATCACAGTAATATTCTGGACAAAAAATGGAAAGGCCACACTTATGATTGTACCAAAGCCTAAATGGAAATTGAACATGGATTTCTAAAAACATATATGTCCAGGTTGCCTAATGCTGTCAATTGTCAATGCTATTGGTGACTACATATTTTTTTTTTCCTAATTTATATATTCAAACTCAACCCTGTTGAAAATGTCTAATTCTATCACTCACTTTATACTTTGCCTGATTTCGTAATGTTTCTATTGATATCTGCTTTTCTACATATTTTCCCCAGTTCAACATAGTGACTGACTCTTCATATGTGCTGACATTTACATTCACTCAACAACCGAAAGTCTATTGCTAAAGAACTTTTGGTCCAAATCCTATACTCACTCTTCTTCCTAAACCTACCGACTATCTTCCTAATCCTACTGAATATCCCTTTTTGACTGGATGTTCTCTTCTAAATTCAATCATCCAATGTACAAGGTCCTATGCCATTGTATATCGAATTATCTGAGGCATCTTTGCAGAACATAATTCAAAGCTAAGTATCCCAATCAAGGGCAAAACCCTTCAGGGCTTCAAATCATACCTAGATTTCTGTTTTCCTACTTACATTTCACCTGTATATTCTTGTAAATATTGCAGGTTCCCAATACCATCACTCATCGCACAGAATCACACGTAACCCAAATCAAACCTTTTTTTAACCCCAAGTATACACTGTTCCCTCAATCATTTTACAGAAGAGCAGGGACAGAGTGGTTCTTACAATACAAGAAAGTTGGGGACCTTCCACCTGATGAGAACCTCAAATGTCCATGCACAAATGATACCTGGAGAAGTTGTAGGCAGGTATGAAGCACCTGAGAGAGCAAAAGTCATCTTCCATGGCAAACAACCTGGTCAGGATGAAGGGATGTGTCTGAATCTGAATCTCTCTCTTCTTATTGTTGAGAAGATGGACCAAACCCGGCCTGAGTGGAGAGCTGTTCCCAGTGCCAATGGTTGATATACATTCTACCTTATGAAAGTGTCACAGGAAGTAGGGGCAACCTCCATCTTATGTTACCCTTGGAAGCAACTGTTAGGACAAAGTGGTTGCCAAGGCAGTGACCTCATTCAGTTCCAAAGAATGTGACATACCTCATTTCCTTGGTGATGGAACTCTCTGAACTTGGTATCCAAGAAGCCAGGCACCCAGAGGCAGTCCCAGTCCCAGTCCCAGTGGGCTCACTTGTTTGGATTTACCAAGGACAGAGTCAGTTTTCTTGGTACCTAATGATGTGAGGATGGCCAAATGCCAGGAGAGCTCTGAAGATGGACCTTTCCTGAGAAAACAGGTAGTGGCTAACCACTTTTTCCTGACATCTTCACAGAGTTGGTCAAGGAAACAAGATCTGAGAGAAGACAGGCCATTTCGGGGGAACACAGTATGGCCCACCAGTAAGAGGACACTTCGGATAGTCACAGACCTACTTGGGGGAAGGAGGTGCCTTTGTGGGAGTGGGTGTGGGTTTGTTGTTTTGTCTCATGTTCTGAGAATAGATAGGAAAGGCGGTTTGTTTGGTTTGGAGTGTACAGTTTCTAGTAAGTCATTTGACACGGCCACTGTTTCTGTGTATCCCACTGTGTCCGTTGTTGTAGACATTAGAAAAGAGAATGCATTAATGAATGTGTCCTGTCTAGTATAAATCTTCCCATAATTCATCCTGCCCAATATATGAATGGACTGCAGCTTGTCTTATCGATGTGCAACACCTGCTATCTTTCTAAGTTGTTGTTTTCTTCCTGAATTCTGGCCGCTCTCCAGAATAGGCTCATGGATTTGTGTCCAAAATATGTACCACTTCCAAGCTCTGTGACATGGCCATGTACTGGATAGCTGAAGAGAATGGCGAGCATCTCAGAAAACTCAGATATCAGTGTGACCAGGAAAGTCTCAGTGCAGAAACCCTGCTTTGGGCCTTTTGCTTACTTATTGTTGTGTTTCCCTGAATGTCAGGATTGTCTTTGCCTCAGGCCACCCCTTTGTGAAGCCTGAAGAAAACAGTTTTCAAATGGAAATGAATGGGCCTCACCTGTGGCTCTTTGCTTAATTGCTTTGGAAAGGGATGTGTCTTTATCAGCCTCTTGGACCTGTGTGTGGCTGTGACTTAGATTCTCAGCACCTGATGGATCTTAAGAATGATCCCATGTGAGCTTCGAAAACCAAAATGGCAAAAAATTTCATTCATTGTGGATGAAGTCTCTTGCCTTCCTCTGTTAGGTTCCTGCACTCCATCAAATGAGAATAGGGATTCTTTGGGTCAAATGAGTTCTTCAAAGCCCTGCAGAGGTGCTTGTGTTTTCGCATGACTCTAAATCACCTAAAGAATCGATACCTAAAATCAGTAAGCCTCAAATTGGAGAAACACAGAAGTATTAACGTCAGGCTTATTTTTTCACTCCTGGTTCACAGAAACGGTGTCCAGGCTACCCTGACTTTAGGCAAATGAGGGGCAAACGAGCTGATTTTGGACACTGTCTTGGGCTGCGCCCCTCATGGAAACCTCCAGCCAGAGGTTAAGATGATTGACTATATGGAATAAGATGAGGGCCATGTGGGAGTGTTTTGGTTTTAATTTTGGTCATTTGTGTGGCATTGGAAAAAAAGACTGGGTCCACGTGGGCTTGAACTCTGGTGTGATTCCCCTTAGAGACTGGGATTTTGGAACTGAACTCAGAGAAGCATTGCCATGAATTTTGTTGGGATTTTAAGAGGCCACTCATGAAAGTCGCTCTTGGAAACTGAGACCTAGGCCCCGGGTGGATTTCCACAGAGGCCTGGGAATCTCAGCAAGGATATCACATGATTTTATTGTTAAAGAAATGGCAGCCATAGTTGAGAGTCAAAACACACATGGACCTCACATTGTAGACCTCAATGGGCCTGGCCTAATGTGACCTTTTGTCCACTCTTTGGGAAGCCGTGCCTGTGAGAGTTCTCCAGACATTTCATTGAAATGAGCTTCCTCACCATTTAATGTTTGCTGAATGAACTGAAACCCACAGTGCCTACAACTTCATGCTTGAAAAATGGCTAGATAAATACCATGAAATTTTTGAATTTCCTATGACCAGGTGGCACTGGAGAAACATTGGATGTCCTGTTGCTGATCATGAGTATACCAGACAGTGCCTTGATTTACTGAGTTTCATGAAAATGGTGTAGAACAGAGATGCCAGTAAGTTGGAGCCTGCTGAGTAGTGGGTCTAGAGCAGTGGTGGGGAGGTGTTTGATAAAACATCCGTGGTAGGGCCATGTGGATCTACCATTGGATTCCAAATGGCTTGTAACTGACATGGTGCAGCCAGCAGACCCTTATATGTAAAGGCATCTTGTTATATGGAGAGTTTTCAGAGGAAAATTAAGAATCATGTTGATATGGACAAGGGGGCAATGGGGCAAGCTGTGAGAGATAGGAGCCTAGTTGGTGCATTCTCTTGAAGACCCTGACCCACCATAAGTGACAGAACTCCCTCCAGCACTGTGTCCCAGGTTAGCTCCTAGTATTTCGTGAAACAAATACCAAACTCACAGTGCAGCAGCAAAAACACCACAAAAATTGGAGGAGGACCAAATGGCTTCACAGTCCACACGGGGAGACACTTAGTCCCCAGAGGCCTCAGTTTACCTACAAAGAGAGGATTCAGCACTGCTTCATCTTGTTCATTGGAAAATAAGAAACCATGTCCTCCAGGTCACATAGATGCAGACCCAGCTTTGATGGTCTCACTACAGAGGAAGCCAAATCTCCTGAAAACAACATATATTTCAAGTGTGGAAGCTCAGAGGCAGTTTCTCAAAAAGTTTTTAGGTCAGCAGAGGTCCATGTTTGTGGAGGGTTTACCCTGTCCCTTAGTTTTGGAAACTCCTCTACCACCTCCAAGGTTGTGAACTCCTGAGCATTTTCCATTCCAGATATGTATTCACTGATTTTGTAACTCTTCTAATTGTGTCTTACTTGGGGTGAAGGTAATGTCAAGGCATTGTTCTGGATGAGAGCGGGAGGATATTTGTGCAGCATATATTTACATACACATTGGATTCATTTTCCAATTTTCCATTCGAAATACTGAATCCCTGACACTAACCCATACCTAGTAGACTCAGACTATTCATCCTAATATAATGGAGAAAATTAACCCAACACATTAGAAATACAAGTACTTCAGAGGAGACATGTTGTATAGTTGGACTTGACATTTGCATTATATAAGGTAGGAGTTATAAATCTAGTCAAATTTTAATTGAAATATTCTCCATGTGTTTTTAAACTTAACAAATATGTGAATTCTTGTTTCCCTTTTCTGTAGCCTATTCACACATGTATATTTATATGCATATATAGAATCCTACCAGGTATCACACGTACATTTTTGTGAGGTGGCTGTCTTGGCAGATACAAATTGTGAGAAGAGTTCACTCCTCCTAAATGCTGTTGGAAATGAAAATTCAACCTATAGGAGAGCGTCCTAGTAGAACAACATTATACATTAACTCATGTTCAGTAAAATAAATATTTTTGCATTTGTGGATGATACATATTTACTGATGAATTTCGATTGGCATTTATATTGGTATTTTTAATGTCTGTGAGTTGTGTGTGTGTGTGTGTGTGTGTATATATATAGATATAGATATAGATATAGATATAGATATACTCTCCAAATTTTTCAAAATATGAAACATATGTGTCTAATATACACTCTCTAAATTCATTCATGTTCATGTATGTGGATTTATAATCCACTTTTCACAAGATTATAATCAGAAATATTCATGCACCTGAAATACATATTTGTTTCCTAGTACTGAAAACTAACTTCAGTGAATGGTGCATACAAATCCTAATTATTCTACAGTAACTGACCCAGTCTTACATCAACGAAAGTAGACTCCTATGGGACATGATATGTAATTTGTCATTCATTTGTATTCGACACTGGTACATTAATTTTTCTTCAGTTTTTGCACATCACAGGATATACATTTCATCCACAAGTTCACAAATTAATAAGCATTTGTTTCAACTTTAACAACTTGTTGCTTCAGAACACATGTATTGTCAGGGTTTCTTGACTGGTCTTTTCATGAAACTTCTTTCCACACACATTATTTTGAATTTCCATAATCATTTTGAAGCAAAACTCACACACTCTTCATGATAAACCAAAACACAAATATTTCCATTACATATATACCTGGTTGGAATGAATGATTGTATATCAATATACGATTTCCTTTAATTTTTCAGATATCAGTTCAATTCATTATTTAAAGTTCAAAAAAGTTATATTATTTATTCACAGTATGGTCTATTCATGCTTTTTCTCTATGTTCCTAGAAACAGGGTACACCTCTTTGTACCCCCGATTCTCATTTTACATCTTCAATATATTGCTCCCAGAAATGGTGAAAGAAATACTCATGTCACCTCATTATCACAGTAATATTCTGGACAAAAAATGGAAAGGTCACACTTATGATTGTACCAAAGCCTAAATGGAAAGTGAACATGGATTTCTAAAAACATCCATGTCCAGGTTGCCTAATGCTGTCAATTGTCAATCCTATTGGTGACTACATATTTTTTTTTCCTAATTTATATATTCAAACTCAACCCTGTTGAAAATGTCTAATTCTATCACTCACTTTATACTTTGCCTGATTTCGTAATGTTTCTATTGATATCTGCTTTTCTACATATTTTCCCCAGTTCAACATAGTGACTGGCTCTTCATATGTGCTGACATTTACATTCACTCTACAACCGAAAGTCTATTGCTAAAGAACTTTTGCTCCAAATCCTATACTCACTCTTCTTCCTAAACCTACTGACTATCTTCCTAATCCTACTGAATATCCCTTTTTGACTGGATGTTCTCTTCTAAATTCAATCATCCAATTTACAAGGTCCTATGCCATTGTATATCGAATTATCTGAGGCATCTTTGCAGAACATAATTCAAAGCTAAGTATCCCAATCAAGGGCAAAACACTTCAGGGCTTCAAATCATACCTAGATTTCTGTTTTCCTACTTACATTTCACCTCTATATTCTTGTAAATATTGCAGGTTCCCAATACCATCACTCATCACACAGAATCACACGTAACCCAAATCAAACCTGTTTTTAACCCCAAGTATACACTGTTCCCTCAATCATTTTACAGAAGAGCAGGGACAGAGTGGTTCTTACAATACAAGAAAGTTGGGGACCTTCCACCTGATGAGAACCTCAAATGTCCATGCACAAATGATACCTGGAGAAGTTGTAGGCAGGTATGAAGCACCTGAGAGAGCAAAAGTCATCTTCCAATGCAAACAACCTGGTCAGGATGAAGGGATGTGTCTGAATCTGAATCTCTCTCTTCTTATTGTAGAGAAGATGGACCAAACCAGGCCTGAGTGGAGAGCTGTTTCCAGGTGCCAATGGTTGATATACATTCTACCTTATGAAAGTGTCACAGGAAGTAGGGGCAACCTCCATCTTATGTTACCCTTGGAAGCAACTGTTAGGACAAAGTGGTTGCCAAGGCAGTGACCTCATTCAGTTCCAAAGAATGTGACATACCTCATTTCCTTGGTGATGGAACTCTCTGAACTTGGTATCCAAGAAGCCAGGCACCCAGAGGCAGTCCCAGTCCCAGTCCCAGTGGGCTCACTTGTTTGGATTTACCAAGGACAGAGTCAGTTTTCTTGGTACCTAATGATGTGAGGATGGCCAAATGCCAGGAGAGCTCTGAAGATGGACCTTTCCTGAGAAAACAGGTAGTGGCTAACCACTTTTTCCTGACATCTTCACAGAGTTGGTCAAGGAAACAAGATCTGAGAGAAGACAGGCCATTTCGGGGGAACATAGTATGGCCCACCAGTCAGAGGACACTCCGGATAGTCACAGACCTACTTGGGGGAAGGAGGTGCCTTTGTGGGAGTGGGTGTGGGTTTGTTGTTTTGTCTCATGTTCTGAGAATAGATAGGAAAGGCGGTTTGTTTGGTTTGGAGTGTACAGTTTCTAGTAAGTCATTTGACACGGCGAGTGTTTCTGTTTCTGTTTATCCCACTGTGTCCGTTGTTGTAGACATTAGAAAAGAGAATGCATTAATGGATGTGTCCTGTCTAGTATAAATCTTCCCATAATTCATCCTGCCCAATATATGAATGGACTGCAGCTTGTCTTATCGATGTGCAACACCTGCGATCTTTCTAAGTTGTTGTTTTCTTCCTGAATTCTGGCCACTCTCCAGAATAGGCTCATGGATTTGTGTCCAAAATATGTGCCACCTCCAAGCTCTGTGACATGGCCATATACTGGATAGCTGAAGAGAATGGCGAGCATCTCAGAAAACTCAGATATCAGTGTGACCAGGAAAGTCTCAGTGCAGAAACCCTGCTTTGGGCCTTTTGCTTACTTATTGTTGTGTTGCACTGAATGTCAGGAAGGTCTTTTCCTCAGGCCACCCCTTTGTGAAGCCTGAAGAAAACAGTTTTCAAATGGAAATGAGTGGGCCTCACCTGTGGCTCTTTGCTTAATTGCTTTGGAAAGGGATGTGTCTTTATCAGCCTCTTGGACCTGTGTGTGGCTGTGACTTAGATTCTCAGCACCTGATGGATCTTAAGAATGATCCCATGTGAGCTTCCAAAACCAAAATGGCAAAAAATTTCATTCATTGTAGATGAAGTCTCTTGCCTTCCTCTGTTAGGTTCCTGCACTCCATCAAATGAGAATAGGGATTCTTTGGGTCAAATGAGTTCTTCAAAGCCCTGCAGAGGTGCTTGTGTTTTCGCATGACTCTAAATCACCTAAAGAATCGATACCTAAAATCAGTAAGCCTCAAATTGGAGAAACACAGAAGTATTAACGGCAGGCTTATTTGTTCACTCCTGGTTCACAGAAACGGTGTCCAGGCTACCCTGACTTTAGGCAAATGAGGGGCAAACGAGCTGATTTTGGACACTGTCTTGGGCTGCGCCCCTCATGGAAACCTCCAGCCAGAGGTTAAGATGATTGACTATATGGAATAAGATGAGGGCCATGTGGGAGTGTTTTGGTTTAAATTTTGGTCATTTGTGTGGCATTGGAAAAAATGACTGGGTCCACGTGGGCTTGAACTCTGGTGTGATTCCCCTTAGAGACTGGGTTTTGGAATTGAGCTCAGAGAAGCATTGCCATGAATTTTGTTGGGATTTTAAGAGGCCACGGATGAAAGTCGCTCTTGGAAACTGAGACCTAGGCCCCGGGTGGATTTCCACAGAGGCCTGGGAATCTCAGCAAGGATATCACATGATTTTATTCTTAAAGAAATGGCAGCCATAGTTGAGAGTCAAAACACACATGGACCTCACATTGTAGACCTCAATGGGCCTGTCCTAATGTGACCTTTTGTCCACTCTTTGGGAAGCCGTGCCTGTGAGAGTTCTCCAGAGATTTCATTGAAATGAGCTTCCTCACCATTTAATGATTGCTGAATGAATTGAAACCCACAGTGCCTCCAACTATATGCTTGAAAAATGGCTAGATAAATACCATGAAATTTTTGAAATTCCTATGACCAGGTGGCACTGGAGAAACATTTGATGTCCAGTTGCTGATCATGAGTATACCAGACAGTGCCTTGATTTACTGAGTTTCATGAAAATTTTGTAGAACAGAGATGCCAGTAAGTTGGAGCCTGCTGAGTAGTGGGTCTAGAGCAGTGGTGGGGTGCCGCAGTCTGGCTGGGCACAATTCAGGAGCCACTTGTCAAAAGAAACTAACTTTATTTTTAGAACCACACAAGATAAACAAAACAGCTCCTCAGGAAAAAACCCTCAGAGCCCAACTGCCACTACCGGCTTCCCACAAGCCACACACCCAACAACCTCTTCCTCCCACAATCCTCCTGCTCTTGAGGCCGATTGGCTGGGTCGCATGGGCGGAGCCAAAAAAGTCCCCCAATGAGCAGCTCCGTGGTCTGAACGGGCAGGGAAACAGCCCAATGAGCATCACCGCAGAGGAGCCAATCAGCTAGATGTTGCTGGGGCTGCTGTGAGCCAATCATCAGCTGGTAGTCTGAAAGGGCAGGGAAACAGGTCAATGAGCATCTCCACAGAGGAGCCAATCAGCTAGGTGTTGCTGGGGCCGCTGTGAGCCAATCATCAGTTGGCAGTCTGAAAGTTTGCTGGAGCCCCTTCGGCTGTGGATCTCAACATCTCCCCCTCTCTGTTTAAACAAGAAGCATGTGGCTTAGGGACCGTGTCTGCCTTAGGTTGTCCAATAGTACATATGGTCCTTACCCGTTATTGGATGAGCTGACCTCAAGGCGTCAGCCTCCTGTCTTAGGTTGGTACCATAGTAATTGGATCTTACCCGTCATTGACTACCAGTCCAGTATACAGCCACACCTGTGTAGAGGTCTTCGTACCAGCGGGGGGGGAGGTTCAGCCTCCTGTCTTAGGTTGGTACCATAGTAATTGGATCTTACCCGTCATTGACCACCAGTCCAGTATACAGCCACACCTGTGTAGAGGTCTTCGTACCAGCGGGGGGGGTGAGGTTCTTTGCCTCACCTCTGTTGGCCCCCAAATTTTAGCTGAACGATCATGACAAACAGAAGGGAGGAAGATACACCAAGCCAGCTGACGGCTCCTTTTGGAAAAATTGTACCACCGATGACACCATCAGCATAAATACCCCAACACTACCAGAAGTCGCTGCACCAACAGATAGTTCACAATGCATACAAGTGAGTTCACAATGCATATAAGTGATGCATAGTCCAGGCAAGTTCTGCAAGCAGTTCAGTGATGGCTATTGCAGAAGCTGTAGATTGGTTTTATCTTTGTCTTCATGTACTGGGATGAAGATAGGAATTCTGGCAATAATGGCTAAAGAAAAATTATATAATATTATATAACATTCCAGAAGGCACTAAAAGAAAACAATTTTCTTAACAATTTACATTGTCTTCACTGGCACTGGGATGAAGATGGGAATTTTGGCAATAATGGCTAAAGAAAAAATTATGTAACATTCCAGAAGGCATTAAAAGAAAACAATTTTCTTATCAACTTACATTATCTTTAAGAGAATTATTAAATATAATGAAAAGAAAAGGTGAAAGTAAACAAACAGATCTGTTAACCTCCTTATTTGTTCACATTTTAAAACAATCTTCAACAGCTGTTTACCCAATTTAAATTAAACCATTTAAATCACGTGAATAAAAAAAAAATTATTTGGATCCATTTTTTCATGAGCGCTCATCATATATGACATATGGACATACGTACATTCAAACACAAAACACAAGTGTGCACACATAATACATACGACACATAACATAATAGTAAAGGCCTTATAACTTTTTACAGGTGAAATCTCCATTGCAATGTTTAAAAACTCTATAGTCAAAAAATAGGACTGATCAGCAAAACATTAACCTAGGTCTGTATGAGCTCAAAAAAAAAAATATGGGAAAGGGCAATAATAAAATAGATATTGAAAAAAGCATTCTGGTTCTGTCGCAGATGTAAGAATAACCAAACTGGAGTTCTGGATATCACATCTTCTTTTTGGTCTGTAGAAATCGCTTTAGTTAATCTGTCTGGAATCCAAATCAGCTGCTGTTCTCCCTGTGGAAACACATAAACAGACCCCCGACTCCAGACAATTACTGGGTCAGGACCTTAGTTAATCTCTCTGGAATCCCAATCGGCTGCTGTTCTCCCTGTGGAAACACACAAACAGACCCCCGACTCCAGACAATTACTGGGTCAGGACCTTTCCATTGTCCTGTTAGAATATCCTTCCAAAGTACCTTGGGCTTATATACATTTTTTGGACACATATGCCTTTCCGCAGCACTAAGCCCTGATGAATCCAAATTTAAAAAGTTTAGAGTAAAAAGGGTTATTTTAAGTTTATCTTTGGGGAATATATACCCCTTCCCAATTCCTTCTTTTTGCTTTAATAAGTACATTTTAATAGTTTGATGAGCTCTTTCAACTATGCCTTGTCCCTGTGGATTGTATGGGATTCCTGTTATATGAGTAATGCCAAATGATGAGCAAAATTGTTTAAAAGAGTTAGAAGTATAACCAGGGGCATTATCTGTTTTTAACTGTTTTGGAACGCCCACAGTGGCAAAATTTTGTAAGCAATGAGCTATAACATCTTTAGTTTTTTCTCCGGCATGAAGGGAGCCCATCAAAAATCCAGAAGAAGTATCAACTGTAACATGCAAATATTTTAATTTTCCAAATTCTGGCAAGTGTGTGACGTCCATCTGCCAAATATGGTTAGGTATCAATCCTCTAGGATTGACTCCAAGATTAACTTGTGGTAAAAAGGTCACACAATTTTGACATTGTTTTATTATTTGTCTAGCTTGTTCCTTAGTTATTTTAAAATGCTTTTGTAAAGTATTAGCATTGACATGGAACTTTTTATGAAAATTTATAGCTTCTTCTAGTGTAGAGAAAATATGTATGTCATGTGTAGTTTTATCTGCTAAATCATTGCCCAAACTAAGGGCTCCAGGCAATCCTGTATGTGCCCTGATATGTCCTATAAAGAATGGATCTTTTCTGTCCCAGATTAGACTTTGTATAGTGGAAAACAAAGAGAAAATAGTAGAGGAAGGGGAAATCCTACCAGCATCTTCAAGGGATACTATAGCATTAACTATATACTGACTATCGGAAAATAAATTAAATACAGAATTTTTAAACATCACAAAAGCCTGTAATACTGCCTTAAGCTCTACCTTTTGAGCTGATTGTTTGGGTACTAAAAATGTAAAAGTTTGATCAGGTGTAACTATTGCTGCTGTACCATTATTTGATCCATCAGTGAATATATTTGGAGCATTCCCGATAGGTGTTTTTCTTGTCATTTTTGGAAAAATTACAGGATGCGATGACCAAAAAGACAATAAAGGATTAGATGGTAAGTGGTTATCAAATGAAACATTAGATTTGCACATGATTATTGCCCAAGTATTTAACTCATTAGCTAACTCATCAATTTGATTCATAGTATATGGAGTAATAATTTTATTGGGAGAAATTCCAAACACTCCCTTTGCTGCTTTTATTCCTTTGAGTATTAATTGTCCTACAGCCTCAGGATACCTAGTAAGAATAGTGTTAGGAGAATAAGATAAATGTATCCATAATAATGGGCCTTCTTGCCAAAATACTCCTGTAGGAATATTTTTTGTTGGTAGTACAATAAATAATAAAGGCAAACTTATATCAATTCTATCCAAATGCATATTTTCCATATATGTTTCAATGATTTTTAATGCCTTTCTTGCTTCAGGCGTTAACATTCGGGGTGAATTTGGATCTGATGGACCTTTTAGGATATCAAATAAAGGTCCCAACTCTCCTGTTGGTATACCTAGATAAGGCCTTATCCAGTTTATGTCTCCTAATAACTTTTGAAAGTCATTAAGTGATTTGAGTTGATCTACTCGTATTTGAATTTTTGGTGGACGGACCATGGTTGAGGATAATAGAACTCCTAAATGATTAATTGGAAAATTTAATTGTACTTTATCTATTGCTATCTCTAGATTATAATTTTTTAATAAGTTTGTAAGTGTGGCATAACAGTCTAGCAATGTGTTTTTAGCTTTGTGTGCTAATAATACATCATCCATATAGTGAAATATTTGTAGTTCAGGATTTTGATTTCTAAGTGGCTGGATTGCTTTGTCAACATAAATTTGACACATAGTTGGGCTGTTAGCCATCCCTTGAGGGAGTACTTTCCATTCATATCTCTGATCAGGACCTTCATGATTCAGTGCAGGGATAGTAAATGCAAAACGTGGACTATCCTCAGGATGAATTGGAATTGAAAAAAAACAATCTTTAATATCTATAACTAAAACATACCAAGTTTTTGGCAAAGCAGACAATTGAGGAATCCCCGATTGAGCAGGTCCCATAATAACCATCTCATTATTAATGGCTCTTAAATCTTGCAATAATCTCCATTTACCAGATTTCTTTTTGATGACAAAATGGGAGTATTATGGGGAGATACAGAAGGTTGTATATGTCCTTCTGCTAATTGTTGTTTGACCAGATCATGGGCTGCTAGTATCTTTTCTTTAGTCAGGGGCCACTGAGGAACCCATACTGGTCTTTCTGATTTCCAAGTAATTTTTATTGTCTCAGTGGCCCTTTCTGAAAATCCAACCCATGTCTGTCTGTTCCTTGATCTATTTGTATTGGTGCTGCTATACCTTGTTCTTGTTTTCCTAATCTTTTTCCTTTCCTAAAACCTTGTCTAGTCATAATAGTGGGTGCATTTTGGTTGATGTTATTTGTTAATGTCAAACCTAATTGATCTAGGACATCTCGTCCCCATAAATTTATAGGAAGATAATCCAATACATATGGCTGTATAGTTCCTTCACATCCTTCAGGATCCTTCCAATCTAATACCATTGTACTTCTATGGGGATTAGTCGCCACTCCTAGGCCTCGAAGCGTTTGAGTGGCTTGTTGTAATGGCCAATGTTTTGGACATTCTTGACGAGAGATGATGCTAAGGTCTGCACCTGTATCCAGTAGCCCATTAAATTCATGTCCTTGAAAATTTAGTTTTAGCATGGGGCGAGAATCTAAATTTAAAGACAGCATAGCCCAATCTACACCTGTGGAGCCTAATCCCTTGGAACCTCTTTCTATAGCACGACTGGAAAATTTATCATGTAGGCTTGGTATTATTAGTAACTGTGCTATTCTATCTCCTGGTGAAATTACTGATATACAATTTGGAGAACTGGCTATAATTTTTATTTCACCTTCATAATCGGGATCAATTACCCCAGGACTTATCATAAGTCCTTTTAGAGTAGAAGAGCTGCGTCCCAATAATAAGCCTACTGTTCTTTTGGGAAGAGGTCCTTTCACCCCTGTGGGAATGATTTGAACTCCCATCTCTGGAGTTAGTACTGATCTGGCGGAGGTGCAGATGTCCAACCCTGCGCTCCCTCTGGTTTGTCTGATGAGGGATCTGATGGACAATGTGTCCTGGGCACTACCCTGATGGGGTTGCTGGGTTCCTCCAGTGCTCCGTATATTTGTGGTTTTGGGCCCCGGAGCATTGGGCCCCCCTGTCCATTTTTTGGCAATGGAGCCCAGTACCTTTCTCCACGATATCGTGGATAAACACTTGGTCCTTGTTCGTATTTTGATAATGGTGTACCCTCTATGGTGGTTTGAGAACGGCATTCATTAGCCCAATGTCTCCCTCTACGGCATCGTGGGCAAATACCCGGTATTCTACTCCTTTGATACCTAGTTTTGTTAAATCCTCCTCCTATGGGGCAATTCCTTTTAAAATGTCCTGTTTGTTCACAATTGTAGCATGTTCTTGGCCTGGAATCTAAAGCCTGTTTTACTGCAGCTGCCACAATTTTCCCTTGTTCATTAATGTCTCTGGCATCTAAAGCCTGTTTTACTGCAGCTGCCATGACTTGCTCTTGTTCATTAATGTCTCTACATAATTTAATATATGTGTTTAAATCTTCATGTTTCCATGGTCTAATGATATCTCTGCACCAACGATTCGCTTGGTCATAAGCCAGTTGTTTTATTAATGGCATTGCTTGTTCTGTATTCCCAAAAACTCTGGTAGCTGTTTGAATAAGCCTATCTACAAATTCAGCATAAGATTCATTAGTTCCTTGTATTATCTTAGATAATTGACCTTGTAAACCTCCATGTCCTTGTAAAGTCTTCCATGCCTTAACTGCATCTACAGCAATTTGTAAATATACACCAGGATCATATGCAATTTGTTGCTGCTGATCCTCATAAGGTCCCTTTCCTAACAACATATCTAGATTTCTCTGAGGATAACCAGCTGCTGCATTTCGCCTAGCAGTCTCCTTGCAAAATTCCTCATTGGCAACCTTCCATAACAGGTATTGTCCTCCATTTAGCACAGCTTTACACATATTAGCCCAATCTGCTGGCGTCATGTTCAAGTTGGTAATGGATTCGACCAAGCTTACAGTGAAGGGTGCTTGAGGACCATAGGTTGTCACAGCCTCTTTTAGCTGCTTCACTGTTTTGAAATTTAAAGTATGGTAAACTCGCTGCCCTCCTACCTCAAATACAGGGCATGTTAATACTTGAGATCCTGTCTCAGGATCTGAACTATCCACTGCGGGGGTTGGGGGCCTCTCAGCATATGAAGGTGGCCTTGTCAGTTGGACACTTACGTCCTCTGGTGATAGAAAGGTGTTAGTAGCAGTCTCCTGTAGAGGTGGTGCTGTTGGTTGGACACGTAAGCCCTCTGGTGATAGAAAGGTTTTAGTAGCAGTCTCCTTTTGTAACTTTCCCCCTGATGGCTTTTTCTGCTCTAAACTTTCTTTCTCTGTCTGATTAGCTCGAAAGACCTTCTCTTTTCCTTGAATCTTTTCCTCTTTCTGACTAACTTGAGAGACCTCCTCATTTACTTGAATCAATATGTCTTCTCCTTCCTCTACCTTTGTCTGAATTGAAGGCTTTGGACTAAGCAAACAAGATACGAACGTCCACAATGGCAATGTGCCAGCTGGCAGAGTTCCTGGGCTGTTCTTTTCTATTCTTTTTAAATCTTCACCATGATGGTTCCATTGTGATATATTTAACAACTCCTCCTTAAAAAGCCATGGGCTACATTTTTGCATTGTATCAACGTATGCCCTGACTGCTCTTGATTTTACTGGGATGCCTTCTTCCTCTAACAATTTACTTAACACTCTTTCAGTTTGTTTTTTACTAGTTTCTGATCCCGTATTTCTACTATAATACAACCCAACAAGATGACGCCAAACAAAACCGAGACAGAATGAAATAAAAATGGAACCACACAAAATCATTATAACCTTTCTATCCTCCTTACATGTGCATCCGTCCTTTCTCCCTATCTGTTCCTCAGACGTAAATAGTTTTTCCTCAGAAGTGAGCGGTTTTTCTTCCGTCTCACTCATCTCCAGGGACAGGCAACTTAAAACAAAAATGAAGCAAAACAAAAGAGGAATCTTAAAATGGCTCCCCATCCTCTCACCCTGCCCTCAGGGGCGAGAGGTTTACTTACCCTCAGTCGCTCCCCGTGCGAGCCACCAAATGCCGCAGTCTGGCTGGGCACAATTCAGGAGCCACTTGTCAAAAGAAACTAACTTTATTTTTAGAACCACACAAGATAAACAAAACAGCTCCTCAGGAAAAAACCCTCAGAGCCCAACTGCCACCACCGGCTTCCCACAAGCCACACACCCAACAACCTCTTCCTCCCACAATCCTCCTGCTCTTGAGGCCGATTGGCTGGGTCGCATGGGCGGAGCCAAAAAAGTCCCCCAATGAGCAGCTCCGTGGTCTGAAAGGGCAGGGAAACAGCCCAATGAGCATCACCGCAGAGGAGCCAATCAGATAGATGTTGCTGGGGCTGCTGTGAGCCAATCATCAGCTGGTAGTCTGAAAGGGCAGGGAAACAGCTCAATGAGCATCTCCACAGAGGAGCCAATCAGCTAGGTGTTGCTGGGGCCGCTGTGAGCCAATCATCAGTTGGCAGTCTGAAAGTTTGCTGGAGCCCCTTCGGCTGTGGCTCTCAACAGTGGGGAGGTGTTTGATAAAACATCCGTGGTAGGGCCATGTGGATCTACCATTGGATTCCAAATGGCTTGTAACTGACATGGTGCAGCCAGCAGACCCTTATATGTAAAGGCATCTTGTTATATCTGGAGTTTTCAGAGGAAAATTAAGAATCATGTTGATATGGACAAGGGGGCAATGGGGTAAGCTGTAAGAGATAGGAGCCTAGTTGGTGCATTCTCTTGCAGACCCTGACCCACACACGTGACAGAACTCCCTCCAGCACTGTGTCCCAGTTTAGCTCCTAGTATTTCGTGAAACAAATACCAAACTCACAGTGCAGCAGCAAAAACACCACAAATTGGAGGAAGACCAAATGGCATCACAGTCCACACGGGGAGACACGTAGTCCCCAGTGGCCTCAGTTTACCTACAAAGAGAGGATTCAGCACTGCTTCATCTTGTTCATTGGAAAATAAGAAACCATGTCCTCCAGGTCACATAGATGCAGACCCAGCTTTGATGGTCTCACTACAGAGGAAGCCAAATCTCCTGAAAACTACATATATTTCAAGTGTGGAAGCTCAGAGGCAGTTTCTCAAAAAGTTTTTAGGCCAGCAGAGCTCCATGTTTGTGGAGTGTTTACCCTGTCCCTTAGTTTTGGAAACTCCTCTACCACCTCCAAGGTTGTGAACTCCTGAGCATTTTCCATTCCACATATGTATTCACTGATTTTGTAACTCTTCTCCTCTAATTGTGTCTTACTTGGGGTGAAGGTAATGTCAAGGCATTGTTCTGGATGAGAGCGGGAGGATATTTGTGCAGCATATGTTTACATACACATTGGATTCATTTTCCAATTTTCCATTCGAAATACTGAATCCCTGACACTAACCCATACCTAGTAGACTCAGACTATTCATCCTAATATAATGGAGAAAATTAATCCAACACATTAGAAATACAAGTACTTCAGAGGAGACATGTTGTATAGTTGGACTTGACATTTGCATTATATAAGGTAGGAGTTATAAATCTAGTCAAATTTTAATTGAAATATTCTCCATGTGTTTTTAAACTTAACAAATATGTGAATTCTTGTTTCCCTTTTCTGTAGCCTATTCACACATGTATATTTATATGCATATATAGAATCCTACCCGGTATCACACGTACATTTTTGTGAGGTGGCTGTCTTGGCAGATGCAAATTGTGAGAAGAGTTCACTCCTCCTAAATGCTGTTGGAAATGAAAATTCAACCTGTAGGAGAGCGTCCTAGTAGAACAACATTATACATTAACTCATGTTCACTAAAATAAATATTTTTGCATTTGTGGATGATACATATTTACTGATGAATTTCGATTGGCATTTATATTGGTACTTTTTAATGTCTGTGAGTGTTGTGTGTGTGTGTGTTTGTGTGTGTGTGTGTATGTAGATATAGATATAGATATAGATATAGATATACTCTCCAAATTTTTCAAAATATGAAACATATGTGTCTAATATACACTCTCTAAATTCATTCATGCTCATGTATGTGGATTTATAATCCACTTTTCACAAGATTATAATCAGAAATATTCATCCACCTGAAATACATATTTGTTTCCTAGTACTGAAAACTAACTTCAGTGAATGGTGCATACAAATCCTAATTATTCTACAGTAACTGACCCAGTCTAACATCAATGCAAGTAGACTTCTATGGGACATGATATGTAATTTGTCATTCATTTGTATTCGACACTGGTACATTATTGTTTCTTCAGTTTTTGCACATCACAGGATATACATTTCATCCACAAGTTCACAAATTAATAAGCATTTGTTTCAACTTTCACCACTTCTTGCTTCAGAACACATGTATTGTCAGGGTTTCTTGACTGGTCTTTTCATGAGACTTCTTTCCAAACACATTATTTTGAATTTCCATAATCATTTTGAAGCAAAACTCACACACTCTTCATGATAAACCAAAACACTAATATTTCCATTACATATATACCTGGTTGGAATGAATGATTGTATATCAATATACGATTTCCTTTAATTTTTCAGATATCAGTTCAATTCATTATTTAAAGTTCAAAAAAGTTATATTATTTATTCACAGTATGGTCTATTCATGCTTTTTCTCTATGTTCCTAGAAACAGGGTACACCTCTTTGTACCCCCGATTCTCATTTTACATCTTCAATATATTGCTCCCAGAAATGGTGAAAGAAATACTCATGTCACCTCATTATCACAGTAATATTCTGGACAAAAAATGGAAAGGTCACACTTATGATTGTACCAAAGCCTAAATGGAAAGTGAACATGGATTTCTAAAAACATCCATGTCCAGGTTGCCTAATGCTGTCAATTGTCAATCCTATTGGTGACTACATATTTGTTTTTTTCCTAATTTATATATTCAAACTCAACCCTGTTGAAAATGTCTAATTCTATCACTCACTTTATACTTTGCCTGATTTCGTAATGTTTCTATTGATATCTGCTTTTCTACATATTTTCCCCAGTTCAACATAGTGACTGACTCTTCATATGTGCTGACATTTACATTCACTCAACAACCGAAAGTCTATTGCTAAAGAACTTTTGGTCCAAATCCTATACTCACTCTTCTTCCTAAACCTACCGACTATCTTCCTAATCCTACTGAATATCCCTTTTTGACTGGATGTTCTCTTCTAAATTCAATCATCCAATGTACAAGGTCCTATGCCACTGTATATCGAATTATCTGAGGCATCTTTGCAGAACATCATTCAAAGCTAAGTATCCCAATTAAGGGCAAAACCCTTCTGGGCTTCAAATCATACCTAGATTTCTGTTTTCCTACTTATATTTCACCTCTATATTCTTGTAAATATTGCAGGTTCCCAATACCATTATTCATCACACAGAATCACTTGTAACCCAAATCAAACCTGTTTTTAACCCCAAGTATACACTGTTCCCTCAATCATTTTACAGAAGAGCAGGGACAGAGTGGTTCTTACAATACAGGAAAGTTGGGGACCTTCCACCTGATGAGAACCTCAAATGTCCATGCACAAATGATACCTGGAGAAGTTGTAGGCAGGTTTGAAGCACCTGAGAGAGCAAAAGTCATCTTCCATGGCAAACAACCTGGTCAGGATGAAGGGATGTGTCTGAATCTGCCTCTCTCTCTTCTTATTGTACAGAAGATAGACCAAACCAGGGCTGAGTGCAGAGCTGTTCCTGGGTGCCAATGGTGATATACATTCTACCTTATGAAAGTGTCACAGGAAGTAGGGGCAACCTCCATCTTATGTTACCCTTGGAAGCAACTGTTAGGACAAAGTGGTTGCCAAGGCAGTGACCTCATTCAGTTCCAAAGAATGTGACATACCTCATTTCCTTGGTGATGGAACTCTCTGAACTTGGTATCCAAGAAGCCAGGCACCCAGAGGCAGTCCCAGTCCCAGTCCCAGTGGGCTCACTTGTTTGGATTTACCAAGGACAGAGTCAGTTTTCTTGGTACCTAATGATGTGAGGATGGCCAAATGCCAGGAGAGCTCTGAAGATGGACCTTTCCTGAGAAAACAGGTAGTGGCTAACCACTTTTTCCTGACATCTTCACAGAGTTGGTCAAGGAAACAAGATCTGAGAGAAGACAGGCCATTTCGGGGGAACATAGTATGGCCCACCAGTCAGAGGACACTCCGGATAGTCACAGACCTACTTGGGGGAAGGAGGTGCCTTTGTGGGAGTGGGTGTGGGTTTGTTGTTTTGTCTCATGTTCTGAGAATAGATAGGAAAGGCGGTTTGTTTGGTTTGGAGTGGACAGTTTCTACTAAGTCATTTGAAACGGCGAGTGTTTCTGTGTCTGTGTATCCCACTATGTCCGTTGTTGTAGACATTAGAAAAGAGAATGCATTAATGGATGTGTCCTGTCTAGTATAAATCTTCCCATAATTCATCCTGCCCAATATATGAATGGACTGCAGCTTGTCTTATCGATGTGCAACACCTGCTATCTTTCTAAGTTGTTGTTTTCTTCCTGAATTCTGGCCACTCTCCAGAATAGGCTCATGGATTTGTGTCCAAAATATGTACCACCTCCAAGCTCTGTGACATGGCCATGTACTGGATAGCTGAAGAGAATGGTGAGCATCTCAGAAAACTCAGATATCAGTGTGACCAGGAAAGTCTCAGTGCAGAAATCCTGCTTTGGGCCTTTTGCTTACTTATTGTTGTGTTACACTGAATGTCAGGAAGGTCTTTGCCTCAGGCCACCCCTTTGTTGAAGCCTGAAGAAAACTGTTTTCAAATGGAAATGAATGGGCCTCACCTGTGGCTCTTTGCTTAATTGCTTTGGAAAGGGATGTGTCTTTATCAGCCTCTTGGACCTGTGTGTGGCTGTGACTTAGATTCTCAGCACCTGATGGATCCTAAGAATGATCCCATGTGAGCTTCCAAAACCAAAATGGAAAAAAATTTCATTCATTGTGGATGAAGTCTCTTGCCTTCCTCTGTTAGGTTCCTGCACTCCATCAAATGAGAATAGGGATTCTTTGGGTCAAATGAGTTCTTCAAAGCCCTGCAGAGGTGCTTGTGTTTTCGCATGACTCTAAATCACCTAAAGAATCGATACCTAAAATCAGTAAGCCTCAAATTGGAGAAACACAGAAGTATTAACGGCAGGCTTATTTGTTCACTCCTGGTTCACAGAAACGGTGTCCAGGCTACCCTGACTTTAGGCAAATGAGGGGCAAACGAGCTGATTTTGGACACTGTCTTGGGCTGCGCCCCTCATGGAAACCTCCAGCCAGAGGTTAAGATGATTGACTATATGGAATAAGATGAGGGCCATGTGGGAGTGTTTTGGTTTTAATTTTGGTCATTTGTGTGGCATTGGAAAAAATGACTGGGTCCACGTGGGCTTGAACTCTGGTGTGATTCCCCTTGGAGACTGGGTTTTGGAACTGAACTCAGAGAAGCATTGCCATGAATTTTGTTGGGATTTTAAGAGGCCACGCATGAAAGTCGCTCTTGGAAACTGAGACCTAGGCCCCGGGTGGATTTCCACAGAGGCCTGGGAATCTCAGCAAGGATATCACATGATTTTATTCTTAAAGAAATGGCAGCCATAGTTGAGAGTCAAAACACACATGGACCTCACATTGTAGACCTCAATGGGCCTGGCCTAATGTGACCTTTTGTCCACTCTTTGGGAAGCCGTGCCTGTGAGAATTCTCCAGAGATTTCATTGAAATGAGCTTCCTCACCATTTAATGATTGCTGAATGAACTGAAACCCACAGTGCCTCCAACTATATGCTTGAAAAATGGCTAGATAAATACCATGAAATTTTTGAAACTCCTATCACCAGGTGGCACTGGAGAAACATTGGATGTCCAGTTGCTGATCATGAGTATACCAGACAGTGCCTTGATTTACTGAGTTTCATGAAAATGGTGTAGAACAGAGATGCCAGTAAGTTGGAGCCTGCTGAGTAGTGGGTCTAGAGCAGTGGTGGGGAGGTGTTTGATAAAACATCCGTGGTAGGGCCATGTGGATCTACCATTGGATTCCAAATGGCTTGTAACTGACATGGTGCAGCCAGCAGACCCTTATATGTAAAGGCATCTTGTTATATCTAGAGTTTTCAGAGGAAAATTAAGAATCATGTTGATATGGACAAGGGGGCAATGGGGTAAGCTGTAAGAGATAGGAGCCTAGTTGGTGCATTCTCTTGCAGACCCTGACCCACCACACGTGACAGAACTCCCTCCAGCACTGTGTCCCAGTTTAGCTCCTAGTATTTCGTGAAACAAATACCAAACTCACAGTGCAGCAGCAAAAACACCACAAATTGGAGGAAGACCAAATGGCATCACAGTCCACACGGGGAGACACTTAGTCCACATTGGCCTCAGTTTACCTACAAAGAGAGGATTCAGCACTGCTTCATCTTGTTCATTGGAAAATAAGAAACCATGTCCTCCAGGTCACATAGATGCAGACCCAGCTTTGATGGTCTCACTACAGAGGAAGCCAAATCTCCTGAAAACTACATATATTTCAAGTGTGGAAGCTCAGAGGCAGTTTCTCAAAAAGTTTTTAGGCCAGCAGAGCTCCATGTTTGTGGAGTGTTTACCCTGTCCCTTAGTTTTGGAAACTCCTCTACCACCTCCAAGGTTGTGAACTCCTGAGCATTTTCCATTCCACATATGTATTCACTGATTTTGTAACTCTTCTCCTCTAATTGTGTCTTACTTGGGGTGAAGGTAATGTCAAGGCATTGTTCTGGATGAGAGCGGGAGGATATTTGTGCAGCATATGTTTACATACACATTGGATTCATTTTCCAATTTTCCATTCGAAATACTGAATCCCTGACACTAACCCATACCTAGTAGACTCAGACTATTCATCCTAATATAATGGAGAAAATTAATCCAACACATTAGAAATACAAGTACTTCAGAGGAGACATGTTGTATAGTTGGACTTGACATTTGCATTATATAAGGTAGGAGTTATAAATCTAGTCAAATTTTAATTGAAATATTCTCCATGTGTTTTTAAACTTAACAAATATGTGAATTCTTGTTTCCCTTTTCTGTAGCCTATTCACACATGTATATTTATATGCATATATAGAATCCTACCAGGTATCACACGTACATTTTTGTGAGGTGGCTGTCTTGGCAGATGCAAATTGTGAGAAGAGTTCACTCCTCCTAAATGCTGTTGGAAATGAAAATTCAACCTGTAGGAGAGCGTCCTAGTAGAACAACATTATACATTAACTCATGTTCAGTAAAATAAATATTTTTGCATTTGTGGATGATACATATTTACTGATGAATTTCGATTGGCATTTATATTGGTACTTTTTAATGTCTGTGAGTGTTGTGTGTGTGTGTGTTTGTGTGTGTGTGTGTATGTAGATATAGATATAGATATAGATATAGATATAGATATACTCTCCAAATTTTTCAAAATATGAAACATATGTGTCTAATATACACTCTCTAAATTCATTCATGTTCATGTATGTGGATTTATAATCCACTTTTCACAAGATTATAATCAGAAATATTCATGCACCTGAAATACATATTTGTTTCCTAGTACTGAAAACTAACTTCAGTGAATGGTGCATACAAATCCTAATTATTCTACAGTAACTGACCCAGTCTAACATCAATGCAAGTAGACTTCTATGGGACATGATATGTAATTTGTCATTCATTTGTATTCGACACTGGTACATTATTGTTTCTTCAGTTTTTGCACATCACAGGATATACATTTCATCCACAAGTTCACAAATTAATAAGCATTTGTTTCAACTTTCACCACTTCTTGCTTCAGAACACATGTATTGTCAGGGTTTCTTGACTGGTCTTTTCATGAGACTTCTTTCCAAACACATTATTTTGAATTTCCATAATCATTTTGAAGCAAAACTCACACACTCTTCATGATAAACCAAAACACTAATATTTCCATTACATATATACCTGGTTGGAATGAATGATTGTATATCAATATACGATTTCCTTTAATTTTTCAGATATCAGTTCAATTCATTATTTAAAGTTCAAAAAAGTTATATTATTTATTCACAGTATGGTCTATTCATGCTTTTTCTCTATGTTCCTAGAAACAGGGTACACCTCTTTGTACCCCCGATTCTCATTTTACATCTTCAATATATTGCTCCCAGAAATGGTGAAAGAAATACTCATGTCACCTCATTATCACAGTAATATTCTGGACAAAAAATGGAAAGGTCACACTTATGATTGTACCAAAGCCTAAATGGAAAGTGAACATGGATTTCTAAAAACATCCATGTCCAGGTTGCCTAATGCTGTCAATTGTCAATCCTATTGGTGACTACATATTTGTTTTTTTCCTAATTTATATATTCAAACTCAACCCTGTTGAAAATGTCTAATTCTATCACTCACTTTATACTTTGCCTGATTTTGTAATGTTTCTATTGATATCTGCTTTTCTACATATTTTCCCCAGTTCAACATAGTGACTGACTCTTCATATGTGCTGACATTTACATTCACTCAACAACCGAAAGTCTATTGCTAAAGAACTTTTGGTCCAAATCCTATACTCACTCTTCTTCCTAAACCTACCGACTATCTTCCTAATCCTACTGAATATCCCTTTTTGACTGGATGTTCTCTTCTAAATTCAATCATCCAATGTACAAGGTCCTATGCCACTGTATATCGAATTATCTGAGGCATCTTTGCAGAACATCATTCAAAGCTAAGTATCCCAATTAAGGGCAAAACCCTTCTGGGCTTCAAATCATACCTAGATTTCTGTTTTCCTACTTATATTTCACCTCTATATTCTTGTAAATATTGCAGGTTCCCAATACCATTATTCATCACACAGAATCACTTGTAACCCAAATCAAACCTGTTTTTAACCCCAAGTATACACTGTTCCCTCAATCATTTTACAGAAGAGCAGGGACAGAGTGGTTCTTACAATACAGGAAAGTTGGGGACCTTCCACCTGATGAGAACCTCAAATGTCCATGCACAAATGATACCTGGAGAAGTTGTAGGCAGGTTTGAAGCACCTGAGAGAGCAAAAGTCATCTTCCATGGCAAACAACCTGGTCAGGATGAAGGGATGTGTCTGAATCTGCCTCTCTCTCTTCTTATTGTACAGAAGATAGACCAAACCAGGGCTGAGTGCAGAGCTGTTCCCGGGTGCCAATGGTGATATACATTCTACCTTATGAAAGTGTCACAGGAAGTAGGGGCAACCTCCATCTTATGTTACCCTTGGAAGCAACTGTTAGGACAAAGTGGTTGCCAAGGCAGTGACCTCATTCAGTTCCAAAGAATGTGACATACCTCATTTCCTTGGTGATGGAACTCTCTGAACTTGGTATCCAAGAAGCCAGGCACCCAGAGGCAGTCCCAGTCCCAGTCCCAGTGGGCTCACTTGTTTGGATTTACCAAGGACAGAGTCAGTTTTCTTGGTACCTAATGATGTGAGGATGGCCAAATGCCAGGAGAGCTCTGAAGATGGACCTTTCCTGAGAAAACAGGTAGTGGCTAACCACTTTTTCCTGACGTCTTCACAGAGTTGGTCAAGGAAACAAGATCTGAGAGAAGACAGGCCATTTCGGGGGAACATAGTATGGCCCACCAGTCAGAGGACACTCCGGATAGTCACAGACCTACTTGGGGGAAGGAGGTGGCTTTGTGAGAGTGGGTGTGGGTTTGTTGTTTTGTCTCATGTTCTGAGAATAGATAGGAAAGGCGGTTTGTTTGGTTTGGAGTGGACAGTTTCTACTAAGTCATTTGAAACGGCGAGTGTTTCTGTTTCTGTGTATCCCACTGTGTCCGTTGTTGTAGACATTAGAAAAGAGAATGCATTAATGGATGTGTCCTGTCTAGTATAAATCTTCCCATAATTCATCCTGCCCAATATATGAATGGACTGCAGCTTGTCTTATCGATGTGCAACACCTGCTATCTTTCTAAGTTGTTGTTTTCTTCCTGAATTCTGGCCACTCTCCAGAATAGGCTCATGGATTTGTGTCCAAAATATGTACCACCTCCAAGCTCTGTGACATGGCCATGTACTGGATAGCTGAAGAGAATGGCGAGCATCTCAGAAAACTCAGATATCAGTGTGACCAGGAAAGTCTCAGTGCAGAAACCCTGCTTTGGGCCTTTTGCTTACTTATTGTTGTGTTGCACTGAATGTCAGGAAGGTCTTTGCCTCAGGCCACCCCTTTGTGAAGCCTGAAGAAAACAGTTTTCAAATGGAAATGAGTGGGCCTCACCTGTGGCTCTTTGCTTAATTGCTTTGGAAAGGGATGTGTCTTTATCAGCCTCTTGGACCTGTGTGTGGCTGTGACTTAGATTCTCAGCACCTGATGGATCTTAAGAATTATCCCATGTGAGCTTCCAAAACCAAAATGGCAAAAAATTTCATTCATTGTGGATGAAGTCTCTTGCCTTCCTCTGTTAGGTTCCTGCACTCCATCAAATGAGAATAGGGATTCTTTGGGTCAAATGAGTTCTTCAAAGCCCTGCAGAGGTGCTTGTGTTTTCGCATGACTCTAAATCACCTAAAGAATCGATACCTAAAATCAGTAAGCCTCAAATTGGAGAAACACAGAAGTATTAACGGCAGGCTTATTTGTTCACTCCTGGTTCACAGAAACGGTGTCCAGGCTACCCTGACTTTAGGCAAATGAGCGGCAAAGGAGCTGATTTTGGACACTGTCCTGGGCTGCGCCCCTCATGGAAACCTCCATCCAGAGGTTAAGATGATTGACTATATGGAATAAGATGAGGGCCATGTGGGAGTGTTTTGGTTTTAATTTTGGTCATTTGTGTGGCATTGGAAAAAATGACTGGGTCCACGTGGGCTTGAACTCTGGTGTGATTCCCCTTGGAGACTGGGTTTTGGAACTGAACTCAGAGAAGCATTGCCATGAATTTTGTTGGGATTTTAAGAGGCCACGCATGAAAGTCACTCTTGGAAACTGAGACCTAGGCCCCGGGTGGATTTCCACAGAGGCCTGGGAATCTCAGCAAGGATATCACATGATTTTAATTCTTAAAGAAATGGCAGCCATAGTTGAGAGTCAAAACACACATGGACCTCACATTGTAGACCTCAATGGGCCTGTCCTAATGTGACCTTTTGTCCACTCTTTGGGATGCCGTGCCTGTGAGACTTCTCCAGAGATTTCATTGAAATGAGCTTCCTCACCATTTAATGATTGCTGAATGAACTGAAACCCACAGTGCCTCCAACTATATGCTTGAAAAATGGCTAGATAAATACCATGAAATTTTTCAAATTCCTATGACCAGGTGGCACTGGAGAAACATTGGATGTCCAGTTGCTGATCATGAGTATACCAGACAGTGCCTTGATTTACTGAGTTTCATGAAAATGGTGTAGAACAGAGATGCCAGTAAGTTGGAGCCTGCTGAGTAGTGGGTCTAGAGCAGTGGTGGGGAGGTGTTTGATAAAACATCCGTGGTAGGGCCATGTGGATCTACCATTGGATTCCAAATGGCTTGTAACTGACATGGTGCAGCCAGCAGACCCTTATATGTAAAGGCATCTTGTTATATCTAGAGTTTTCAGAGGAAAATTAAGAATCATGTTGATATGGACAAGGGGGCAATGGGGTAAGCTGTAAGAGATAGGAGCCTAGTTGGTGCATTCTCTTGCAGACCCTGACCCACCACACGTGACAGAACTCCCTCCAGCACTGTGTCCCAGTTTAGCTCCTAGTATTTCGTGAAACAAATACCAAACTCACAGTGCAGCAGCAAAAACACCACAAATTGGAGGAAGACCAAATGGCATCACAGTCCACACGGGGAATCACTTAGTCCCCAGTGGCCTCAGTTTATCTAAAAAGAGAGGATTCAGCACTGCTTCATCTTGTTCATTGGAAAATAAGAAACCATGTCCTCCAGGTCACATAGATGCAGACCCAGCTTTGATGGTCTCACTACAGAGGAAGCCAAATCTCCTGAAAACTACATATATTTCAAGTGTGGAAGCTCAGAGGCAGTTTCTCAAAAAGTTTTTAGGCCAGCAGAGCTCCATGTTTGTGGAGTGTTTACCCTGTCCCTTAGTTTTGGAAACTGCTCTACCACCTCCAAGGTTGTGAACTCCTGAGCATTTTCCATTCCAGATATGTATTCACTGATTTTGTAACTCTTCTCCTCTAATTGTGTCTTACTTGGGGTGAAGGTAATGTCAAGGCATTGTTCTGAATGAGAGCAGGAGGATATTTGTGCAGCATATATTTACATACACATTGGATTCATTTTCCAATTTTCCATTCGAAATAATGAATCCCTGACACTAACCCATACCTAGTAGACTCAGACTATTCATCCTAATATAATGGAGAAAATTAATCCAACACATTAGAAATACAAGTACTTCAGAGGAGACATGTTGTATAGTTGGACTTGACATTTGCATTATATAAGGTAGGAGTTATAAATCTAGTCAAATTTTAATTGAAATATTCTCCATGTGTTTTTAAACTTAACAAAAATGTGAATTCTTGTTTCCCTTTTCTGTAGCCTATTCACACATGTATATTTATATGCATATATAGAATCCTACCAGGTATCACACGTACATTTTTGTGACGTGGCTGTCTTGGCAGATACAAATTGTGAGAAGAGTTCACTCCTCCTAAATGCTGTTGGAAATGAAAATTCAACCTGTAGGAGAGCGTCCTAGTAGAACAACATTATACATTAACTCATGTTCAGTAAAATAAATATTTTTGCATTTGTGGATGATACATATTTACTGATGAATTTCGATTGGCATTTATATTGGTACTTTTTAATGTCTGTGAGTGTTGTGTGTGTGTGTGTGTGTGTGTGTGTGTGTGTGTGTATAGATGTAGATATAGATATAGATATACTCTCCAAATTTTTCAAAATATGAAATATATGTGTCTAATATACACTCTCTAAATTCATTCATGTTCATGTATGTGGATTTATAATCCACTTTTCACAAAATTATAATCAGAAATATTCATCCACCTGAAATACATATTTGTTTCCTAGTACTGAAAACTAACTTCAGTGAATGGTGCATACAAATCCTAATTATTCTACAGTAACTGACCCAGTCTAACATCAATGCAAGTAGAATCCTATGGGACATGATATGTAATTTGTCATTCATTTGTATTCGACACTGGTACATTATAATTTCTTCAGTTTTTGTACATCATAAGATATATATTTGCCAAGGCAGTGACCTCATTCAGTTCCAAAGAATGTGACATACCTCTTTTCCTTGGTGATGGAACTCTCTGAACTTTGTATCCAAGGAGCCAGGCACCCAGAGGCAGTTTCAGTCCCAGTCCCAGTGGGCTCTCTTGTTTGGATTTAGCAAGGATAGAGTCAGTCATTCTTGGTACCTACTGAAGTGAGGATTACCAAATGCCTGGAGAGCTCTGAAGAGGGAACTTTCCTGAGAAAGCAGGTAGTAGCTCTCCATTTTTTCCTTACAACTTTACAGAGTTCGCCAAGGAAAACAGATCTGAGAGAGGACAGGCCATTTCGGAAGAACAGAGTATGGAATCCAGTCAGAGGACACTCTGGTTAGTCACACACCTACTTGGGGAAGGAGGTGCCTTTTTGGGAGTGGGTGTGGGTTTGTGGTTTGTCTCATGTTCTGAAAATAGGTAGGAATGGCGGTTTGTTTGTTTTGGAGTGAACTGTTTCTGGTAAGTCGTTTGACGAGGTGAGTGTTTCCATGTCTGTGTATCCCACTGTGCCTGTGGTAGTAGACATGAGAAAAGAGAATGCAGCAATGGATGTGTCATGTCTAGTATAAAGCTTCCCAGCATTCATCCTGCCCAATTTATGAATGGAGTGTGGCTTGCCTTATGCACGGGCAACACCTAATACCTTCCTAAGTCCCTGTTTTCTTCCTGAATTCTGGCCACTCTCTAGAATAGGCTCATGGTTATGTGTCCAAGATATGTACCAAATCCAAGGTCTTTGACATGGCCATGTACTGGATACCTGAATGGAATGGCCCGCATCTCAGAAAACTCAGATATCAGTGTGATCAGGAAAGTCTCAGTGGAGATACCCTGCTTTGGGCCTTTTGCTTACCTATTGTTCTGTTGCCCTGAATATCAGAAAGGTCTATGTCTCATGCAACCCCTTTGTTAAGCCTGAAGAAAACAGTTTTCAAATGGAAATGAATGTGCATCACCTCTGGCTCTTTGCTTAATTTCATTGGAAAAGGATGTGTCTGATTCAGGCCCTTTGCCCTGTTTTAGGCTGTGACTTAGATTCTCAGCACCTGATGGATGTAAAGAAAGATCCCATATGTGCATCTAAACCAAAATGGAAAAACGTTCAATCAATGTGCATGAATTATATTGCCTTCCTTTGTTAGGTTTCTGAAATCCATCATGTCAGAATAGGGATCCTTTTGGTGAAATGAGTTCTTCAAATCTCTGCAGAGATGCTTGGCTTTTCTCATGACTCCAATTCACAAAAAGAATCTAGACCCCACAGTCAGAGAGCCTCAAATTGGAGAAGCGAAGCAGTATTAAGGACAGGCCTATTTGATCACTCCTGGTTCACAGGAAGGGTGTCCAAGCCACCCTGACATTCGGCAAATGAGGGGCAAGGGAGCTTATTTTGGACACTGTCTTGGGATGTGCCTCTCATGAAAACCTCCATCCAGATGTTATGATGAGTATCTTTATGGTAGAAGATGAGGGCCATGTAGGAGTGTTTTGGTTATAATTGTGGTCCTTTGTGTGGCAGTTGGAAGAGATGACTGGGTCCACCTGGGCTTGAATTCTGCTGTGATTCCCCTTAGAGACTGAGTTCTGGAACTGACCTCAGAGAAGTATTGACATGAATTGTGTTGGGATTTTAGGAGGCCAGGAATGAGAGTTGCCATTGGAACCTGGGATCAAGGCCCAGAGTGGCTTTCCACAGAACACTGGGAATCACAGCCAGGATATTACATGATTTTATTCTGAAAGACTTGGCAGGCATAATTGAGATTCAAAACACACTTGGACCTCGCTTTGTAGACCTCAATGGGCCTGGCTTCATGTGACTTTTTGGCCACTCTTTGGGTAGACTTGCCTGTGAGAGTGCTCCAGAGATTTCCCTGAAATTAGCTTCCTCACCATTTAATGGTTCCTGAATGAATTGAAACCAACATTGCCTCCAAATGCATCTGTGAAAAAATGCTAGATAATTACCATGAAATTTTAGAAATTCCGATGACCAGCTGGCACTGGAGGACCTTTGATGTCCTGTTGATGATCATGAGTATAACAGACAGGGCCTTGATTGACTGGGTTTCATGAAAATGGTGTAGAACAGAGATGCCAGTAAGTTGGGGCCTGGTAAGTAGTGGGCCTAGAGCTGTGTTATGCAAATGTGTGATAAAACATCTGTGATGGGGCCATGTGGATCTTCCATTGGCTTCCAAATGGCTGTGACTGACATGGTGCAACCATCACACCCATATATGTAAAGGCATATTTTTATATGGAGAGGTTTCAGGGCAATGTTCAGTATCATGTTGCTATTGTCAAGGGGGCAAGCTACTTGAGATAGAACCCTGGTTGGTGCATTCTCCTGGAGACCCTGCCAACCACACCTGACAGTACTCTTTTCAGCACTGTGTCCCATTTGAACTCGTTGTATTTCATGAAGCAAATACCAAACTCCCAGTGCAGCAGCAAGAAACACCACGAAAATTGGAGGATGACCATTGGTTTCACAGTCCACACGGGAAGACCCTAGGCCCTCAGTGGCCACAGTTTACCTACAAAAAGAGAATTCATCACTGCTGCCTCATTTTTGTTTGAAAATAAGTAACCATTTCCTCCAGGTCACATAGATGCAGATCCAGCTTTGATGGTTTCACTACAAATAAAGCTAAAGCTCCTGACAACAACATATATTTCAAGTGCCCAACCTCAGAGGCAGATTCTCAAAAAGTCTTTTGGCCAGCAGAGCTCCATGTTTGTGGAGTGTTTACCCTGTCTCTTACTTTTGGAAACTCCTCTACCACCTCCAAAGATGTGAAATCTGGAGCATTTTCCATTCTAGATATGTATTCACAGATTTTCTAACTCTTCTCCTCTAATTGTGTCTTACTTGAGGCGAAGGTAATGTCAAGGCATTGTTCTGGAGGAGAGTGGGAAGATTTTTCCGTAGCATATATTTGCATACACATTGGATTCAGTGTCCTATTTTCAATTCAAAATACTGAATACCTGACTCTAACCCATACCCTACCAGACTCTGACTACTAATCCTAATATGATGGAGAAAAATAACCCATAAAGAATAGAAATACAAGCAGTTCAGAGTAGGCATGGTGTATAGATGGACTTGCCTTTTGCATGATACAGAGTTGGAGTTATAAATCTAGTCAATTGTTTGTTGAAATAGTTGTCCTTGTATTTTTAAGGTTAACAAATATGTGAATTCCTGTCTCCCTTTCTCTGTATTCTTATATGCACATATAGATTCCTATCTGGTACCACTCGTACATTCTTGTGAGGTGGCTGACTTGGCAGATACATATTGTTAGAAGAGATCACTCCTACTAAACCCTGTTGGAACTGAATATTCAACCTATGGGTGAGCTTGCTAGTTGAACAGCATTATACATAAATCCATGTTCAGTAAAATGAATATTTTTAGATCTGTGGATGGTATATATTTTATAATGAATTTTGATTGACATATATATTGCTACTTTTTTGTCTGTGTGTTTGTTTTATGTATATGTATATATATGTATATATATATATACATATATATATATATATATATATATATATATATATATATACACTCTCCAGATTTTACAAAATATGAAATATATGTGTCTTATATTCACTCCCTAAATTCATTCATGTTCATGTATGTGGATTTATAATCAACTTTTCACAAGATTATTCTCAGAAATATTCATCCACCTGAAATTTGCCCAATGCTCTCAAATGTCAATCCTATTTGTGACTACATATTTGTTTCTTCCTAAGATTATATATTTAAACTCAACCCTGTTCAAAATGTCTAATCCTATCACTCACTTTATACTCTGCCTGATTTTGTAATGTCTCTATTGATATATGCTTTCCTACATATTTTCCCCAGTTCATCATTGTGACTGACTCTTCACCTGTGCTGACATTTACATTCACTCTCTAATCGAAATCCTATTGCTAAGAAACTTTTGTTCCAAATCTTATACTCACCCTTCTTCCTAAACTTATTGACTATCTTCCTAATGCTACAGACTATCCCTTTTTGACTGGATGTTCTCTTCTACATTTAATCATCCAAGTAAATGTGGTGTGAGCTTCAGAGGAGGAGACTACCAACAGGCTATCTCATGCAACATCAAAGGGTTTATTGGGTGTCCAGCATGCTGGGGTTCAGAGCTCACCTGAATAGAGCAGATAGCCCTGAGAATAGCTGAAGTAGAGCTTATATACTTTCCCTGGAGACGGAAGGGAGGGAATTGTATTGATGGGTCAGGGCGAGTGGGCGGTTTGCATGCAACTGGGAGAGGGAGTACATTCTGCAATTTGGCAGCTGGGGATAGAACATTCTGGGAACAAGATTTGCAAACATTTCTCAAGATTTCAACAGTGTTCTGTTAAGCATACAGAAAAACAAGATGTGACAAGTACCTATTTTATTAATATTTCATTCCCCACTTCTTCTTCTGGCTAATTTTAATCATAAAAATGATCATTGGAGGGTGTCACTTTCAATGTCTGCTAGTGGGGTATTACCATAAGTTTAACTCGTCCAATTTGAGCCTGGAGAAAAGACATTACACGGTTGAGCAAACAGGGTTTTATAGTTAGCAATAATATGAGGATTATTATTGGACCGGCCAGGGTTGATAAAAACGTAGTTAACCAGGGGGACTGTGTGAACCAAGACTCAAGCCACCCTTTTTGGGCCTCTCTCACTTGTTGATGCTCTTCAAGGTGTCTTTTAAATTTACTCACAGATTTTATTACAACTCCAGTATAGTCAGCATAAAAACAACATTCTTCCCTCAATGCAGCACAAAGGCCCCCTTCTCTAATGAAGAGGAGGTCCAACCCTCAATTGTTCTGTAAAACAACTTCAGAGAGGTTAAAGTTTCATGCAAAGCCCTGAAGGAGGTTTCTAATATCTTACTTTTGCTCTATTGCTGCTTCTAATTGGGTCATCTTTTGTGTCCCATGGACAATGCCACTGGTTCCTCTGCCCACCCGTGCAGCAACTCCTAATCCTAATAGGATGGCTAAAGTGAGGGATATATGTTCTCAGTGGAACCGGTTGTATGTCCCCCCTATTTGATCTTCAAATGAACCTGCGTCATGATAGAGCACTCTGGGAAACATCTGCACCATTACACAATTTATCACATATCTTGATCATTTCATGAAAACATAAACGATGTTTAAGTATATAGAATTATGCTGTTGTAGGCACTGACAAAGCAAGGCACCTAAGATAGCACTCAAGAGAGGGAAACAGTCCTATTTGGTTGCAACCGGATTCAGAGGGCATTGCTTCTATTGTAATCATTTAATCCCCTGAAACTCAAGTTTAGGTAGTTTCAGAATTTTGTACCCAACATATAAGGGATGGGGCTCAGAAGTTCACAGTCTTCAGAAGTTTGAAAAAGCAGTATTTGTTTCTGTTTTTCCTTCTGTTCTGGGCAAGTTAACTTTTTAAGGACACCTGGGAGGAGGAGAGCTTTTTCTTCCCTTTCTTATTTTCCCCCTGCCATCTGTTACCATGGAGCCCGGTTGGTAATTTATTTATCTTAGAAATGTAGCCATCTCTGTGAAGCCCCAGCTGAAGGCCAGAGGACTTGTTCACATATTTTGTGAAAAACTAGTTAGGGGTTGTCTAGCTTAGAAGTACTGAGATTTTTAGCCAGTGGCCAAGTAGAACAGGGCAATACAAAAGAGAATGTTTATCTACATTAAAGTCTTTATTGGGACTGTTTTGCTGAATGTTCAAAACTCAGCCATGGTGAAGACTTCTGAAGAAGTCATTTAAGACTTTTCTGTGGGCCTGGTACAGAGGGGGAAAGACGGGGAAGTTGGGGCTGAGAGCACCTCCGAGGATCTGAGAATGAGGGAAAAGAGAGATGTAAAAGAATAATGCGAAAGGGTATTGGGAATTTCCTAGCAGCAAACTTGAGCAGTAGATCAGGTAGAGCAGAGTGAAAGACGGGAGTGAGGATCCCAAAATCCTGTGAGGGACTTTAAATTTTAGTAACCTGTTTTCAGTGATGACAAAGCAACTTTAAAGGCCAATTATATTACATCTTGGATAAGGGTATCAGGGCTCTCCTCAGCTCGTTTGAGCATTGGGTTAGCTGGTAAGAGGACCTGGTGGGACCCGGTGAGGGCACTGACAGGAGATGAGAGGAATGAGTCGGTGGAGCGGTACCTATGTACCTGCTACCTCAGCAAGGGGGCGATGGTCAGAGAACTGGTGGAGCTTTCGGTTTCTGATCTAGTTATTGGAGGGGAGAAATCAAGTTGCTGAGATGGGAGTGACAGCAGAGGGTCTGGAGCAGAAGGCTGAGGATAATGATCTATTGGAGAAGCATAGTTCAGGATGTGAGTGAGGGAGGGAAAAGGCTTCCACATAGGGGAATTTCCTTTCACTCTTTTGAGCACTTGCAGAAGTCAAAAAGGTCACACAAAATTTGAGGATCTAGAGACCCATCTGGGTGCCATAGTTTTTGGTTGTCTAATTTTTAATGTGGCCAATGCTGTGTACTGAATTTGATGAAGAATTGGGGTTACACCAGGCAGCCTCTGTATGCACACATTCCCATGACATACAGAAAAAGTCGGCTTTTCCCCCACACAGCCATTACTCTTTGTGGCTTTGATAGTCTGCCAGGCAAACTTAGTAATCTAGACTAGCCAACCTGCATCTGGTTCGCGTGTCCCTACATCCATAATGTTTGTTTCCATTATCTAAGGTACAGAAGGGATTTAATGGTATTTTAGTGGGATCCTCTTCATCAGGGATATCACAATAGTAAATACCTATAGCCAGCTAACAAATGTCTGGGTGGAGAGATGGCCACCAGGTCCCTAAGGGGGCTGTATGCGAGATAGACCATACTTCTTTTCCAGTAGGATTTGTGATCAGCCATCACTGCTTAATGGGCTGATGAGGGTTAGGACTACTTGTAGCCAAGGGGAGAGTATATAACCTTATTCACATTGCAAATACACAATTTGAAACTGTTACCAGTCTTTTTCAGTTTCCAGAAAGATTCTGTACAGGGAGCAGGCTTGAGATGAGAGGCATGGATCCAGAGAGTGATTCCGTTTACGTTTACCACTGTAGGTGTTATAATAGCACCTGGTATGGTCCTTTTCAGCGGGGTACCAGGGATGACACCTGATATCATCTTACATAGATGAAATCTCTTACTTGATATGGATGTGGAATCCCCTGGTTCCCAGTTGGGTAGGCAGTGGCCAGCTGTTTTCACAGGTATTACTGAGTTCTTTCAAGATCTTTAAGTCTGTCAAGCAAGGGGGTGTGGAAAGGATCATTAGGTCTTACAGTTGGGCTTAGGTCCCCTATTGGAGGAGGGCCACCATAAAAAATTTCACACGTGGTAAGGTTACTCAAAGAAACAAAGGGATTTTTTCTTGCATGAAACATTGCATAAGGCAGGAGCATAGTCCAATCTTATGCTGGTCTCTAAGCTTAATTTCGTTAAGGTCTCTTTAATGGTTCTATTCATTCTTTCTACTTGTCTTGAACTCTGTGGTCTATAAGCACAATTTAACTTCCAATTAATCCCCAGGTTCCTGGCTAACCCCTGACTTACCTGGGCCATGAACATAAGTCCATTGTCAGATCCTATTACCGGCTTAGCTTCCTCCAATGGTAGAGAGGCTTAGTCAGCAGCAGCGGAATCACTTAGAGTGTGTTGTGTGTTAGGGGACGAGGGCAGGGGATAAGGAGGGGGAAAAGAGTCCAGTAGAGTCAAATCTGTGACTCAGGGAGAACAGAGGGTGGAGGAGGAGGAGGTTGAGAGTGTTTGAGAGATCATGGGGGAAGGAGTAGGAGCAGAGGTAGGGGCAAGGAAAGGCTTCACCCATGGAGGAGGAGATTTGCAGAGGTCCTGCCAAGTTAAGATATATGGCTGTTGATCCGGATGGCTATGTGGCGCTGGCTGAAAGACAATACCTCTGACTTTTTAAATTAGTGGGAAGTAGAAAGATCCTTCTAGGGGCCATACGACTCCAAAGATGGGCCATTCTGAGGCACAGAGATTCTGCCAGGTCCAGCGTTTTACTAAAAAAAGAAAGATTCTGAGTCCTTAAGCGGACTTTGGTCCAGTGATCAAGGGTCAGGGACAGAGGCATTGACGTGCTCTGTTCCATAATGAAAGTTCCACAAACAGTAAAAGCAAGGACACACGACACAGATAAGACAAGACCATAAAGACAGGCAATGAACGTCCAACACTGAGACCAGGAATGAGTAGCCGGCAAAACCCAATGGTATGGCAATAACGAATCTAAAAGAAAATATCACTGAGTCGAGAAGACTATTGTTCCTTGATTTCCCGAGTTCTCTGCGGGGTCCTCCAGAGAGGTGCCCTTTGTCTCTGTGACACGTCTCTCAGCCACCGTCGGAGAGAGCCCAGGCTCTTCATCGCCAGCAATTTTGCCAAGCCCTAACAAGAAACCTGAAACCGGAAAGAGGCGCCTTACTTGCTCCAAGAGGAGCCCGTTGGGGTCTCTCGTCCGCCAGTGCTGGAACTCGGTGGAACCTCAATATGTAAAGGTCAGGCGAGTGTCAGAGGAAGATACTACCAAGAGACTGTCTCATGCAACAGCAAAGGGTTTATTTGTGGTCCAGCATTCTGGAGCTCAGAGCTAAATTAAATAGAGCAGAGACCTCTGAGAACAGCTTAAGCAGAGCTTATATACTTTCCTTGGAGAGGGAAGAGAGGGAAGTTTAGTGATGGGTAAGGGCGAGTGGGCGATTTGCATGACACCGAGTGAGGGAGTACATTCTGCAGTTCGGCTGTTGGGAACAGTACATTCTAGAACAAGATTAGCAAACATTTCTCAAGATTTCAAAAGTGTTTTGTTAAGCATACAGAAAAACAGGAAGTGACAAGTACCTATTTTATTAATTTTATTAACCTTTCACTACCGACCATGCCTTTTTGACTTGATGTTCCTTCTACATTAATTCATGCAACGTACAAGGTGCTATGCCATTGTATATCGATTTATCTGAGACAACTCTGCAGAACGTAATTCAACACCACGTATCCCTATCAAGAGCCCAATGCCCTTCTGGCCTTCAAATCAGACTTAGATTTCTTTTTTCATACATATATTTCACCTATATATTCTTCTACACATAGCAAGTTCTCAATACGATCATTCATCCAGCAAAATGATTTCTAACCCAAATCGAGCATGTTTTTAACCATAACCGGACACTGTTCCCTCAATCTAACTTTACAGAAGAGCAGGGAAGGAGTTGATGTTACAATACAGAAATGTAGAAAAGCTTCCACCTGCTGAGAACCTCAGAGGTCCATGCAGAAATGATCCCTGGAGAAGATGTAGGAAGCAATAAAGGACCTGAGAGACCAAAAGTCATCTTCCATGGCAAACAACCCTGTCAGGATAAAAGGTTGTGTCTGAATCAGATTTTTTTTTAATGTAGAGATCATGGACCAAACCAGGCCTGTGTGGAGATCTATTCCTGGGTGCCTTTGGTTGATATACCAATCTAACTTGTGAAAATGTCACAGGAAGTAGGGGCAGCCTCAATCTCTTGGGACCCTTGGAAGCAACAGTTAGGACAAAGTGGCTGCCAAGACAGTGCCCTCATTCAGTTCAGGAAGGAAGTGACCTCACCTCACTTTCTTGGTGATGGAACTCTCTGAACGTGGGATCCAGGAAGAAAGGCACACAGAGCCAATCCCAGTCCCAGTCCCAGTGGTCTCACTTGTTTGGATTTACCAAGGACAGGGTCAGTATTTTTTGGTACCTACAGATGTGAGGAAGGCCAAATGCCAGGAAAGCTCGGATGCAGGGTTTTTCATGAGAAAGCAGGTAGTTGCTCACCGTTGGCTCCTAAGAAGTTCACAGAGTTGGCCAAGGAGACAAGATCTGAGACAGGAAAGGCCATTTTGGGGGAACATATTATGGCCCACAAGTCAGAGGACACTCTGGATAGTCACAGACCTACTTAATGGAATGAGGTGCCTTTGTGGGTGTGGTTGTGGGTTTGTGGTTTTGTCTCATTTTCTGAGAATAGGTAGGACAGTCGGTTTGTTTCATTTGAAGTGGACTGTTTCTAGTAAGTCTTTTCACAGGGCGAGTGTTTCTATGTCTGTGTATTCCACAGTTTCCGTGGTTGTAGACATTACAAAAGAGAATTCATCAATGGATGTGTCGTGTCTAGTAGAAAGCTTCTCAGCATTCATATTGCCCCGTTTATGAATGGACTGTAGCTTGCCTTATCGATGAGCAACACCTGCTACCTTCCTAAGTTTCTATTTTCGTCCTGAATTCCGGCCAATCTCAAGAATAGGCCCATGGTTTTGTGTCCAAGATATGTACCACCTCCAAGCTCTGTGACATGGCCATGTACTGGATAGCTGTAGGTGATGGCGAGCATCTCAGAAAACTCATATATCAGTGTGACCAGGAAAGTCTCAGAGGAGAAATCCTGCTTTGGGCCTTTTGCTTACCTATTGTTCTGTTGCCCTGAATGTCAGGAAGGTCTTTGCCTCAGGCCACCCCTTTGTGAAGCCTGAAGAAAACAGTTTTCAAATGGAAATGAATGGGCATACTTGTGGCACTTTCCTTAATTGCTTTGGAAAGGGATGTGTCTGAATCAGGCCCTTGGCCCTGTGTGTGGCTGTGGCTTAGATTCTCAGCACCTCATGGATCTAAAGAAAGTTACCATGTGTGCATCCAAAAGAAAATTCGCCAAAAGAACAATTATTGGGATGAAGTCTCTCAACTTCCTCTGTAAGGTTCCGGACCTCCATCAAGTGAGAATGGGATCCTTTGGGTCAAAAGAGTTCTACAAAACCTGCAGAGGCTAGCCCATTGTGCTTGGGTTTTCTCATGACTAAAATTCACATAAAGAATCTAAACCCCACAGACAGTAGTCCTCAAATTGGAGCGGTATTAACGGCAGGCCTATTTGATCACTTTTGGTTCACAGGATGGGTGTCCAGGCCACCTTGACTTTAGGCAAATGAGGGGCAAAGGAGCTTATTTGGGACACTGTCTTGGTCTGCGCCCCTCATGGAAACCTCCAGCCAGATTATGATGAGTGTCTATATGAAAGAAGATGAGGGCCATATGGGAGGGTTCTTGTTTTAATTGTGGTAATTTGTGTGGTAGTTGGAAGAGATGACTGGGTCCACCAGGGCTTGAACTCTGGTGTGATTCCCCTTAGAGACTGAGTTCTGGAACTGACCTCAGAGAAGTATTGCCATGAATAGTGTTGGGATTTTAGGAGACCACGCATGAGAATCGCTTTTGGAAACTGAGATCTAGGCCCAGGATGGCTTTCCACAGAGCTCAGGGATTCTGAGCCAGGATATCACATGATTTAATTCTTAAAGACTTGGTAGCCATAGTTGAGAGTCCAAACACACATGGACCTCACATTGTATACCTCAATGGGCCTCTATTCATGTGTCCTTTTGGCCACTCTTTGGGAAGGCTTGCCTGTGAGTGTTCTCCAGAGCTTTCATTGAAATGAGCTTCCTCACCATTTAATGGTTCCTGAATTAAATGAAACCCACAGTGCCTCCAACTTCATCCTTGAAAAATGACTAGATTAATACCATGAAATTTTTGAAATCCCCATGACCAGGTGGCACTGGATAACCTTTAGATATCCTGTTGCTGATCATGAGTATAACAAACAGTGCCTTGATTGACTGAGTTTCGTGAAAATGGTGTAGAACAGAAATGCCAGTAAGTTGAAGCCTGCTGGGTAGTGGGTGTAGAGCAGTGGACTGTAGGTGTGTAAATAAATACTTTTGGTAGGACCACCTGGATTTTCCATTGGCTTCCAAAACTTGCGACTGCCATGGTGCAGGCAGCAGACCTTTATATGTAAAGGCATCTTGTTATATGTAGAGGTTTCAGGGCAATGTTCAGAATCAGGTTGCTATAGTCAAGGGGAAAGCTATGTGGGATAGAAGCCTGGTTCGTACATTCTCTTGCCGACCCTGACCAACCACACATGACAGAACTCCCTCCAGCATTGTGTCCCAGTTGAACATATTGTATTTCGTGAAGCAAATACCAAATTCCCAGTGCAGCAGTAAGAAACACCCTGAAAAGTGGAGGATGACCAAATGGCTTCACAGACCACACGGGAAGACACTTAGCTCCCAGTGGCAACAGTTTACCTACAAAGGGAGAATTCAGACCTGCTGCCTCATGTTCATTACAAAATAAAGAACCATGTCCTCCAGGTCACATAGATGCAGACCCAGATTTTTGGTGTCACTATAAACGAAGCTAAATCTCCTGACAATTACATATATTTCTTTTACTTTTTTAAATTAATTTTCATTGTAGGTTGTTCAAAACATTACATACTTCTTGATATATCATATTTCACACTTTGATTCAATTGGGATATGAGCTCCCATTTTTACTCCATATACAGATTGCAGAATCACATCAGTTGCAGAACCATTGATTTACATATTGCCATACATATATTTCTTGTGCCTAACCTCAGAGGAAGTTTCTCAATAAGTCTTTAGGTCAGCACAGCTCCATGTTTCTGGAGTGTTTACCCTCTCCCATACTTTTGTAAACTCTTTTCCCACCTCCAGTGTTGTGAACTCCTGAGCATTTTTTATTCCACATATGTATTCACAGGTTTTCTAACTCCTCTCCTCTAATTGTGTCTTACTTTTACCGATGGTTATGTCAAGGCATTGTTCTGGATAAGAGAGGGAAGATTTTTGTGTATCACATGTTTGCATACACATTAGATTCATTTTCCTATTTTCCATTTGAAATACTGAATCCCTGACACTAACCCATACCCTACTAGACTCTGACTACTAATCCTAATATCATGGAGAAAAAAAAACCTAACTGAATAGAAGTACAGTCCTTTCATAGGAAGCATGGTGTATATTTGTATTTGTCTTCTGCTTTATCAAGAGTATGTGTTTTAAATTTAGTAAACTTTTCATTTTAATATTTCTCCATGATTTTTTAAAGTTATCACATATATAAATTCCTGTCTCCCTTTCTCTGTATCCTATTCAGCACATGTAATTTTTTTATGCATATACAATATCCTACCTGGTATCACACGTACATTCTTGAAAGATCACTGGCTTTGGAATATAAAAATTGTGAGAAGAGATGACTTTCCCTAAATAATGATGGAACTGAAAATTCCACCTATGGGTGAGCTTCCTAGTGAAAAACACTATACATAAATCCATGTTCAGTAAAATGAATATTTTTGGATTTGTGAATGAATTATATTTCATGATGAATATCGATTGGCATATATATTGCTAAATATTAATGTGTGTGTGAGTGCGTGTGTGTGTGTGCGTGTGTGTGTGTGTGTGTGTATATTCTCCAGATTTTTAAAAAATATGAAAAATATGTGTCTTATTATACACTCCCTAAATTCATTCATATTCATTTATGTTCATTTAAATTCAAATTTTCACAAGATTATTCTCAGTAATATTCATACACCTGAAATATATTTTGTTTTCCTACTACTGAAAACTAAGTTCAGTGGATGGTGCTTAAAAATCCTAATATTTCTACAGTAACTGACCCAGTTTAACATTAATGCAAGTAGATTGCTATGGGACATGATGTGTAATTTGAAGTTCATTTTTACTCAACACTGGTACATTACTATTTCTTCAGTTTATGGACATCATAGGATGTATTTTTTCATCCACAACTTCACAAATTTTTTTGGCATTTGGTTCACTTTCAATTACTTACTACTTCAGAACACATGTATTCCTCCATGTTTCTTTACTGGTCTTTTCACTAGACTTCTTTCTAAACACATTATTTTCGATTCCATAATCATTTTTGAAGCAAAACTCACTCTTCACGATAAACCGTAACCCTAATAATACCATTGCATATATAACTCGTTGGAATGATGGTATATATATCAATATAAGATTTCCAATATATTTTCAGATGCAAACTCAATCCATTATTTAATGTTGGATCCAGTTACATACTTTATTCACAATATGGTCTATTCATGCATCATCTCAATAATCATCAACACAAGGTACACCTATTTGTATCCCCAGTACTAATTTATAAGTTTCCAGAATATTACTCCCCTTTATGGTGGAAGAAATACTTATGTCACCTGATCTACATATACATTTTACCACAGTAGTATTCTGGACACAAAATGCAAAGGTCACACATATGATTGTACCAAAGCCTAAATGGAAAGTGACCATGGATTACTAAAAGCATCTATGTCCAGGGTGCCTACTGCTCTCAAATGTCAATCCCATTGGTTACTACATATTTGTTTCTTCCTTAGATTATATATTTAACCTCAAGCCTGTTGAAAATATCTAATCCTATCACTCACTTTATACTTTTCCTGATTTCCTAATGCCCCTATTGATATCTGCTTTCCTACATATTTTTCCCAGTTCATCATTGTGACTGTCTCTTCACATGTGCTGACATTTACATTCACCCTCTAACTGAAAACCAATTGCTAAAGAACTTTTGGTCCAACTCCGAGACTCACTCTTCTTCCTAAACCTACTGACTATCTTCCTAATCCTACAGACTATCCCTTTTTGACTGGATGTTCTCTTCTACTTTCAATCATCCGAGGTATAGGGTCCTATGCCATTGTATATCGATTTATCTGAGACCTCGGTGCAGAACATAATTCAATCTAAGTATACCAATCAAGGGCCCAATGTCTTTCTGGGCTTCAAATCTTTCCTAGATCTCTGATCTCATACATATATTTCATATTTATATTCTTATAAATATCACAGGTTCCCAATACCATAATTCATCCAGCAGAATGACTCCTAACCCAAATCGAACATGCTATTAACACTAACCATACACTGTTCCCTCAATCTCACTTTACAGAAGAGCAGGGACAGAGTTGGTCTTAAAATCCAGGAAGGTAGGGTATCATCCACCAGCTGAGAACCTCAAAAGTCCCTGCAGAAATAATCCCTTGAGTAGGTGTAGGCAGGTATGAAGGATCTGAGAGAGCAAAAGTCATCTTCCATGGCAAACAACCTGGTCAGGTTGAAGGGATGTGTCTGAATTAGCCTCTCTCTTCCTAATGTAGAGAAGATGGACCAAACCATGGCTGTGTGGAGAGCTGTTCCCCGGTGCCTATGGTTGATATACCATTCTAACTTATGAATGAGTCACAGCAAGTAGAGGCAGACTCCATCTTTTGGGAACCTTGGAAGCAACTGTTAAAACAAAGTGGTTTCCAAGGCAGTGACTTCATTCAGTTCTTGAAGGAAGTGACCTCACCTTACATTATTGGTGATGAAAGTCTGTGATCTTGGGATCCAGGAAACAAGACACACAGAGTCAAACCCACTCCATGTCCCAGTGGGCTCACTTGTTTGGATTTAACAAGACAGAGTCACTCTTTCTTGGTACCTACTGATGTGAGGACAGCCAAATGCCTGGAAACTATGAAGACTGGCCTTTCCAGAGAAAGCAGGTAGTTTCTCACCACGGGCTCCTGACAACTTCACAGAGTTTGCTAAAGAGACCAGATCGGAGACAGGACACGCCATTTTTGGGGAACATAGTATGGCCCACAAGTCAGAGGACACTCCGGATAGACACAGACCTACTTGGGGGAAAGAGGTGCCTTTTTGGGTGTGAGTGTGAGTTTGTGGTTTTGTCTCATGTTCTGAGAATAGTTAGGAAAGCTGGTTTGTTTGTTTTGGAGTGGACTGTTTCTAGTAAGTCCTTTGACAACGTGAGTGTTTCTGTGTCTATATATCATACTGTGTCCGTGATTGTAGACAGTAGAAAAGAGAATGCATCAATGGATGTGTCCTGTCTACGAGAAAGCTTCAAAGCATTCATCCTGTGCAATTTATGAATGGACTGCAGCTTGCCGTATGGATGGGCAATTCCTGCCATCTTTCTAAATTCCTGTTTTCTTCCTGAATTCTGGACACTCTCCAGAATACGCTCATGATTTTGTGTCCAAGATATGTACCACCTCCATCTCTGTGAGATGGCCATGTACTGGATAGCTGATGGGAATGGTGAGTATCTCAGAAAACTCAGATATCAGTATGCCCAAGAAAGTCTCAGTGGAGAAACCCTGCTTTGGGCCTTTTGCTTACCTATTCTGTTGCCCTGAATGTCAGGAAGGTCTTTGCCTCAGGCCACACTTTGTGAAGCCTGCAGAAAATAGTTTTCAAATGGAATTGAATGGTCATTACCTGTGCCTCTTCGGTTAATTGCTTTGGAAATGGATGTGTCTGAATCAGCCTCTTGGCCCTATATGAGGCTGTGGCTTAGATTCACAGCACATGATGGGTCTAAAGAAAAATCCCATGTGTGCATCCAAAACCAAAATGGACAAAAGAACTGTCATGGTGGATAGAGTCTCTCGCCTTCCTCTGTAAGGTTCCTGACCTCCATTAAGTGAGAATAGGGATCATTTGGGTCAAGTGAATTCTTTAAAGCCCTGCAGAGGCTATCCCATAGGTTTGTGGGTTTTCTCATGACTCCAATTCACATCTATGTTTACAGAAGAGCAGGGACAGTGTTGGTCTTACAATACAGGAATGCAGTGCATCTTCCATCTGTTGAGAACCTCAAAGCTCCATGCAGAAATGATCTCTGGAGAAGATGTAGGCAGCTATGTAAGACCTGAGAGAGCAAAAATCATCTTCCATGGCAAACAACCTGGTCAGGATTAAGGGTTGCGTCAGAATGAGCCTATCTCTTCTTAATGTAGAGAAGATGGACCAAACCCGGCCTGTGTGGAGAGCTGTTCCCTTTTGCCTACGGGTGATATACCATTTTAACTTGTGAAAGTGTCACAGGAAGTAGGGGCAGGCCTCATCTCATGGGACCGTTGGGAGCAATTGTTATGACAAAGTGGTTGCCAAGGCAGTGATCTCATTCAGTTCCTGAAGGAAGTGATCTCATCTCACTTCCTTGGTGATGGAACTCTCTGAACTTGGTATACAGAAAGCCAGGCACCCAGAGCCAGTCCCAGTCCTAGTCCCAGTGGTCTCACTTTTTTGGATTTACAAAGGACAGAGTCAGTCTTTCTTGATACCTACTGATGTGAGGATGGCCAAATGCCAGGAAAGCTCAGAAGAGGGGCTCTTCCTGAGAAAGCAGATAGTGGCTCACTCCTGGCTTCTAACAACTTCACATTGTTGGCCAAGAAGACTAGATCTGAGACAGGGCAGGCCATTTCGGAGGATCATAGTATGGTCCATCAGTCAGAGCACACTCCGGAGAGTCACAGACCTATTTGGGGGAAGGAGGTGCCATTGCGGGTGTGGGTTTGTGGTTTTGTCTCATGTTCTGAGAATAGTTAGAAAAGGCAGTTTGTTTGGTTTGGAGTGAACTGTTTCTAGTAAGTCGTTTGACAATGCAAGTGTTTCTATGTCTGTGTATCCCACTGTGTCCGTGCTTGTAGACATTAGAAAAGAGAATGCATCAATGGATGTGTCCTGTCTCATAGAAAGCTTCCCAGCATTCATCCAGCACAATTTATGAATTGACTGTGGCTTGCCTTATTGATGGGCGATACCTGCTACCTTCCTAAGTTGCTGTTTTCTTCCTGAATTATTACCAATCTCCAGAATAGGCTCATGGTTTTGTGTCCAAGATATGTACTACCTCCAAGCTCTGTGACATGGCCATGTACTGGATAGCTGAATGGAATAGCGAGCATCTCAGAAAACTCAGATATCAGTGTGACCAGTAAAGTCTCAGTGGAGAATCCCTGCTTTGGGCCATTTGCTTACCTATTGTTCTGTTGCCCTGAGAGTCAGGAAGGTCTTTGTCTCAGGCCAACCCTTTGTGAATCCTGAAGGAAAGATTTTTCAAATGGAAATGAATATGCTTTACCTTTGGCTCTTTCCTTAATTGATTTGGAAAGAGATGTGTGTGAATCAGCCTCTTGGCCCAGTGTGATTCTTTGACTTAGATTCTCAGCACCTGATGGATCTAAAGAAAGATCCCATGGGTGCATAAAATCCAAAATGGCAAAAAGAGCAGTCATTGTTGATGAAGTATTTTGCCTTCCTCTGTAAGGTTCCTGAATTCCATCAAGTGAGAATAGGGATCTTTTGGGTCAAATGAGTTCTTCAAATCTATTCAGAGGCTATCCAATAGGTGCTTGAGTTTTCTCATCTTTCCAATTCACATAAAGAATCTGTACCCGACACTCAGTAGGACTCAAATTGGAGAAGCAGAGCAGTATTAAGGGCAGGCCTTTTGATCACTCCTGGTACACAGGAAGGGTGTACAGGCCACTGGGAATTTAGGCAAATGAGGGGCAACAGAGCTTATTTTGGACACTGTCTTGGGCTACACTAATGCTATCAAATGTCAATCCTATTGTTGACTTCATATTTGTTTTATCCTAAGCTCACATATTCATCCTCAACCCTGTTGAAAATATCTAATCCCATCACTCACTTTATTCTTTTCCTGATTTCCTAATGTCTCTATTGATATCTGCTTTCCTACATATTTTGCCCTGTGCATCATTGTGACTGACTCTTCACTTGTGTTGACATTTACATTGACTCTCTAACCAAAACCCTATTGCTAAAGAACTTTTGTTCCAAATCCTATACTCACTTTTCTTCCTAAACTTACCGAGTATCTTTCTAATCCAACTGACTATAACATTTTGAATGGATTTTCTCTTCTACATTCAATGATCCAAGTACAGTTCAGGTTTCTATTCAACCGGGTGAGGGAGTAGATTCTGCAGTTTGGCAATTGGGGACAGCACATTCTGGCAACAAGATTAGCAAAGAGTTCTCAAGATTTCAACAGTGTTTTGTTAAGCGTACAGAAAAACAGGAAGTGACAAGTACATATTTTATTAACCTTTCATTCCCCACTTCTTTTTCTGGCTACTTTTAATCATAAAAGTGATCGTTGTGGGGTGTCACATTCTATGTGTGCTAGTGGGGTATTACCATAATTTTAATTTGTCCAATTTGAGCTTGGAGAAAAGAAATTACATGATTGAGGATACAGGGTTTTATAGTTAGTAATACTATGAGGATTATTATTGAACCGGCCAGGGTTGATAAAAACGTAATTAACCAGGGGGACTGTATAAAAAAAGACTCAAACTACCCTTTTTGTGCCTCTCTCTCTCTCGTTGTTGCTCTTCAAGGCATCTTTTTAATTTACTCATAGATTTTTTTACAACTCCAGTATTGTCGACATAAAAACAACATTCTTCCCTCAATGAAGCACAAAGGCCCCCTTCTATCATGAAAAGGAGGTCCAACCCTCGCCTTTTCTGTAAAACAACTTCAGAGAGAGAGGTTAAAGATTCCTGCAAAGCTGTGATGGAGGTTTCTAAAATCTTTAAGTTTTGATCTATTGCTGCTTCTAATTGGGTCACTTGTTGTGTCCCATGGACCAGAGCAGTGGTTCTTTTGCCCAACCCTGCAGCAACTCCTATTCGTAATATAATGGCTAAGGTGAGGGACATATGTTCCCAGCGGAACCGGGTTGTATGTCCCCCTCTTTGATCTTCAAATGAACCTGCGTCATGATACAGCACTCTGGGAAACATCTGCACCATTTCACAATTAATCACATCTGTTGACCATTTCATGAAAACATAAACAATGTTTAAGTATATAGAATTATACTGTTGTAGGGACGGACAAGGCAAGGCACCTAAGATAGCACCAAAGACACGGAAACAGTCTTTTTTGGTTTCAACCAGATTCAGAGGGCATTGCTTCTGTTGTAATCAATTAATCCCCTGAAACCCAAGTTACGTAGTTTCAGAATTTTGTACCCAACACGTAAATGAAGGGGCTCAGAAGTTCACAGTCTGCAGAAGTTCACAAAAAGCAGTTTTTGTTTCTGATTTTTCCTCAGTTTGGGCAAGTTAACTTTTCAAGGACACCTGGGTGGGGGTGTCTTCCCTTCCTTTTTTCCCCCTTCCAGCTGTTTCCATACAGCCCAGTTTGTAACTTCTTTATCTTAGAAATGTAGCCATCTCTGTGAAGCCCCAGCTCAAGGCCAGAGGCCTTTTTTTCAAATATTTTGTGAAAAACTAGTAAGGGTGTGTCTAGATCAGGAGTGCTGAATTTTTTAGCCAGTTGCCAAGGAGACCAGGGCAACACAAAAATAGGAAGTTTATCTACAGTGAACTCTTTTATAGGGACTCTTTTGCTGAAAGTCCTAAATCAGCCATGGTGAAGACTTCTGGAGAAGGTCAGTTAAGACTTTTCTGTGGGCCTGGTACAGAGGGGGACAATTTGGAAGGCAGGGATAAGAGCAGCTCTGTGGATCTGAGAATGAGGAAGGAGAGATGAAAAGAATATTGGGAGAGGGCTTTGGGATCTTAATAGCAACAAAATCTTGAGCAGTAGAACAGATAGAACAGAGGGGGAGACGGGAGTGAGTTTCCAAAAAGCCTTTGAGGGACTTTAAATTCTTAGTAACCTGTTTTTAGTGATGACAAAGCAACATTAAAGGCCATTTTCATTACATCTTTTATTAGGGTCTGAGGATTCTTCTCAGCGGGTTTGAGCTTTGCATTATGTGGTAAGAGTACTGGGTGGGACCCAGTGCGGGCACTGACAGGAGAGGAGAGGAGTGAGTGAATGGAGTGGTACCTCAGTACCTGCGACCTCAGCAAGGGAGCAATGGTCTGAGAACCAGTCGAGATTTGGGTTTTGGTCTAGATATTGGAGGGGAGAAATCAAGTTGCTGAGGTGGGAGTGACAGCGGAGAGTCTGGAGCACAAGGCTGAGGGTGAGCATCTATTGGAGAAGCATAGTTCAGGATGTGAGCAAAGGAGAGAGAAGGCCTCCACATAGCGGAATCTCCTTTCACCCTTTTGAGCAATTGCAGAAGTTAAAAAGGTCACACAGAATTTGAGGATCTAGAGACCTCTCTGGGGGCCATCGGTTTTGGTTATCTAATTCGTAATATGGCCAATGCTGTGTACAGAATTTGATGAGGAGTTTGGGTTCCATCTGACAGTCCCTGTATGCTCACATCCCCATGACTTACATTAGAAGTCTGCTCTCCCCCCCCACAGCCGTGACTGTTTGTGGCTTTGATAGTCTGCCGGGCAAACATAGTAATCTAGGCTAGCCAACTTGCATCTGGCTCACGTGTCCCTACATCTATAATGTTTGTTTCCATTATCTATGGTACGGAAGGGATTTAATGGAATTTTAGTGGGATCCTGTTAATCAGGGATATCCCAATAGGAAAGACCTATAGCCAGCTGACAAATGACTGGGTGGAGAGATGGCCACCAGGTTCGTAAGGGGGCTGTATTCGAGATAGGCCATACTTCGTGTCCAGTAGGATTTGTGATCAGCCATCGCAGCTTAAGGGGCTGATGAGGATTAAGACTACTGGTCGTCAAGGGGAGAATAAATATCTTCCAGGATCTTCTTTACAACCATTTGTGATGTTTCTTTTTTCTTCTTTTTTGTGTGTGTGTGTGTGGGGAAGGCTTCAATACATCCTGAAAATGTATGTTCAAAGACTAGGAGTTATTTAAGTCCATACCTTACTGGCTTAATTTCAGTAAAGTCCACTTCCCAGAATTGTCCTCGTCTGGTTCCTCATAGGTGCTTTCCTGCAGGAAGCTTGGAAGTGTAAGCTTTAACCAATTAATGGACCTGACAGGCTTTTGTTACCCATTCAGTTATTTCCTTTTGCTGTGAGTAGGTTAGTGGAAAACTGTGTTCTTGATCCTTCACGAATGAATGCAGTTTCTTTGAACAAAGGTGAGTGAGTTGATGAACATTTGCTACTGACATAGTTAGAGCCATGATTATAAGAGTAGTTACTGAAGGATTAAAAAATTCCACTTGGGGGCCTTCAGGGTTAAAAGTTATTTTGGCTCAGAGCTTGGTGAGCAGAACTCTGCCTATCAATGGGGAGAGGCATTCTGGGATTACTAGGAAGGAGTGATGGATTTTTCCTTTTCCCTGGTCCATGGTCCTCTTAGTTGTCAAAGCCCGATATTTACTTCTGTTAGACTCTTGAATTAGAGACCTTTTATTCGGTAGAGGGCCCAATGGGCCTTATGGGCTGAGTATATTGCCCCTGTATCTACTTCAAAGTTTATTGTGTTCCCCTCCACTTCAAAAGTTACCTTGAGGTCAGGGAGAGGATCTGAGCCCGGACTTTCTTAGTATTCCTCCAGAGTCAGAATATCTGGCTGGCATGGCTGTCTCTTTCTAGGGCACTTTTTGGCCCAGTGTCCTTTTTCTTTAGAGTAGGCACATTGATCTGAGGCCAGGGGTGGCCTCTAGTGTGTGCCCAGGTATCCCTTCCTGTCTCTCTGTTTCTTAATTTCTGGCCTATTTGTTGTTGTGACCAGGACCTTAGTCAATGCCTTAGTCTGTCTTTTGTTTCTTTTATCCTCACTCAGCTCCCTTCTCTTCCTCAGTTTCTCTCTTAAAGTATACCTTCTCGGGTTCTCTGACTAAATCCCTCAAAGTCATATCTTGTAATCGATCTAAGCATTGTAACTTTCTTTTAATATCCAGGGCAGCTTTCCCAATAAAGGCCATTGTGACAGATGCCTTTTGATCCTCTGCCTGAGGATCGAAAGGAGTATGTCTCTTATATGCCTACATAATTATCTCTAGGAACATAGAGGGAGATTCATCAGGCCCTTAAATAATCTCTCTTACCTTGGCCAAATTAGTTGGTCACCTAGCGGCCACTAAGATACCCACTATTAGAGCCCGGCGATAAGTGGACAGATGCTCCCTACCTTGAAAGGTGTTGGGGTCCCAGTTGGGTCGTTTCAAGAGAAAGCCGGCTTTGAATATGTTGGGAAGTTGTGTCGGTCACGCATTTGGTCCGAGGATACTTTTTTCTAGCCTCCAGGAGGATTCTCTTTTGTTCCTCTGTCATGAAGAGAGTCCCTAGGAGTTGTTGGCAGTCATCCCAAGTAGGTTGGTGTGAAAACATCAATGACTTCACCAGACCTGAGAGCCAGGTTGGGTCCTTGGTAAAAGGGGGATTGTTATTTTTCCATTTATATAGGTCTGAAGAGGAGAAGGCCAATACTGGTAGGCTTCCATTTTTTTTTCCCCATGGCCATCGTCAATCATTGGCCCTTAGGGATGGAGGGAAGCAACACGGGAGTTCCAGGGTTTTCAATCATTTGCCACCGGCGAGTTCCTTTAGCAAGTCCAGCTTCCTCCAGGGGAGGAGGGGCTGTGTGTGACGCAGGGGAGTTATCTGGAGGGCCCTGGGCTGGCTTAGCATCCTCCAATTGCGGAGAGGCTGAGTCAGCAGCTGGAGAATCACTTAGAGGGTGTTGGGGGTTGTGGGACAAGGGTAGAAGATAAGGAAGGGGAGGAGAGTCCAGTAGAGTCAAATCTTGTGACTCAGGGAGAACAGAGGGTGGAGGAGGAGGAGGAGCAGAAGGTTTGAGAGATCGTGGGCGAAGGAGTAGGAACGGGGACACAGCAAGGAAAGGCTTCAACCACGGAAGAGGAGATTTGCAGAGGTCCTGCCAAGTTAAGGTATATTCCTGTTTATCAGTATGGCTATGTGGCCCTGGCTGTAAGAAAATATCTCTGTCTTTTTAAATTACTGGGAAGTAGAAAGATCCTTCTAGGGGCCATCCGAATACAAAGGTGGGCCATTCTGAGGCACACAGAGTCTGCCAGGTCCAGCGTTTTACTGAAAAAGAAACATTCTGAGCCCTTAAGCGGACTTTGGTCCATAGATCAAGGGTCAGGGACAGAGGCATTGAAGTGATCTGTCCCATAATGAAAGATACACAAACAGTAAAAGCAACGACACAGGACACAGACAAGAGAAAACAATAAAGACAGGCAATGGACGTCCAACACTGAGACCAAGACTGAGCTTGTGGCAAAACCCGATGGGCTGGCAATACCGAATCTGAAACAAAGTATCACTGAGTCGAGGGGACTATTTTTCCTCGATTCCCGAGTCTTCTGTGGCGTCCCCCAGGGACTTGGCTTGTGGCTCTGTGACACGTCTGCCAGCCACCATCAAAGAGAGCTCACACACTTCATCGACAGCCATTTTGCCAAGCCCTAACCTGAAACCTGAAACCAGAAAGAGGCACCTTACTTACCCTGAGAGTAGCCCATTGGGGTCTCTCGTTCACCGCTGCTGGATTTCGGTGGAACCTCCATATATAAAGATAGGAAGAGCATTGGGGGAAGAGACCACTAAGAGACTCTCTCATGCAGAAACAAAGGGTTTATTCTGGGTCCAGCATGCTGGGCCTCAGAGCTCATTTGAATAGAGCAGAGAACCCTGAGAACAGCTTAAGCAGAGCTTATATACTTTCCTTGAAGAGGGCAGGGAGGAAAGTTTATTGATGGGCCTGGGCGGGTGAGCAGTTTGCGTGCAACTGGCTGAGGGAGTACATTCTGAAGTTTTGCAGTTGGGGACAGCACATTCTGGGAAATAGTTTAGAAAACACTTCTCAAGATTTCAACAGTGTTTTATTAAGCATACAGAAAAACAGGAAGTGACAAGAATCTATTTTATTAACATTTCACTACCGACTATACTTTGCCAGATTTCCTAAAGTCTCTATTGATATCTGCATTCCTACATATTTTCCCCAGTTCATCATTGTGATTAATTCTTCACATGTGCTGACATTTACATTCACTCAATACCCGAAACCCTATAGCTAAAGAACTTTTGGTCCAAATCCTATCCTCACTCTCCTTTATAAACATACCGACTATCTTCCTAATACTCCTGACTATCCATTTTGACTGGAAGTTCTCTTTGAAAATCAGTCATCCAAGTTACAAGATCCTATGCTTAATACCGCAATCAAGGGCCCAATGCCCTTCTGGGCTTCAAATCTTACCTAGATTTCTGTTTTCAGATTCATATATTTTACCTATATATTCTTGAAAATATCGCAGATTCCCAATACCATTATTCATCCAGCAGAATGATTTCTATTCCAAATCAAACCTGTTATTAACCCTAACCATACACTGTTCCCTCAATCTAACTTTAGAGAAGAGCAAGAACAGAGTTGGTCTTAAAATACAGGAATGTAGGGGATCTTCCAACTGCTGAGAAACTCAAAGGTCTATGCGCAAATGATCCCTAGAGAAGTTGTAGGCACCTATGAAGGAACTGAGAGAGCAAAAGTCATCTTTCATTGCAAACAACCTGGTCAGCATGAAGGGATGTGTCTGAATCAGCCTCTCTCTTCTTTATGTAGAGAAGGAGGACAAAACGAGGCCTCTGTGGAGAGCTGTTCCTGGTTACCAATGTTTGATATACCATTCTAACTTGTGAAAGTGTCAAAGGAATTAGGGACAGCCTCCATTTCATGGGACCTTTGGAAGCAAATGTTAGGACAACGTGCTTGCCAAGGCATTGACCTCATTCAGTTCCTGAAGGAAGTGACCTCACCTCACATTCTTGGTGATGGAACTCTGTGAACTTGGGATCCAGGCATGGAGGCACACAAATCTAGTCCCAGGCCCAGTCCCAGTGGTCTCCCTTCTTTTGATTTACCAAGGACAGAGTCAGTCTTTCTTGGTATCTACTGATGTGAGGATGGCCAAATGCCAGGAAAGCTCTGAAGAGTGGCCTTTCCTGAGTAAGCAGGAAGTGGCTCACCGCTGTCTCCTGACAACTTCACAGAGTTGGCCAAGGAAACCAGATCTGAGACAGAACAGGCCATTTGATGGGAGCATAGTATGGCCCACCAGTCAGAGGTCACACCCGATAGTCAGAGACCTACTTTGGGAAAGGTGGTGACTTTGTGGGTGTGAGTGTGTGTTTGTGATTTTGTCTCATGTTTTGAGAATAGGTAGGAAAGGCAGTTTGTTTGGTTTGGAGTGGACGATTTCTAACAAGTGATTTGACAAGGCGAGTGTTTTTAAGTCTGTGTATCCCACTGTGTCCATGGTTGTAGACATTAGAAAAGAGAATGCATCAAAGGATGTGTCCAGGCTAGTAGAAAGCTTACCAGAATTCTTTCTGCCCAATGTATGAAAGGAATGCGGCTTGCCTTATGGATGGGTAACACCTGCTATCTTCCTAAGTTCCTGTTTTCTTCCTGAATTCTGGCCACTCTCCAGAATAGGCTCATGATTTTGTGACCAAGATATGTACCACCTCCAAGCTCTGTGACATGGCCATGTACTGGATAGCTGAAGGGAATGGTGAGCTTCTCAGAAAATTCAGATATCAGTGTGACCAGGAAAGTCTCAGTGGAGAAACACTGCTTTGGGCCATTTGCTAACCTATTGTTCTGTTCCCCTGAATGTCAGGAAGGTCTTTGCCTCAGGCCACCCCTTTGTGAAGCCTAAAGAAAACAGTTTTCAAATGGAAATGAATGGGCATCACCTGTGGCTCTTTGCTTAATTCCTTTGGAAAGGGATGTGTCTGAATCAGCCTCTTGGCCCTGTGTGAGGTTGTGGCTTAGATTCTCAGCACCTGGTGGATGTAAAGAGAGATCCCATGTGTGCATCCAAAACCAAAATGGCCAAAAAGCAGTCCTTGTGGATGAAGTCTGTCGCCTTCCTCTTTAAAGTTCTTGAACTCCATCAAGTGTGAATAGGGATCCTTTGGGTCAAATGGGTTCTTCAAAGACCTGCAGAGGTGCTTGTGATTTCTCATGACTGTAAATCACATAAAAATATATACCTGACACTCAGTTTTCCACAAATTGGAGAATCATAGAAGTATTAACGTCTAGCATATTTGATCACTCCTGTTTCACATGAAGGGTGTCCAGACCACCCTGAATTTACGCCAATGAGGGGCAAGGGAGTTATTTTGGACACTCTCTTGGACTCCGCCACTCATGGAAACCTTCCGCCAGAGGTTGTGATTAGTGTCTATATGGAAGAAGATGAGGGCCATATGGGAGGGTTTTGGTTTTAAATTTGGTCATTTGTGTCCAGTATGAAGACATGACCTGGACCACCTGGGCTTGAACTCTGGTGTGATTCCCCTTATAGACTGAATTCAGAGAAGTACTGCCATGAATTTTGTTGGGATTTCAGGAGTCCACCCATGAGAATCACCCTTGGAAACTGAGATCTAGGCCCAGGTTGGCTTTCCACAGAGCCCTGGGTATCTCAGCAAGGATATCACATGATTTAATTCTGAAAGACTTGGCAGCCATAGTTGAGAGTCACAACACCCATGGACATCACATTGTAGACCTCAATCGGCCTGGCTTCATGTGACATTTTGGCCACTCTTTGGGAAGCCTTGCCTGTGAGAGTTCTACAGAGCATTCATTGAAATGAGCTTCCTCAACATTTAATGGTTCCTGAATGAATTGAAACCCACAGTGCCTGCCACGTCATCCTTGAAAAATGCCTAGATAAATACCATGAAATTTTTGAAATTCCCATGACCAGGTGGCACTGGAGAAACTTTGGATGTCCTGTTGCTGATCGTAAAAATGCAAGACAGTGCCTTGATTGACTGGGTTTCATGAAAATGGTGTAGAACAGTGATGCCAGTATGTTGGAACCTGGTGAGTAGTGGGCCTAGAGCAGTGGTAGGCAGATGTGTGATAAAAAATTTGTGGTGGGGCCATGTGGATCTGCCATTGGCTTCCAAATGGCTTGTGACTGACATGGTGCAGCCAGCAGACCCTTCCATGTAAAGGCTTCTTGTTATATGGAGATGTTTCCGGGCAATGTTCAGAATCAGGTTGCTATGGACATGTGGCCAAGCTATGTGGGATAGAAGCCTGGTTGGTGCATTCTCCTGCAGACCCTGACCAACCACACATGACAGAATTGCCTCCAGAACTGTGTCCCAGTTGAACTTCTTTTATTTCATGAAGCAAATGCCAAAGTCCCAGTGCAGCAGCAAGAAACACCACGAAAAGTGGAGGATGACCAAATGGCTTCCCAGTCCACATGGGAATACCCTTAGCCCCCAGTGGCCACAGTTTACTTACAAAGAGAGAATTCAGCACTGCTGCCTCATGTTCATTGGAAAATAAGAAATCATGTCCTCCAGGTCACATAGATGCAGACACAGCTTTGATGGTCTCACTAGAAAGAAGCTAAAGCTCCTGACAAAAACATATATTTCAAGTGCCCAAACTCAGAGGCAGTTTCTCAAGAAGTATTTAGGCCAGCAGAGCTCCATATATATGGAGTGTTTATCCTGTCCCATACTAGGAAAACTCCTCTACCACTTCCAAGGTTGTAAACTCCTGAGCATATTATTCACAGATTTTATTAGTCTACTCCTCTAATTGTGTCTTACTTTGGGGGAAGGAAATGTCAAGGAATTGTTCTGGATGAGAGTGGGAAGATTTTGTTTAGCACATATTTGCATACACATTGGATTCATTTTTCTATTTTACATTTGATATACTGAATCCCTGACACTAACACATACCCTACTAGATTCTGAATACTAATCCTAATATGATGGAGAAAAATAACCGAAACAGAATAGAAATACAAGCAGTTCAGAGGAGGCACGTTGTATACTTGGACTTGCTTTTTGCATTATATAGGGTAGGAGTTATAAATCTAGTAAATTTTTTGTTGAAATAGTTTTCCATGTGCTTTTAAAGTTAACAAATATGTGAATTCCTGTCTCCCTTTCTCTGTATTCTATTCAGCACATGTATTTTTATATGCACATATAGAATCCGACCTGGTATCACACGTACATTCTTGTGAGTTACATAACTTGGCAGATACAAAGTGTGAGAAGAGATCACTCCTCCTAAACGCTGTTTGAACTGAAAATTCAAACTATGGGTGAGCTTCCTAGGTGAAAAAAGTTATACATAAATCCATATCCAGTAAAATGAATATTTTTGGATCTGTGGATGATATGTATTTCACGGTGTAATTCGATTGGCATATATATTGCTAATTTTTAAAATCTGTGTGTGGTTATATATATATATATATATATATATATATATATATATATATTCTCTCCAGATGTTTCAAAATATTTAATATATGTGTCTTATTATACACTCCCTAAATTCATTCATGAATATGTATGTGGATTTATAAAAAAACTTTTCACAAGATTATTCTCAGAAATATTCATTCACCTGATATACGTATTTTTTCCTAGTATTGAAAACTAACTTCAGTGAATGGTGTATATGAATCCTAATATTTCTACAGTAACTGATCCAGTTTCACATCAATGCAAGTAGATTCCTATGGGACATGATAAGTATTTTGAAGTTCATTTTTATTTCAACACTGGTACATTACTATTTCTTCTGTTTATGCACATTATAGGATATATATTTCATCCACAAGTTCACAAATTTATAGGCATATATTTCACTTTCAATCACTTTCTGCTTCAGAAAACACGTGTTCCGCCATGTTTCAAACTGGTCTTTTCATGAGACTTCTTTCAAAACACATTATTTTTGATTTCCATAATCACTTTTGAAGCAAAACTCACACACTCTTCATGATAAACCATAAGCCTAGGATTACAATTAGACGTATAACTAGTTGTTATGAATGATTCTATATCAATATATGATTTCTTGAGAGGCAAGATGGCCACAAAGGGAGTGCAGTAACTCCGTGTACTGCGTCACTGTGAGGGAAAATGACGAGTTAGAACGGCTAAAAGCTATCTTGTTAGGAATTTCCAGCAAAATTGGGGTGCTCCAAAACCTAGTGGAAGGATTTTCATCGCACGAGGATCAGCTTCAGGGGCTCAAATGCGAGCGATCTGTCCGTCTGCATGGAGCGCTGCTTGTTCGGCAGATCACCCCATGGCTGGAGTCTGCGGCGCGCGCTGGGAAACGACAGGCTGGTGGCGCAGAGATACAGCGATCCTGATTCTGTGGGCTCCTGCCAGCTAGGCATTTGCTGAGCTCGGAGCTGAATTCTGGGTTGGAGACGGGGAAAGGAAACGGTCCAGTTTGGTTCTCCACACCGGTCAGACCACGGAGGAAGCCAGCGGCGACCATCTTGGAGAGCTGACGTCACCATCCTTGTTTTCGACTGTTTGCAGCTCTTTCAGCTATAGAACAGGTAATTTCAGGCTGACAATTGTCTGCATCTCGCAGAAAAATTGCTCAGACTTAGTGCTAAATAACCCGCGGAAACTGCTTCTTGGAGCCTGCTCCTATCAGAACACGCACCGAGCCCGGAGTGTCGGAGTTCCGGCTCCCGGAGCTGCTCTGGCCCAGGGCTATAGAACCCGCGGAAACTGCTTCTTGGAGCCTGCTCCTGTCGGAGCATGCACCAAGTCCGGAGAGGCCGAATTCTGGCTCCCGGAACTGTTTTGGCCCGGTGATACAGAACCCGCGGAAACTGTTTCTCGGTCCGGGTCCTGCTGAATACTGTGGAGGCCAGAGGGGCCGAACAGAGCCGCCGCCCGGGCCCGGAACAGGTCCAGCGACCTGCCGGCATGGTAGTCAAGAAAACCCGGAGGCAGCGCTGGCACAGGAGCCGGCGGGAGATGCGCAGCGCAGGACTCCCAGCTACCGCTCCCACCAGTGCTGACAACTGAGGTCTCTTGCACCGACTCGCCTCGGCGTGGGACTCACGGCTACCGTTCCCACCAGTGCTGACAACTTAGGTCTCTTGCACCAGATACGGGGGCGTGGCTACCAGAAGGTAAGCAAATTGGCTGGGGGTTCTCAGCCCCAAGCTCTACAAACTTAGGGCCTGAGGGAGGCCAACAAGAAGAGCGTGCCCAGGCACTAATGAAACAGCTGCTCCACGCGTGTGCAAGGTAGGCGGAACTGTGAACACCGACAAAACAGGCCCAGTGAACCGCCAGACACATCCCTCCGGTTGGGGGAGGGGCAGAGCCGCCGGGCGCCTGCAAGGTAGGCGGACCCGCGACCCACCAGCAGAAAAGGCACAGCAATCCACAGAGCGGCATAGCCACCCCCCGAGCCTACAAGGTAGGCAGACCTGTGACCTACCGGCAGGTCATGCCCAAAAACCTGCGGAGGGGCACAGCTGCCCCACGTGCCTGCTAGGTAGGCTGAACCGTGACCACCAACAGAACAGGCCCAGCGGCCGGCCAGACACATCGCCCCGCCCAGGTTGGGGGAGGGGCAGAGCCGCCGGGCGCCTGTGAGTTAGACATACCTGCGAATCACCAGCAGATCACGCCCAGCAACTGCGGAGCGGCAGAGCCACCCCCGGGCCTGCAAGGTAGGCACACTTGCCACCCACCGGCAGGTCAGGCCCAACAAACTGCGGAGGGGCACAGCTGCCCCACGAGCCTGCTAGGTAGGCAGAACCCTGACCACCGACAGAACAGGCCCAGAGGCCGGCCAGATACATCGCCCCGCCCCGGTTGGGGGAGGGGCAGAGCAGCCGGGCGCCTGCAAGGTCGGCAGACCTGCGACTCACCAGCAGATCAGGCCCAGCAACTGCGGAGCGGCAGAGCCACCCCCGGGCCTGCAAGATAGGCGCACTTGCCACCCACCGGCAGGTCAGGCCCAAGAAACTGCAGAGGGGCACAGCTGCCCCACGAGCCTGCTAGGTAGGCAGAACCCTGACCACCAACAGAACAGGCTCAGAGGCCGGCCAGACACATTGCCCCACCCCGGTTGGGGGAGGGGCAGAGCCGCCGGGCGCCTGCAAGTTAGGCAGACCTGCATCTCACCAGCATATCAGGCCCAGCAACCCGCGGAGCGGCAGAGCCACCCCCGGGCCTGCAAGGTAGGCGCACTTGCCACCCACCGACAGGTCAGGCCCAGCAACTGTCAGAGAGACACAGCTGCTCCACGCGCGTGCAGGGTAGGCGGAACCGTGACCACCGACAAAAAAGGCCCAGTGGACCGCCAGACACATAGCTCCGGTTGGGGGAGGGGCAGAGCCGCCGGGTGCCTGCAAGGTAGGCGGACCCGCGACCCACCAGCAGAACAGGCACAGCAATCCACAGAGCGGCAGAGCCACCCCCCGAGCCTACAAGGTAGGCAGACCTGCGACCCACCGGCAGGTCAGGCCCAAAAACCTGCGGAGGGACACAGCTGCCCCACGTGCCTGCTAGGTAGGCTGAACCGTGACCACCAACGGAACAGGCCCAGCAGCCGGCCAGACACATCGCCCCGCCCCGGTTGGGGGAGGGGCAGAGCCGCCGGGCACCTGCATGTTAGGCAGACCTGCAACTCACCAGCAGATCAGGCCCAGTGACCCGCGGAGCGGCAGAGCCACCCCTGCGCCTGCAAGGTAGGCACACTTGCCATCCACCGGCAGGTCAGGCTCAGCAACTCTCAGAGGGACACAGCTGCTCCACGCGCGTGCAATGTAGGCGGAACCGTGACCACCGACAAAACAGGCCCAGTGGCCCGCCAGACACATCACCCGAGTTGGGGGAGGGGCAGAGCCGCCACCAGCACCTTTTAGGGAGACAGACCTGCAACCGACAGACAGAACAGGCCTAGTGGCCAGCGGAGGGGCAAAACCGCTGCTCACTCCTGCAAGGTAGGCGGACCTGTGACCACCGAAAAAACAGGCCCATCGAAAGTACAGGCATAGCGGCCTCCTGGCGTGGTAGGCACATTGCCTCAATTGAAGGAGGGGCAGAACCACCGCCAAAGCCTGCAAGGGAGACGATGCAGCTATACAAAAGCAATATAAATATAAAGGGGGAAAAATCAATAACACAACAGTTTCACCAAGCAGAAAGTAACGCGATCAGTATGAAAAGACAAGGAAAAAAAGGACCACAAGCAATGCAGGTAAATTCAACTTTAGAAGAGGTAATATCTGCAGCAGATGGAATGTCAGATAAAGAATTCAGGATATACATGCTTCAGATGATCTGGAGTCTCAAGGAAGACATTAGACAGCAAAATCAGACAATGAAAGACCACTTCGACCACTTCGACAATGAATTACATAAACAAATCCAAGAAGCAAAAGATCAATTATTCAGGGAGATAGAGGTTATAAAAAACAAACAAACAGAAATCCTGGAAATGCAGGAAACAATAAACCAACTTAAAAACTCAATTGAGAATACTACAAGCAGAGTAGAACACTTAGAAGATAGAACATCAGACAATGAAGACAAAGTATTTCAACTGCAGAAGAACATAGACAGCTCAGCAAAGCTGTTAAGAAACCATGAGCACAACATTCAAGAAATATGGGATAACATAAAGAGACCAAACTTAAGAGTCATTGGGATACAGGAAGGTATTGGGGTCCAAACCAAAGGAATGAGCAATCTATTCAACGAAATAATACGAGAAAACTTCCCAGACTTGAAGAATGAGACAGAATCCCAAATCCTAGAAGCCTACAGGACGCCGAATGTGCAAAATCATAAGAGATCCACACCTAGACACAATATAATGAAGATGCCCAACATACAGAATAAGGAGAGAATTTTAAAAGCTACAAGAGAAAGGAAGCAGATTACATTTAGGGGTAAACCAATCAGGATAACAGCTGATCTTTTAACACAGACTCTGAAAGCTAGAAGATCCTGGAATAACATATTTCATACACTAAAAGAAAATGGGTTCCAACCAAGAATTGTGTATCCCGTGAAATTAAGCTTCAGGATGGAAGATGAAATTAAAACCTTCCATGATAAACAAAAGTGAAAAGAATTTGCAGCTAGAAAACCATCTCTTCAAAACATCCTCGGCAAAATATTACAGGAAGAGGAAATGGAAAATGTCAATGAAAACCAACAGCGGGATTTAGTACAGTAAAGGGGGGGGATAATCAAAGAGGAAAACAAACCATGTTTAGTAACATAAATAAACCAATATGGCTGGAAGAACACCCATATCTCAATAATAACCCTAAATGTTAATGGCTTAAACTCACCAATTAAGAGACACAGGCTAGTAGAATGGATCACAAAACAAGACCCAACAATATGCTGCCTTCAGGAGACGCATTTGATAGGAAAAGACATACTTAGACTGAAGGTGAAAGGTTGGGAAAAATCATATCACTCATATGGACTTCGGAAACAAGCAGGAGTGTCCATATTCATATCAAATAAAATAGATTTCAAGCCAAAGTTAATCAAAAGGGATGAAGATGGACACTACATACTTCTCAAGGGAACCATACACCAACAAGACATAACAATCATAAATATATATGCCCCAAACAATGGTGCAGCTATGTTCATCAAACAAACACTTCTCAAGTTCAAGAGTCTAATAGACCACCATACAATAATCATGGGAGACTTCAACACACCTCTCTCACCACTGGACAGATCTTCCAAACAAAAGTTGAATAAGGAAACTATAGAGCTCAATAACACAATTAATAACCTAGACTTAATTGACATATATAAAATATACCACCCAACATCAAGCATTTACACATTTTTCTCAGCAGCACATGGATCCTTCTCAAAAATAGATCATATATTATGTCACAGGGCAACTCTTACACAATATAAAGGAGTAGAGATAATACTATGCATCTTATCTGATCATAATGGAATGAAATTGAAAATTAATGATAAAAGAAGTAAGGAAAAATCATGCATCACTTGGAGAATGAACAATAGGTTACTGAATGATCAATGGGTTATAGAAGACATCAAGGAGGAAATTAAAAAATTCTTAAAGATAAATGAAAACACAGACACAACATATTGGAATCTATGGGACACATTGAAAGCAGTTCTAAGAGGAAAATTTATTGCTTGGAGTTCATTCCTTAAAAAAAGAAAAAACCAACAAATAAATGATCTAATACTTCAACTCAAAATCATAGAAAAAGAAGAGAAAAACAACAGCAAAAGAAGTAGAAGACAAGAAATAATTAAAATCAGAGCTGAAATTAATGAAATCGAAACGAAAGAAACAATAGAAAAAATTGACAAAACTAAAAGTTGGTTCTTTGAAAAAATAAAAAATATCGACAGACCCTTAGCCACGCTAACGAAGAGAAGAAGAGAGAGAACTCATATTACCAGCATACGGGATGAAAAAGGCAATATCACAACAGACACTTCAGAAATACAGAAGATTATCAGAAATTATTTTGAATCCTTATACTCCAACAAAATAGAAGATAGTGAAGGCATCGATAAATTTCTTAAGTTATATGATTTGCCCAGATTGAGTCAGGAGGATATTGACAACCTTAACAGACCAATATCAATTGAGGAAATAGAAGATACCATCAAAAGACTACCAACTAAGAAAAGCCCAGGACCGGATGGGTATATAGCAGAGTTTTACAAAACCTTTAAAGAGGAACTAATACCAATACTTTTCAAGCTATTTCAGGAAATAGAAAAAGAGGGAGAACTTCCAAATTCATTCTATGAGGCCAACATCACCCTGATTCCTAAATCAGACAAAGACACTTCAAAGAAAGAAAACTACAGACCAATATCTCTAATGAACCTAGATGCAAAAATCCTCAATAAACTTCTGGCGAACTGGATACAAAAACATATCAAAAAAATTGTGCAACATGATCTGGTAGGATTTATCCCTGGGATGCAAGGTTGGTTCAATATACGGAAATCAATAAATGTTATTCACCACATCAATAGGCTTAAAAATAAGAACCATATGATCATCTCGATAGATGCGGAAAAAGCATTCGACAAAGTAGAGCATCCCTTTATATTCAAAACTCTAGAAAAACTAGGGATAACAGGAACATACCTCAATATTGTAAAAGCAATCTATGCTAAGCCTCAGGCTAGCATCATTCTGAATGGAGAAAAACTGAAGGCATTCCCTCTAAAATCTGGAACAAGACAGGGATGCCCTCTCTCACCACTTCTGTTCAACATAGTTCTCGAATCACTGGCCAGAGCAATTAGACAGACGAAAGAAAATAAAGGCATAAAAATAGAAAAGAAGAATTCAAATTATCACTATTTGCAGATGACATGATTCGATACCTAGCAGACCCAAAAGGGTCTACAAAGAAACTATTAGAGCTAATAAATGAATTCAGCAAAGTGGCAGGCTATAAAATCAACACGCATAAATCAAAGGCATTCCTGTATAATCAGCGACAAATCCTCTGAAATGGAAATGAGGACAACCACCCCATTCACAATATCCTCAATAAAAGTAAAATACTTGGGAATCAACCTAACAAAAGAGGTGAAAGACTTATACAATGAAAACTACAGAACCCTAAAGAAAGAAATAGAAGAAGATCTTAGAAGATGGAAAAATATACCCTGTTCATGGATAGGTAGAAGTAACAACATCAAAATGGCGATATTACCAAAGGTTCTCTATAGGTTTAATCCAATGCCAATCAAAATCCCAACGGCATTTCTTGTAGAAATAGAGAAAGCAATCATGAAATTCATATGGAAAAATAAAAGACCCAGAATAGCAAAAACAATGCTAAGCAGGAAGTGTGAATCAGGCGGGATAGCTATACCAGACTTCAAACTATACTACAGAGCAATAGTAACAAAAACACCATGGTACTGGTAACAAAACCGGTGACTGGACCAATGGTACAGAATAGAGGACACAGAAGCCAATCCACAAAACTACAACTATCTTATATTCGATAAAGGGGCTAAAAGCATGCAATGGAAGAAGGATAGCATCTTCAACAAATGGTATTGGGAAAACTGGAAATCCATTTGCAACAAAATGAAACTGAATCCCTTTCTCTCGCCATGCACAAAATTTAACTCAAAGTGGATCAAGGAACTTGATATCAAATCAGAGACATGGCATTTGATAGAAGAAAATGTTGGCTATGATCTACATACTGTGGGGTCGGGTTCCAAATTCCTCAATAGGACACCCATAGCACAACAGTTAATAACTAGAATCAACAAATGGGACTTACTCAAACTAAAAAGTTTTTTCTCAGCAAAAGAAACAATAAGAGAGGTAAATAGGGAGCCTACGTCCTGGGAACAAATCTTTACTCCTCACACTTCAGACAGAGCCATAATATCCAGAATATACAAAGAACTAAAAAAATTAGACAATGAGATAACGAATAACCCAATCAACAAATGGGCCTAGGACCTGAACAGAAATTTCTCAGAGGAGGACATACAATCAATCAACAAGTATATGAAAAAATGCTCACCATCTCTAGCAGTCAGAGAAATGCAAATCAAAACCACCCTAAGATACCATCTCACTCCAGTAAGATTGGCAGCCATTAGGAAGTCAAAGAGCATCAAGTGCTGGCGACGATGTGGGGAAAAGGGTACTCTTGTACATTGCTGGTGGGACTGCAAATTGGTGCGGCCAATTTGGAAAGCAGTATGGAGATTTCTTGGAAAGCTCGGAATGGAACCACCATTTGATCCAGCTATTCCCCTACTCGGTCTATTCCCTAAAGACCTAAAAAGAGCACACTATAGGGACACTGCTACATCCATGTTCATAGCAGCACAATTCACAATAGCAAGACTGTGGAACCAACCTAGATGCCCTTCAATAGACGAATGGATAAAAAAAATGTGGCATTTATACACAATGGAGTATTACTCTGCATTAAGAAATGACAAAATCATAGAATTTGGAGGGAAATGGATGGCATTAGAGCAGATTATGCTAAGTGAAGCTAGCCAATCCCTTAAAAACAAATGCCAAATGTCTTCTTTGATATAAGGAGAGTAACTAAGAACAGAGTAGGGACAAAGAGCATGAGAAGAAGATTAACATTAAACAGGGATGAGAGGTGGGAGGGAAAGGGAGAGAGAAGGGAAATTGCATGTAAATGGAAGGAGACCCTTAGGGGTATACAAAATTACATACAAGAGGATGTGAGGGGAAAGGAGGAAATTATAAGGGGGAGAAATGACCTACAGTAGAGGGGGTAGAGAGAGAAGAGGGGAGGGGAGGGGGGAAGGGGGATAGTAGAGGATAGAAAAGGCAGCAGAATACAACAGACACCAGAATGGCAATATGTAAATCAATGGTTCTGCAACTGATGTGATTCTGCAATCTGTATATGGGGTAAAAATGGGAGCTCATATCCCACTTGAATCAAAGTGTGAAATATGATATATCAAGAACTATGTAATGTTTTGAACAACCTACAATAAAAATTAATTAAAAAAATATATGATTTCTTATATATTTTCAGATATCAATTCAATACATTATTTAAAGGGGAACCAGTTATATTATTTATTAACTGTATGATCTATTCATGCATTATCTCTATATTCATAGACACAGGGTACACCTATTTTTACCCTCAATACTAATTTATACGTTTTCAAAATATTCCTCAAAAAATGCTGGAAGAAATACTCATGTCACCTGATCTATGTATACATTTTATCACAGTAATATTCTGGACAAAAAAATCAAAGGTCACCCTTAAGTTTGTACCAAAGCCTAAATGGAAAGTGAGCATGGATTACTAAAACCTTCCATGTCCAGGTGGCCTAATGCTCTCAAATGTCAATCTTATTGGTGACTACATTTTTGTTTCTTCCTAAGATTATATATTCAACCTCAAGCCTGTTGAAAATGTCTAATCCTATCACTCACTTTATACTTTGCCTGATTTCCTAATGTCTCTATTTATATCTATTTTCCTACATATTTTCCCCTGTTCATCATTGTGACTGACTCTTCACTTGTGCTGACATTTACATTCACTGTTTACCTGAAACACTATTGCTTAAGAACTTTTGGTCTAAATCCTATTCTCACTCTTCTTTGTAAACCTACTGACTATCTTCCTAATCCTACCGACTATCCCTTTTTGAGTGGATGTTCTCTTCGACATTCAATCATCCAAGGTACAAGCTCCTATGCCATTGTATATAGATTTATCTGAGACATTTTTGCAGAAAATAATTCAAACCTAAGTGTACCAATTAAGGGCCCAATGCCCTTCTGGACTTCATATCTTCCCTAGATTTCTGTTTTTATACTTATATTTCACCTATATATTCTTGTAAATATCATAGTTTCCCAATACCATTATTCGTCATGCAGAAGGATTCCTAACCCCAAATTGAACATGTTACTAACCCAAACCATACATTGTTCTCTCAATCGAACTTTACAGAACAGCAGGGACAGCGTTGCTCTTAAAATACAGGAATGTAGGGCATGTTCCAGCTGTTGAGAACATCAAAGGTCCATGCAGAAATGATCCCTTGAGAAGATGTAGGCAGCTACGAAAGACCTGAGAGAGAAAAGTCATCTTCTATGGCAAACAACCTTGTCAGCATGAAGGGATGTCTATGAATCAGCCTCTCTCTTCTTAATGTAGAGAAGATGGACCAAAACAGTGCTAGGTGGAGAGCTGTTCCTGGGTGCCCATGGTTTATATACCATTCTAACTTGTGAAAGTGTCACAGGAAGTAGGGGCAGCCTCCATCTCATGGGACTCTTGAAAGCAACTGTTAGGACAAAGTGGTTGTCAAGGCAATGACCTCATTCAGTTCCTGAAGAAGTGATCTACCTCACTTCCTTGGTGATGGAACTCTCTTAACTTGGGATCCAGGAAGCCAGGCACCCGGAGCCAGTCCAGTCCCAGACCCAGTAGGCTCACTTGTTTGAATTTACCAAGGAGAGTGTCAGTCTTTCTTGGTACCTACAGATGTGAGGATGGCCAAATACCAGGAGAGCTCTGCATAGGGGCCTTTCCTGAGAAAGTAGGTAGTGGTTCACCGCAGGCTCCTGACAACTTCACAGAGTTGGCCAAGGAGACCAGATCTGAGATAGGACAGGCCATTTTGGGGGAACATAGTATGGCCCACCACTCAGAGGAAACTCCGGATAGTCACAGAGTTACATGGGGGAAGGAGGTGTCTTTGTGGGTGTGGGTGTGATTTTGTGGTTTTGTCTCATGATCTGAGAAAAGGTAGGAAAGACGGTTTGTTTGATTTGGAGTGGTCTTCTTCTAGTAAGTCGTTGGACAAGGCAAGTGTTTCTATGTCTGTGTATCCCACTGGGTCCGTGGTTGTAGACATTAGAAAATAGAATGCAACAATTGATATGTCCTGTATAGTAGAAAGATTCCCGGCATTCATCCTGCTCAATTTATGAATGGACTGCAGCTTGCCTTATCCATGGGCAACAACTGCTACCTTCCTAAGTTCCTGTTTCTTCCAGAATTCTCACCACTCTCCAGAATAGTCTCATGGTTTTGTGTCCAAAATATGTACCACCTCCAAGCTCTGTGACATTGCCATGTCCTGGATAGCTGAAGGGAATGGCGAGCATCTCAGAAAACACAGATATCAGTGTGACCAAGAAAGTCTCAGTTGAGAAACCATGCTTTCGGCCTTTTGCTTATCAATTGTTCTGTTTCCCTGAATGTCAGGAAGGTCTTTGCCTCAGGCCACCCCTTTGTGAAGCCTGAAGAAAACAGTTTTCAAATGAAAATGAATGGGCACCACCTGTGGCTCTTTGCTTAATTGCTTTGGAAAGGGATGTGTCTAAATCAGCCTCTTGGCCCTGTGTGAGGTTGTGGCTTAGATTCTCAGCACCTGATGGATATAAAGAGAGATCCCATGTGTGCATCCAAAACCAAAATGGCCAAAAGAGCAATTATTGTGAATGAAGTCTCTCGCATTCATTTGTAAGGTTCCTGACCACCATCAAGTGAGAATACGGATCCTTTGGGTCAAATGAGTTATGCACAGCCCTGCAGAGGCTAGCCCATAGGTTTTTGGGTTTTCTCATGGCTCCAAATCATATAAAGAATCTATACCTGACAGTCAGTAGGCCTCAAATTGGAGATGCAGAGCAGTATTAACAGCTAGCCTATCTGATCACTCCTGGTTCACCGGATGGGTGTCCAGGCCACCTTGACTTTAGGCAAATGAGGGGCAAGGGAGCTTATTTTTGACACTGTCTTGGGCTGAACCCCTCATGAAAAACTCCAGCCAGAGGTTATGATAAGTGTCTATATGAAAGAAGATGAGGGCCATGTGGGAGTGTTTGGTTTTAATTGTGGTCATTTGTTTGGCGGTTGGAAGAGATAACTGGATCCACCTGGGCTTGAACTCTGGCATGATTCCTCTTAGAGACTGAGTTCTGGAATTTACCTCAAAGAAGTATTGCCATGAAATGTGTTGGGATTTTAGGAGGCCACGCATGAGAAGCCTCCCTTGAAAACTGAGATCGAGTGCCAGGGTGTCTTTCCACAGTGCAGTGAGAATCTCAGCCAGGATATCACATGATTTTATTCTGAAAGACTTCTCAGCCATAGTTGAGAGTCTAAACACATATGGAACTCATATTGTAGACCTCAATGATCCTGGCTTCATGTGACCTTTTGGCCACTCTTTGGGAAGCCTTGCCTGTGAGATTTCTCCAGAGTTTTTATTTAAATGAGCTTCCTTACCACATAATGGTTCCTGCATTAATTGAAACGTACAGTGACTCCAACTTCATCCTTCAAAAATGGCTAAATAAATACCATCAAATTTCTGAAATTCCCATGACCAGGTGGCACTGGAGAACCTTTGGATATCCTGTTGCTGATCATGAGTGAAATAATTCCCCACGCAATGACACTTCACCGGGAGAATTTCAATTTTATTGCTCAAAGCTGTGTGCTTATATAGAACTAAGGGGGAGATGGTAGGGCTTAGATAAATGGCAGCAACCCGTTTATTGGCAAGTTCTTTCAGATATCAGCTCCAGAGCCCAGGAATTAGTTCTCATTGGGGCTAAGGTTCCCCACAAGTGAGATTTGAAATTGGCGCTGACGTGAGAGTTCACAAGAGTGGGAACTTTTTGCGCCACTGCAGAAATGAAGAAGGTAGGAAGAAGAAGTCTTTGGCGCCATGTTGAGGTTTTTCTCTGGGGTATGGCTGCCATTTATTCTTTTCCCAACATTCCACCCTTTTTGTTTTCTTAGGAAGTGGGGCGTCATTTGTCAGATCCGGCTGCTTCCTGCTGTGTGGGGGTGGTGTGAGGCCTAGAAAGAGAAGTGGAGGAATGCTCAGGAAGCAGGTTTGGGATTATCATGGCAGCCAGAAATAAAACCCAGTGGCTATAGACAGCTACTTTCGTAGGGGTGAAGTCAATGAATGTTCCCTGAAGCCAAAGTTGTCGATGGCATGGAACTAGTCCTGGATGGAAGAGATTGTTGGTATCAGCCACTGGTCCTGTAAAAGAGACTCTAGGAAATACTGGAAGCATTGCCTGGACATGGCGTCACCAGCACCTGAAGAAGATCAGAGCAAATAAAAACAGAATGAAGATAAAAATTAAAGGAAATGTCATTTTTTGGCAGAAGTTCCATGTTGGGGGACTGACATAGAAGAGGCCAAGGGCCATGAGAAATCTTAGAAGGTGGTAAAGACTCATGAATCCAGGATGGCAGATTAAGAGGTTCTCAGAGCTCATTGTCTCCCGCTGTCTGATACCCATTGCATTCCATCATGCCTGGTAGTGAGCTTCATCACTGAGTTACTGTTCTCTTGGAGATGTTGGGGGTTCATCGGTCATCAGAGGCTGGTAGTGCCTAAGCAAAAGCTGGTTGAAAGTTTGATTAGGAATTTTTTGCAGTTGGGTTTGAAGGCACTTCATTTTGCAGGGCAAGAGAGCACAAAAAAGGAGCATCCCAATAAGGGGCCCCAAGATATGTAGTAAGTACATGGCAAGATAGGATTGGAAGAACCCCATGATGGGATTGGAGGAGGTATGTTTGAGCAATTCGGTCGATAATTCCTGCAATTTAACAACATTTTTTTTATTAGCCCAGATTTATTAACATAATAGCAAAATTCCTCTCTGAGGAATAGGCATGTAACCCCTTTTTCTGCAGTGAGAAGATCAATTGCCCTTTGGTTCTGTAAAGCCACTTGTGCCAATGAAGTAACCTGGTGCTGCAAGGAGCCCAGAGACTCAGCAGTGGTATCGAGTGCTTCCTGCAGTTTTTGTTGCAGGTCTTTGAATGCCCATAGAGCATGACCTATAGCTCCACCAGAGAGTCCGAGACCCGCCACTGAGGTTGTTAAAGTGAGGCCTACCAGAACCGGCAGAAAGACTGCCCTACGGGTTCAGGAAGGTAGGGCCAACTGTCGGAATTCGGTGGGAGTATACAAAGACAGCTGAGGAACTACAGTAACCAAGAAACAGGTGCCAGAGACATTGATCGTTGAGGTACTTAAAGACCCATTACACCAGAGGAAATGTTCAGGTTGCCTAAACACAGGGCTCTATGGGGTGTTGTAGCTCAAGGAACAAACGGGTAAAGGATCATTATTGGCAGGTGGAAACAGATGAAAGGAAATAAAGTATTGGTGGAATAACTTTCCCACAGTGGGATACGTGTCACATGTAAGGGTTGTCCTTTTTAGAGAAATTGTAGGGTTTTGCTGCAATATTTTCTGCCGCTAATGGGACTGCTGCTAGAAGTGGACGACTAAGTGAAGCACAGAGAAAGCACTGAGAAGTAGGCAAAGAATGACGGGTGGAGTTTAATAATCAAAAAGTTTGGTGTAGCAAATTGAGCCATGTGGGAGGGGGACCTGAGGGGGTTGAAGGCTCTGAATCCTCTTTGGATGAGCTATGGATACGATCTCGAAGTTTTGATTCTGAGTCCTTAATGTGTTCGACTACCTGGATGGTTGCCTTAGGTGGCGTAATCAGGGTGCGGCCAATAGTCATCCACCCTGTGGGTCTGACTGAGGTTGTCTGAGCATAGACAGCAAACTCAACATAGCCCCAACGTTTGGCCTTGGGGTCAGGTTTATCTAAAGTATACCATCCATTGTTATTGGATGAAGAGCCTTTATGCCACTTCATGTAACTAGAAGTCCACCCTTCAGGGTAACCGAGTGAGTGGTAAGAATAGCTACCACGTTCATCATGGAACCTGCATGACCAATAGGCGCACCCATTATATATCTCAGGCCACCAATGACAATAATCTTTTGTTTGATCAAAAAGGAAGCAAATGAAAGGCCAGTTCCAGCTACCAGGGACGAAGGTCCTTGAAGGTGACAATTTTAGGGAAATAGAGGTGCAGTTGTGGATGAAGCAAGTAGTTGCATCCACTCCGCGGACCTTCTGCATGCCATGTTCTGAGTATCGTTCCCGAAAAGTGAATAAATGCATGGTAGGTGAGGAGGGTAAAGACCAGTCCTGACAGAGCACAGAAAATAAGCAGAGCACAAAAAACAAGCAGTTAGAGAAGACTAGGGTGTTGGGAGAGCTCATTGTGCCTTCTTTAAGAGGAATTGGGCTGCAAGGAAAACCGTGTGAGCCGCAACTTAAATGGGTGAGATGGGTGTGGAGAGCAGGAGTAAAGGGGAGGTTCAGGAGGTGATTCTTGGAGTTCCTCTGGGGTGGCCCTGTCGTCAGCATGTGGGGCCTCCTGGTGATGTGGCTTCAACCTAGACATGTGATTCCAGGGAGTGAGACGGTTGTCTGGTAAGGAGAGTTTGGCGGTGGTGAGGGTACAGAGAATGACAGGCTAGGGGCCTTCCGATTTGGGGGCAAAAGTCCCTTTCTCCTCTGGGGTATTATAATTGACTAGACTAACAGGTGTTAAGGGAGGAGTGTTTGGAGAGGAGACTGGGTCCGGAAGAAGCCAGTCCTGATATTTCCAGAGTTCCGAGCGGAGATGAAGCAAGAGAGGCAAAGACAAATCTCGGGTGAGAGGTCCTTGTGAAATGACCAACGCAGGGGTTATAAGATGTCTTTCATACATTATCTCAAAAGGAGACAGTAAAGATGGTTTCTTAGGGAGAGCTCTGATTCGAAGCAAAGGCAAGGGAAGGAGTTTGACCCAGTCTATGTTTAATTCCATTGTCAATTTGGTAAGGACTTCCTTTAGACTACGATTTACCCTTTCCACATTCCCTGAAGCCTGGGGGAAATATGGACAGTTGAAATGCCACTTGAAGGAGAGGGCTTGAGAGACCTTTTGTGTGATCCTAGAAGTAAACTCAGGGCCATTGTCATATTGTAGGGAAGTGGGCATACCAAACCTGGGGATGATGTCTGTCAGTAAGATTGAAGCTAAAGTGGAAGCCTTTTTATTGGAAGTGGGAAATGCCTCAACCAAACCAGAGAAAGTGTCCACAAAGACAAGGAGGTATTTAGTGTGCCATACTGTGGGCATGTTGGTGAAGTCTACCTGCCAGTCAGCAGAGGGAATGTGTCCCCGGGCTTGTTGGGAAGGGAAACGTTTGGGCCTTAAAGGAGTATGAGGGTTGGTCCGCTGACAGATCTGACAATTAGAGGCTATATTCTGTAGCATGGCTTGTCAGAGGGAGTGAGGAAGAAGAAACTCTGTAAAAAGAGGGTCAAAGACTGAGAATTGGAAAGGAATAGAGTATGAAGGAAATTGAAAAGATCCTTGTTCTTACTGAAAGAAGTAGGGGCTTCAGATGAGCTGTCTAAAGTGGCCATTATATGTCCACCATGGGGGCCATGATTGGAAGTGGTAGCAGCCATTCGTGCCACCTGGTCAGCTTTGGCATTGCCCTCAGTGATAAGAGAGCCGTCCTTCTGATGGGACCTACAATGGACATCTCCCAACTGGGTGGGTAAGTGGGAGGCCTCTATCAGATTGATTATAAGAGCTGAATTAGTGATCGCATTACCTTTGGTGGTAAGTAGGCCTCGCTTCTTTCAAATTGCAGCATGGGATAATAAGATATGGAAGACATATTTTGAATCAGTTTAGAGGGTGAGGGATTTGCCTTGTGCTAGAAGGCAGGCACGAGTGGATGCTATAAAATCAGCCTGCTGGTCTGTAGTTCCTGAAGGCAAAACTTTGGCCTCTATAATCTCAGTGGCTGAAAATACAGCGTATCCAGAGTAATGAGTTCCATTCTGCCTAAAGGAACTGCTGTCAGTAAACCAGATAAGGTCAGGCTTGGTGAGTGGTCTCTCAGAAATGGAAGAATGACAGGGGAGGAAATCATCTAAGTTTTCCAAGCAATTATGAGTTGGTGTGTGAGACATGGGAGTCATTGGGAGCAGTGAGGCAGGGTTCAGTGCAGAGCAGGGGAGGAAAATAATATTAGGGTTTTCCAGAAAGGAAGTGAGGAGCGACAGAACTCTGGATGTAGGGAGGGTTTGAAGGCCCTTTTAAGGTAAAAGATCTTTCAAGTGATGTGGGGAGTAGAGAGTTCAAGGGGCCCCAAAAGTCAGATTAGAGGCTTCTTTGTGTAAAATTTGTCCAGTAGCCAGAGCTCTTAAGCAAGGGGCCCACCCACGGATGGAAAATAAGAAACCATGTCCTCCAGGTCACATAGATGCAGACCCAGGTTGATGGTTTCACTAGAAAGGAAGCTAAAGCACGTGACAACAACATATATTTCAAGTGCCCAACCTCACAGGCAGTATCTCAAGAAGTCTCTAGGACAACAGACCTCCATGTTTTTGAAGTGTTTACCCTGTCCCTTACTTTTGGAAACTCCTCTAACACTTCCAAGGTTGTGAACTCCTGATCGCATTCCATTCCAGATATGTATTCATGGATTTTCTAACTCTTCTCCTCTAATTGTGTCTTACATGGGGTGAAGGTGTTGTCAAGGTATTGTTCTGGATGAGAGTGGGAAGATTTTTGTGTAGCACATATTTACATACACATTGGATTCATTTTCCAATTTTCCATTTGAAATACTGAATCCCTGTCAGTAACCCATACCCTAATAGACTCTGACTACTAATCCTAATATGATGGAGACAAATAACCCAAACATAATATTAATACAAGCAGTTCAGAGGAGGCATGGTGTATAGTTGGTCTTGCCTTTTGCATGATATAGTGTAGGAGTTATAAATCTTGTCAATTGTTTGTTGAAATAGTACTCCATGTGTTTTTAAAGTTAACACATATGTGAATTTCTGTCTCCTTTTTTCTGTAGCCAATTCAGCACATGTATTTTTATATGCACATATAAAATCATACCTGGTATCACACGTACATTTTTGTGAGGTGGCTAACTTGGCAGAAACAAAGTATGAGAAGAGATCACCCCTCCTAAACGCTTTTGGAACTGAAAATTCAAACTATGAGTGAGATTTTTAGTTGAACAACATTATACATAAATCCATGTTCAGTAAAATTAATATTTTTGGATCCGTGGATGATACATATTTTACGATGAATTTTGATTGGCATATATATTGCTACTTCCTAATGTTTCTCTGTGTGATATATATATATATATATATATATATATATATATATATATATATATATTTTTTTTTTTTTTTCTTTTTTTCCAAATATAAAATATATGTGTCTTATTATACACTCCCTTAATAATTCACTCATGCTCATGTATGTGGTTTTATAATCAAATTTTCATACGATTATTTTCAGAAATATTCATCCACCTGAAATACATATTTGTTTTCTAGTACTGAAAACTCACTTCACTGAATGGTGCAAACAAATCCTTATATTTCTACAGTAACTGACCCAATTTAACATCAATGCATGTAGATTCCAATGGGGCATGATGTGTATTTTGACGTTCATTTTATTTAACACTGGTACATTACTATTTCTTCAGTTTTTGTACATCATAGTATAAACATTTCATCCATAAGTTCACAAATTTAAAGACATTTGAAACACATTCAATCACTTCCTGCTTCAGTACACATGTATTCCTCCTTGCTTTTGACTGGTCATTTCATGAGACTTCTTTCCAAACACATTATTTTCGATTTCCATAATCAATTTTGAAGCAAAACTCACACACTTTATGATAAACCACAACCCTAATATTACCATTAGATGTATAACTTGTTGGAATGAATGTATGTATATCAATATAACATTTACTGTGTATTTTCAGATATCAATTTATTCCAATTTCTAAAGTTGGAATCAGTTATATTATATATTCACACATGGTACACCTATTTGTGCCCCCAATACTAATTTATATCTCTTCTAAATATTGCTCCCAGAAATGGTGCAAGAAATACTCATGTCACCTGATCTACATATACATTTTATCACAGTAATATTCTGGCCACAAAATGCAAAGTCACACTTACAATTGTACCAAAGCCTAAATGGAATGTGAGTATGGATTATGAAAATCACCCATGTCCATGTTGCCTAATGCTCTCAAATGTCAATCCTATTGGTGACTACATATTTGTTTCTTCCTAAGATTATGTATTCAACCTCAAGCCTGTTGAAAATGTCTAATCCTATCAATCAATTCATCATTTGCCTGATTTCCTAATGTCTCTAATGATATCTGCGTTCCTACATATTGTCCCCAGTTCATCATTGTGACTGACTCTTCAAATGTGCTGACATTTACATTTTCTGTCTACCTGAAACCCTATTGCTAAAGAACTTTTTGTCCAAATTTTATACTGACTCTTTTTTCTAATCCTATCAAGTATCTTCCTAATCCTACCAACTATCCTTTTTTGACTGGATGTTCTCTTCAACATTCAATTATCCAAGGTACAAGGTCCTATGCCATTATGTATAGATTTATCTGAGACACATGTGCACAACATAATTCAGAGTAAAGTATCCCAATCAAGGATCCAATGCCCTTTTGGGCTTCAAATCTTACCTAGATTTGTGTTTTCATACATATATTTCACCTCTATATATCCTTATAAATATTGCAGGTTCCCAATACCATTATTCATGCAGCAGAATGATTCCTAACCCAAATCAATCATGTTATTAACCCTAACCATACTTTGTTTCCTCAACCTAACTTTACAGAAAAGCAAGGACAAAGTTGGTCTTATATAGAAATGTAAGAGATCTTCCACCTGCTGAGAACCTCAAAGGTCCATGCAAAAGTGAACCCTGGGGAAGATATAGAAAGCTATGAAGGACCTGAGAGAGCAAAAGTCATCTTTCATGACAAAAAAAAAAAAAACAGGTCAGGATGAAGGGGTGTGTCTGAAGCAGTCTCTCTCTTCTTAATGTAGAGAAGATGGACCAAACCAGGCCTGTGTGGAGAGCTGTTTACGGGTGCCTATGTTTGATATACCATTCTTACTTGTGAAAGTGTCACAGGAAGTAGGGGCAGCCTCCATCTATTGGGACACTTGGAAACAACTGTTAGGACAAAGATGTTGCCAAGGCAGTGACCTCATTCAGTTCCTGAAGGAAGTGACCTATATAACTTTCTTGGTGATGGAACTCTCTGAACTTGGGATCCAGGAAGCCAGGCACCCAGAGTCATTCCCAGTCCCAGTCCCAGTGGCCACACATGTTTGGATTTACCAAGGACAGAATCGGTCTTTCTGTGTAACTACTGATGTGAGGATGGCCAAATTCCAGGAGAGCTCTGAAGAGGGGCCTTTCCTGAGAAAGCAGGTAGTGTCTCACTACTGGCACCTGACAACTTCACAGTGTTGGCCAAGGAGACCAGATGTGACATAGCACAGCCCATTTCGGGGAAACGTAGTATGTCCCATCAGTCAGAGGACACTCCGGATAGTCACAGACCTACTTGGGGGAAGGAGTTGACTTTGTGGGTGTGCGTGTGAGTTTGTGGTTTTGTCTCATGATCTGAGAATATATAGGAAAGTCGGTTTGTTTGATTTGGAGTGGACTGTTTCAAGTAAGTCTTTTGACAATGCGAGTGTTTCTATGTCTGTTTATCCCACTGTGTCCGTGGTTGTAGACATTAGAAAAGAGAATGCATCAATGGATGTGTCCTGTCTAGTAGAAAACTTCACAGCATTCATCCTGCCCAATTTATGAATGGACTGTGGCTTGCCTAATGGATGGGCAACAACTACTATCTTCCTAAGTTCCTGTATGTCTTCTTGAATTCTGGCCACTCTCCAGAATAGGTTCAGGGTTTTGTGTCCACGATATGTACCACCTCCAAGCTCTGTGACATGGCCATGTACTGGATAGCTGAAGGGAATGGGATCATCTCAGAAAACCCAGATATCATTCGAGAAACCCTGCAATGGGCCATTTGCTTATCTATTGTTCTGTTGCCCTGAATGTCAGAAAGGTCTTTGCCTCAGGCCACTCCTTTGTGAAGCCTGAAGGAAACGGTTTTCAAGGGGAATTAATGGGCATCACCTGTTGCTCTTTGCTTAATTGCTTTGGAAAGGAATGTGTCTGCATCAGACTCTTGGCCATGTGTGAGGCTGTTGCATAGATTCTCAGCACCTGATGGATCTAAAGAAAGTTCCCACGTGTGCTTCCAAAACCAAAATGGCCAAAAAAGCAGTCATTGTGGACGAAGTCTCTCGCCTTCCTCTGTAACGTTCCTAACCTCCATCAAGTGAAAATAGGGATCCTTTGTGTCAAATGAGTTCTCAAAACCCTGCAGATGATAGCCCATATGTGCTTGGGTTTTCTCATGATTCCAATTCACATAAAGAGTCTATACCCGAGAGTCAGTAGGCCTCAAATTGGAGAAGCAGAGCAGTATTTATGGCAGGCTTATTTGATCACTCCTGGTTCTCAGGAAGGGTGTCCAGGCAACCCTGACTTTAGGCAAATTATGGGCAAGGGAGTTTATTTTGTACACTGTCTTGGGCTGAGCCCCTCATGGAAACCTCCAGCCACAGGTTATGATGAGTGTCTACATGGAAGAAGATGAAGGCCTTGTGGAGTGTTTTGGTTTTAATTGTGGCCATTTGTGTAGTGCTTGGAAGTGATGACAGGGTCTACCTGGGCTGGAACTCTGGTGTGATTCCCCTTAGAGTCTGAGTTCTGGAACTGATCTCAGAGAAATATTGCCATGAACTGTGTTCAGATTTTAGGAGGCCACGCATTGGATTTCCCCTTGGAAACTGAGATCAAAAAAGAAGGGTGACTTTCCACAGAGCCTTGGAATCTCAGCTAAGATATCACATGATTTTATTCTGAAATATGTGGCAGCCATAGTTGACAGTCAGAACACCCATGGACGTCACATTGAAGCCCTCAATGGGCCTGGCTTCATGTGACCTTTTGACCACTCTATGGGATGACTTGCCTGTGAGATTTCTCCAGAGATTTCATTGAAATGAGTTTCCTCACCATTTAATGGTTCCTGAATGAACTGAAACCCACAATGCCTCCAACTTCATCCATGAAAAATGGCTAAATAAATACAATAAAATTTTTGAAATTCCCTTAACCAGGTGGCACTGGAGAACCTTTGGATGTCTTTTTCCTGATCATGAGTGTACAAGAGAATGCCATGATTGACGGGGTTTCATGAAAATGGTGTAGAACAAAGATGCCAGTAAGTTGGACCCTGCTGAGTAGTGGGCCTATTGCAGTGGTGGGCAGGTGTGTGATAATACATCTGTGGTGTGGCCAGGAGGATTTTCCATTGCCTTCAAAATGGCTTGTGACTGATATGGTGCAGCCAGCAGACCCTTCTTGTTACATGGAGAGGTTTCTGGGCAAAGTTCAGAGTCAGATTTCTATGGACAAATGGGCAAGCTTTGTGAGATAGAAGCCTGGTTGGTGCATTCTCTGTCACCACAAGTGACAGAACTCCCTCCAATACTGGGTCCCAGTTGAACTCGTTGTATTTCATGAAGCAAATACCAAACTCCCAGTGCAGCAGCAAGAAACACCACGAAAAGTGGAGGATGACCAAATGGCTTCACAGTTCACACGGGGAGACACTTAGCACCAAGTGGCCACAGTTTACCTACAAATACAAAATTCAGCACTGCTGCCTCATGTTCATTAGAATACAAAAAACCATGTCCTCCAGGTCACGTAGATTCAGACCCAGCTTTTATGGTGTCACTAGAAAGGAAGCTAAATCTCCTTACAACAACATATATTTCAAGTGCCCAACCTCAGAGGAAGTTTCTCAAGAAGTCTTTAGGCCGGCAGAGCTCCACGTCTTTGGAGTGTTTACCTGTTAGACCAGGACGCTAGAAAAGACCACTGACTCAAATTAAAATCAAATAAAATTAAGCTTATTATTTCCACCGGCCGTGCTGCCTCTCCCTCCCAAAATGGTGGGAACAAGACAGCATCCCCAGCTTTCCTACAGCCCAGTTTTATAGCCCAGAAAGTTACACAAAAGGGGGGTTACAGATAACAGAACTCTGATAAACATCACATTAAAGGTAGTTTACAATTTTTTTGCTGTCCCTACATCAGAATTCATTAGGACCATTAGAGCCTCAGAGAGGGTTGTTGTCTGGCCAGAGAAGGCAAATATTTATGATGTGTCACTAAAGTTTCAGAGAGTGCTGCTATCTGGTCAGAGAGCTGGGCATGCGTGAGTTCAAGGCGTGGGCAGGCATTCCACGCAGGTTCAGAATTTGAAGTAATTTATGGTAAAGCCAAAATTATCTTTTCATGGCTTTGTGGCATGATGGCTCCCAATTTTAATAAAAGATCAGGTTGGGTCTACAATTTCCCCCTTTTCTCTGTGTCCCTTTCAAATCTTTGATAGATTATGGGAAGAACACTGAGGAAATTTTAATCCCTCAGATAAGAGTCTCCAAATTTTTACAACTCACCCAAAACCGATCTCCCTGATTTTACCTGACTTAATTAATTATGTATATTGATAGTCTATTTATCTTTCTCTCCATTGTTGTAAAAAGAGTGGCATCACTAATTTTTTCTTCTTCTGTCCTGAGACAGGGTGACGTGAGTGGGCTCGTCGTGAGGGACATGAGTTGCCTATTAGAAGTCAGTTCAGAGACATGAGTTGCCCTTTAGAAGTCAGTTCGGTTTGAAGTCAGGTTGGGGAAGAACAGGTTGTAAAGTCATCTGTGAATGGATTCTTCTATGAGTGAAACAAAAACCATGAGTACTGAATAAATGTTGCAGCAGCTGGAACATGTCACTGTATAGAAATTCCCTCACCAGTCTTTAATATCCCCAATTATCAGGACTGTCAACTTAATATTTAACTTTAAGTGTTACAGTTGGCCCTCCCAATAAGACACAGTTTAATAATTTAATGTCATCTGATCTTGTAAAAATCCTTTTACTAGTATGACCTCTGCGTCTAATAGAGAAACCTTTAATTCTGTTACTCAGGGCTGGATAATCGTACTAGCAAACACCAAGCCTACCTGTGTAGGTTAGGAATATCTGTAGGTCTTAAACTGAAAACTTCTGCCTGTGGCAGCTCTTCTTGATAGTCTCTTTTTATAAGTATTAGGCATTCCTGTCTGAGAATCCTTCTTTGTAGCCTCCAGTCTCACTTATTTTGGGAGGATAAGATAAAGTGCATACCTTAAAATTTTATTATTATTATTATTATTTAAAATGCCCAGGAGTGGCTGTATTTTGGTCTTAACTGTCTTTGCTAAGTGTTTAAGATGAAGCAGTCAAACTGACTTTTGTTTCTATCTATTGTTAACAGTCAGCTGAGATTTTGTGGGAATCAATTCTGGGGAAACTTGAGAAGAGATTCTCAGTTCTGCTAGTGCCATTTGCGCTAGGTGGGTCCAGGTCTTGCTTGACCATTTGGCTTCCCTCAGAAGCATCATGGATGTCTCCTTTCTATGATGACTCTCCTCTTTGTTACAAATGCACTGATTGGCTTTCTGTTCTCCAGTGGTCTCATTAATCTCCCTGATAGGGAGGTTATGTGGCTCAGAGTTGCAAAGCTCTTTAGAGAAGTCCCCTGTTCCCTGGATTCAGACTGACTCAGAGGGCAAGAGCCAAATATTGGTTTTCTTGGCCCTTTTCATTTAACATTCATTTTAAATCCTAATCTTAAAAATCCAGCAAATAAATTTTAACAGCCTTACATTAAGAGTACTGGGCTTTAATGTCTATAACTTTATAATTACCTTTTTATTAATTGGGATCTGTATTATTCTGTCTGTATTGTAGTTGATGACTTATTATCTTGAATAAACCCATGTTGTGTTCTTAAAGCAACACATTTGTAAAACACTAACAGGGAATCTTTAGATCACTTATAAGAAAATTTCAAACTAAAATTAACAAAAGTAAAAATACTTAGTTCGTGTAATATCTTCCCTAAATTTTTTGGCTGAATTATACATTATATCCCCTGTTTGAGATCCTAGGAATATTGACAATAAAAAAAACCTTTTTAACATAACTTTAAAGAAATATTATCTGACCTAATGGTTTCATAGTCATTCTCACATGTAGTAAGATGGGACACACAGCCTTATCTCAGGTAAGGCAGGGCTCTTTATAAATCTTAACTATTTTAGTTCTAAAGCTGATCTTTATTTTTAAATATCATTTGACAATGTTTAAATAAATTGTTTGAGGTCACATGAACATTAGCTAACACCATATGATATCACATTTAAAACATGAATTAAAGAAAGGCTGAAAGTTTTTAACCTTTACAAAGATTAGGCTCTAATTAACTTAAAAATACATTTAAATTGTTCCCCAATGTAAAAAGTAACATAAAAATTTACATATCTTATTGATAACAGGTAAATAAATCCACAATATATTTTTTACCACACAACTTCAGAGCACCAGCTTGATATAATACTCTTTAAACGTTTCTACCTTACAGACTTGCATACCTGTAAGATATGAAAACATTAATAGCATAACAATTACATTTATGTTTCTACATTAATCAAGTTTGGCTTTTAAAGAAATGGCAGTACAGTGCTCTAAAATAACAGTTTTTATTTAATCAGTTGTTTAATTTTTATGGTTGCTTGCTCTAGAAAACATAAATCTTAATAAACTCAATGTTATGGGTAAACTTATGTTTTAATAAATTTTTGTCTCATTAACACATGACTGATTTTTACAATCTTATACAGAGTTTACTAAAAAAAATACAGATCTTAGTAAATCAATCAGATATCTAACAAAAGTACTCATGAATGAGTAATCCCATATCAAATTTACTTTACTTATTTATCAAAAAGTTAGAGAAATGTATTGAACAGTGTAAACCATTTTTATGTTGAAGGAAAGGTACTAGAGCCAAGGCATATTAGACATTTTGTAGATGTTAATATTTTGTTAGATGTTTGAACACCTAGAAAACTTTGTAAGCTTAAATTTAAAGACATTTGTTTTTATCTCTTTATCCAATTTAAATTGAAACATTTAAATCACGTGAATTAAAGATCTTTGGATCCACTTTTTTAAAATTTGTTTTTACGAGCGCTATTTTTTTATGAGCGCTCCTCATATATGTTAATTTGTGTATCATATATATGATATACGGACATATGTATATATAGACATACAACACATAACAATTTGTGCACACATAATAATAGTAAAGGCCTTGTAGCTTTTCGTAGTTGAAATCTTTATTGCAATGTTTCAAAAAGTCCACAGTTGGTCAAAGATAGAACTGATCAGAAAAACATTAACCTAGGTCTGTATGCTCAAAATCATGAGGTCAAAAAACATAAAGTATCTAAGAAAAAAAATAAGAGTCCTAGAAAAAATGACTTGCCAGTAATTAGTAAATAACATACAATTTACCTTTTTTTTCCTTAGACCTCAAATCACTCTCCTACAAAGCTTGCAGGCTTCTTTCATTTGCATTTCAACATAAGTCATGGCTGAGGTCTGGAAGGAGCAGCAAAAAAACTGCTATTCTGAACAGACATCTCAGGACTAAGGCATTTTAACCATAATTTTCAGGTTCAGATGTTGAAAATTATGATACAAGTTTAAGATACAATTCACAAAATTTTATATCTTTACATCTTGTTTTGTCAACAGACACCATACTATGATTTACTATTTATGTCCAAATTAATGCACTGGTACACACAGTGACATTTTCCCAGGCTACCCAATTCAAAATTGGTGAAAAAAAAAAAAAAAAGACCGTATGATTGGGAAGTTTCTTGCCAACTTGGAAGTAGAGTTCTTCAGTTATCCATCCTAAGTATTTAAGTTCTCTGGCATGAATTATCTGAAATCATAAACTAAACAATTACCTAAACCCGACTTTTTACTGCAAGATTGTGCAATGCTTCAAAAACCCATTCAGTTACCAGATTGTTAAAATAAAACATCATCATTTAGACACACATTCAGCTAAGATCATTCCCCAAAAACAATTTATAATATCAACACATTATTGCAGATGCCTTAAAGGGCCAGAAACAAAGACACAATACAGACAGAAAGGAGGTCCAGACTATGGCTGTCAGACAGAACCCTTTAAACCAGAGCAGATAAGAGAAAAATCTCCTACAGCAGTGGCACCATAGATGTCCCCACAAGGGGGCCAGATGTTTTCACAGAAGGGCAACCTGAAATGTAAAATAAAGTGTCTCCATGGTGACTTTACTGCATTTAGTGTCCCCTTTTTCTTTTTCTCTTTTTTTAACAAGACAGAGGTGGCATAATCCTTACAGTGCAGGGAAGGAAGGAGGTAATTCCCTGAATCAACAGGGCTTTGGCAGCTGCTGGGAGTCCCTCAGTTTCCCCTTTTACATACAGGATTAGCTCCTCTGATTCAGTTCCACATCAAGCATGCTCTATCTCCTAACATTTCAGTAGATAGCTCTCACAAAGTTCAGGGGCGGAGGGTGGGTACAAGATTTGTAACTTAAAGTTTGGTTCCTGACCTTGAAGCCAATTAATACAAATTTAATAATGAGGACTGGGTTTTGAGAAAAAGAAAAAAGGAGTTTTATTGCTTGGCTAACAAAGGAGAAACACAGGGGACTCTGCCAAAGTTGTGACTCTCTTTATCTGGAGGGACAATGGGTTTTAAAGGAGTTTCACTTGTTAACCTGGGAGATACTCAGTTCTTAGGTCCCCAGCAGGCATAGCCCTCTGCAATGGGTGTGCTTTAGGCAGCCAGCTAGGGGCTTCTATCATCCTGCTTTACAATGGGGGATAAAGTTCATTGCAGTTCCTTAAAACACAGTCCAAAGGGGTGTCAGGCTTAATCTCTTTATTTCTGATTTTCATGTCCAATATACTTAAGTATTTACCACCAAAATCACACAACAAAACGAACAAAAACAAACAAACAAAAAACCAAAAAATAGAACACAGAACACAAAAAAACAGAAACCCAGCGCCTAAACACAGAAACAGGGGAAGAGTGCAACATCTTGCTAAAGCTCCAGGGTAGGAGCGCGTGCGTGCCCGTCGGCACCTCTCTACAGTTCCAGAGGAATTCCCTACAGAACAGAACAGAGGACAGAAAGATTCTCGTTACTGTCCTGGACAGAATTATATGTGAGCCTCCCCGTGCCACATCTCTGTCATCAGAAGAGATCTCCCTTAACCAGATATCAGATGTTATAAAGGAGCCACTTACCTATGGAGGCATCCTCCATCAGGTGCTTGCTAATAGTTTTAGTGCAGAGGTTCACTGCAGTGCTCCCTGGACTAAAGGCTCTCTTCCAAATATAAAGAAGATGGACCAAATCAGGCCTGTGTGGAGAGCGGTTCCTTGGTGCCTGTGGTTGATATACCATTCTAATTTGTGAAAGTGCCACAGAAAATAGGGTAAGCCTCCTTCTCATGGTACGCTTGAAAGCAACTGTTTGGACAAAGTGGTTGCCAAGGCAGTGACCTCATTCAGTTCCTGAAGGATGTGACCTCAGTTCAATCCCTTGGTAATGGAACTCTCTGAACTTGGGTCCAGGAAGCCAGGCACACAGAGTCAGTCTCAGTCCCAGTCCCAGTGTCTCACTTGCTTCAATTTAGCAAGGACAGAGTCAGTCTTTCTTGGTACCTACTGATGTGAGGATGGCCAAATGCCAGGAGTTCTCTGAAGAGGGGCCTTTCCTGAAAAAGTAGGTATTGGCTCACAGCTGGCTCCTGAGCACTTCACAGAGTTGGACAAGGAGACCAGATCTGAGACAGGAAACGCCATATCGGGGGAACATAGTATGGCCCAGCAGTAAGAGGATACTCTGGAGAGTGAGAGACCTACTTGGGGAAGGAGGTGCCTTTGTGGGTGTGGATGTGTGTTTGTGGTTTTGTCTCATGTTCTGAGAATAGGCAGGAAAGTCGGTTTGTTTGGTTTGGAGTGAACTGTTTCTAGTAAGTAGTTTCACAAGGCGAGTGTTTCTATGTCTGTGTATCCCACTGTGTCCGTGCTTGTAGACATTAGAAAAGAGAATGCATCAATGGATGTTTCCTGTCAAGTAGAAAGCTTCCCAGCATTCATCCTGCCCAATTTATGAATGCACTAGGGCTTGCCTTATCGATGGGCAACACCTGCTATTTTCCTAAGTTCCTGTTTTCTTCCTGAAATCTAGCCACTCTCCAGAATAGGTTCATGCATTTGCATCCACGATATGTACCACCTCCAAGCACTGTGACATGGACATGTACTGGATAGCTGAAGAGAATGGCAAGCATCTCAGAAAAGTCAGATATCACTGTGACCCAGAAAGTCTCAGTAGAGAAACCCTGCGAAGGGCCTTTTGATTACCTATTGTTCTGTTGCCCTGAATGTCAGGAAGGTCTTTGCCTCAGGCCACGCTTTTGTGAAGCCTGAAGAAAACAGTTTTCAAACGGAAATGAATGGGCATCACCTGTGGTTCTTTGCTTAAATGCATTGTAAAGGGATGTGTCTGAATCAGCCTCTTGGCTCTGTGTGAGCCTGTGGCTTAGATTATCAGCACCTGATGGATCTAAAGAAAGATCCCATGTGTGGATCCAAAATCAAAATGGCCAAAAATCAGTCATTGTTGATGAAGTCTCTCGCATTCCTCTGTAAGGTTCCTGACCTCAATCAAGTGAGAAAAGGGATCCATTGGGTCAATTGAGTTCTTCAAAGCCCTGCAGACGCTAGCCCATAGGTTCTTGGGTTTTCTTATGAATCCAATTCAAATAAAGAATCTAAACCCCACCGTCAGTAGGCCTCAAATTGAAGAACAGAGCTGTATTAATGGCAGGCATATTTGATCACTCCTGGTTCACAGGAAGGGTGTCCAGGCCACTCTGACTTTTGGCAAATGAGGGGAAAGGGAGATTATTTGGGACACTGTCTTGGGCTGCACCTCTCATGGAATCCTCCTGCCAGAAGTTATGATGAGTGTCTATTTGGAAGAAGATGAGTGCCATTTGGGAGTGTTTTGGTTTTAATTGTGGTCATTTGTGTGGCGGTTGGTAGAGATAATTGAGTCCATCTTGTCTTGAACTTTGGTGTGATTCCCCTTAGAGACTGTGTTTTGGAACTGAACTCTGAGAAGGTACAAGGTCCTGTGTCATTGTATATCCATATTTCTGGGACTTCTCTACGGAACGTAATTCAAAGCTAAGTATACCAATCAAGGGCCAAATGAACTTCTGGGCTTCAAATCTAACCTAGATTTCTGTTTTCATACTTATATTGAAAGGTTAATAAAATAGGTACTTGTCACTTCCTGTTTTTCTGTATGCTTAATAAAACACTGTTGAAATCTTGAGAATTGTTTGCTCTTCTTGTTCCCAGAATGTGCTGGCCCCAACTGCCAAACTGCAGAATGTACTCCATCAACCATTTGCATGCAAACCGCCCACTCGCCCTTACCCATCAATAAACTTCCCTCCCTGCCCTCTCCAAGGAAAATATATAAGCACTTCTTAAGCTGTTCTCAGGGCTCTCTGCTCTATTCAAGCGAGCTCTGAGCCCTTGCATGCCGGACTCCCAATAAACCCTTTGCTGTTGCATTATACAGTCTCTTGGTGGTCTCTTTCATCAATGCTCACCCGACCTTTACTTCTGGTGGCCCCAGCGAGATCCGGCAGCTTCAGATGAAAGACCCCCAACGGGATGCTCTGGGGGTAAATAAGGCCCCTCTTTCTGGTTTCAGGATTCAGGTTAGGGTTTGACAAAATGGCTATTGGTAAAGAGCGTGAGCTCTCTCCCACGGTGGCTGACACACATGTCACAGAGCCACAGGCCATGTCCCTGGGGGATTCACTCGGGAAATCGAGGAACCATAGTCTCCTCGACTCAGTGATATTTTCTTTCAGATTCGGAATTGCCAGCCCATCAGGTTTTGCCGGCTACTCAGTCCTGGTCCCAGTATTGGACGTCCATTGCCTGTCTTTATTGTCTTGTCTTGTCTGTGTCGTGTGTTGTTGCTTTCACTGTCTGTGTATATTTCATTATGGGACAGAGAACTTCAATGCCTCTGTCCCTGACCCTTAATAACTGGACCAAAGTCTGCTTAAGGGCTCAGAATCTTTCTTTTTCATTAAAACACCAGACCTGGCAGATTCTGTGTCTCAGAATAACCCACCTTTGTACTCAGATGGCCTCTAGAAGGATGTTTCTACTTTGCACTAATTTGAAAAGTCTGAGATATTGTCTTTCAGCCGGGGCCACATAGACATCCAGATCAATAGCCATATATCTTAACTTGTCTGGACCTCTGCAAATCTCCTCCTCCATGGGTGAAGCCTTTCCTTGTCCCTGCACCCACTCCTACTCCTTCCCCTATGATTCTATCTCTCAAACTCTCTGTTCCTCAACCTCCACCCTCTGTTTTCCCTGAGTCTCAAGACTCTACTCGTCCTTATCCTCTGCCCTTGTCCCCCAACCCCCAATACCCTGTAAGTAATTCCCCTGCTGCTGACTCAGCCTCTCCACCATTTGAGGAAGCCAGAATGGCCCAGCGCCCTCCAGATGACTGTCCCATGACACACACAGCGCCTCCTTCCCTGGAGGAAGCTGGCCCGGCTAAAAAAACTCAGAGAACTCGCCAACGTTTTCACACCTGCCTACTTGGAATGACTGCCAACAACTCCTAGGGACTCTCTTCATGACAGAGGAATGAGAGAAAAACCTCCTGGAAGCTAGAAAAAAATATCCTCGGACCTGATGGGCGACCAACACAACTTCCCAACATAATAAAAGCTGCCTTCCCCTTTAACCAACCCAACTGGGACCCCAACACCCTTGAAGATAGGGAGCATCTGTCCAATTATTGCCAGGCTCTAATAGCGGGTATCCAAGGGGCCGCTAGTGACCAACTAATTTGGCCATGGTAAGAGAAATTATTAAAAGGCCTGATGAATCTTCCTCTATGTTTCTAGAGAGAATTATGGAGGCATATAAGAGATATACTCCTTTCGATCCTCAGGCAGCAGATCAAAAGGCATCTGTCACGATGGCCTTAATTGTTGAAGCTGCCATGGATATTAAAAAAAAAAGTTAAAAGAGAGATTTAGTCAGAGAAGCCGAAAAAGTATACTATAAGAGAGAAACAGGGAAAAAGAAAGGGAGCAGAGGGAGGATGAGAGAAGCAAAAGAAAGACTAAGGCATTGACTAAGATCCTGGTCATAACAAGAAAGAGGCCAGAAATTAAGACATAAGGTGACAGGAAGCGATACCTGGGCCCGTGCCACAGGCCACCCCTGGCCTCAGATCAATGTGCCTACTGTAAAAAAAAAAAGGACACTGGGCCAAAGAGTGCCCTATAAAGAGACAGACACGCCAGCCAGCCATTCTGACTCTGGGGGATGACTAAGAAAGTTGGGGCTCAGATTCTTTCCCCTAGCTCAGGGTAACATTTGAAGTGTAGGGGACCCCAGTAAACTTTGAAGTGAATACAGGAGCAGTATACTCAGCCCTTAAGTCCCCATTGGGCCGTCTATCAAATAAAAGGTCTGTAGTTCAAAGGGCTAATGGCAGTAAATATCGGGCTTAGACTACTAAGAGGACCATGGACCTGGGGAAAGGAAAAAAACCATCACTCCTTCCTAGTAATCCCAGAATGCCCGCACCCATTGATGGGCAGAGATCTGCTCACCAAGCTCTGGGCCAAAATAACTTTTAACCCTGAAGGCCCCCAAATGAAATTTCTAAATCCTTCAGTAAAAACTCCTATAGTCACGGCTTTAACTATATTAGTAGAAGATGAACGTCCACTCTTCACACCCCCCAAGACTGATCAAACAGGCAAGCTACCCCAGAAATGGATAACAGATTACCGAGATGCCTGGGCAAAAACTGCTGTGTTAGGCCTGGCCGTGAAACAACCTCCAATAACAGTGGAGTTAAAAACCTCAGCCTCCCCAATCAATGTCAAATAATATCTTCTAAGCATAAAAAGCTAAAGATGGGATAAGGCCCTATATTCAGAAATATCTGGCCTTAGGGGTCCTAAGGCCCTGTCAATTGGCCTGGAACACTACCCTGCTATTAGAAGAAAAAGCCAGGAACCAGGGACTATCACCCTGTTAAAGACCTAAGAGAGATCAACAACAGAGTGCAGGACATTCACCCCACGGTACCTAATCTGTTCAATCTGCTTTGCACTCTGAACCCTTAGCAGAAATGGTATACTGTTCTGGACTTAAAACAAGCTTTCTTTTGCTTGCCTCTGCATAAAGATAGTCAGTTGCTGTTTGCTTTTGGGTGGGTAGACCCAGAAACCGGAAAGTCTAGTCAACTAACTTGGACTAGACTCACAGAGGGGTTCAAAAACTCCCCCACTCTCTTTGATGAAGCCCTTCACAGAGATCTCAACAATTTCTGAACTACACACCCCGAAGTCACCCAGCTTCAATATGTGGATCACCTGCTACTGGCATCCAACACCAAGGAAAACTGTGAACTGGGACCCAAGCACTATTATCCTAGCTTGCTCAACTCGGGTATAGAGCTTTGGCCAAAATTGCCCAATTTGCCAGCAAGAAGTAATCTTCCTCGACTATTTCCTTAGGGGCGGTAAACGATGGCTCACTGAGCCCAGAAAACAAACCATTGAGCAGATACCAACCCCATCTTACAGCAGACAACTAAGAGTTTCTTGGGATTGCTGGGTTTTGCAGGTTATGGATAAATGGGTTTGAGTCCTTAGCTGCTCCTTTATACCCGCTGTTAAAGGGAGATGCCCAATTCCAATGGACCCCTAAGTACCAGGAAGTTTTAGATAACATCTAAGGACACTGACATTGAACGCCTCAACTTTACTGAGCTCAGCCTGCAATTACAGAAAGCCCTACACTAAGTTAAAAATGTACATCAACTCACTCACCTTGGTTCAAAGAAACTGCAGGCATTCCTGTAGGATTAAGAACAGAGTTTTCCACTAACTGACTCACAGCGAAAGGAAATAATTGAACTGGTAACAAAAGCCTGTCGGGTCAGTCAATTGTTTAATGCTTACCCTTCCAAGTTTCTTAGACGAAAGCACCTACGAGGAACCAGAACAGGACAATTCTGGGAAGTGGACATTACTGAAATTAAGCCAGCAAGGTATGGACTTAAATATCTCCTAGTCTTTGTGGATACATTCTCAGGATGGATTGAAGCCTTACACACACACACGCACACACACACACACACACACAGAAAAAAAAAATGGCGCAAATGGTTCTCAAGAAGATCCTGGAAGATATTTTTCCAAGATACGGTCTGTCTAAGATAATAGGGTCTAATAATGGACTTGTGTTCATGGCCCAGGTAAGTCAGGTGTGGATTAATTGTAAGTTACATTATGCTTATATACCCCAGAGCTCAGGAGAGGTAGAAAAAATAAATAGAACCATTAAAGAGACCTTAACAAAATTAAGCTTAGAGACTGGCATAAAAGATTGGACTATGCTCCTGCCTTATGCACTGTTTCATGCGAGAAATACTCCCTCAGTTTCTTTGTGTAACCTCACCCCCTATGAAATTCTCTATGATGCCCATCATCCAGTAAGGGACCTAATCCCAAACTCTAAGGCCTAACAATCCCTTCCACACCCCTTGCTTGACAGACTTAAAGCCATTGAAAGAACTCAGTGATAACTGTGGAAACAGCTGGCCACTGCCTACCAACCTGGGGACGAGGGGATTCCACATCAATATCAAGTAAGAGACTTCGTCAACATAAGACAACATCAGGTGTTATCCCTAGAACACCGCTGGAAAGGAATATACCAGGTGCTACTTATAACACCTACAGCCATAAAAGTAGACAGAATCACTTTTTTGATTCATGCCTCTCATCTCAAGCCTTCGCTGTGTCCAGACTCTGGTTGGAAACTGGAAAAAACTGGTAACCATTTCAAATTGCGTATTCGCTATGTGGACAAGACTATAGACTCTCCCCTTGGCCACCAGTACTCCTAACCCTCATCAGCCTGTTCAGCAGTGAAGGCTGATCTGAAATCTTACTAGACAAGAAGTATGGTCTATCTCGCATACAGCCCCCTTAGGGACCTGGTGGCTATCTCTCCACCCAGACATTTTTCAGCTTGGTATAGGTCTTTCCTATTGAGATAACCCCAATGAAGAGGATCCCACTAAAGTTCCATTAAATCCCTTCCATACCATAGATAATTGAAACAAACATTATGGATGCACGGAAACGCGAGCCAGATTCAGGTTGGTTAGCCTAGATTACTATATATGCCTGGCGGACTATCAAAGCCACAAACAGCCATGGCTGTGTGGGGGGAACGCCAACTTCTTGTGTAATTCATGTTGATGTGAGCATACCGGGGCTGCCTGGTGGAACCCAAACTCCTCATCAAATTCAGTACACAGCATTGGCCATATAACCAATTAGACAACCAAAAACTATGGCCCCCAGAGGGTTCTCTAGATCCTCAAATTCTGCGTGACATTTTTAACTTCGGCAAGTGCTCAAAAGGGGAAAATTCCCCTATGTGGAATCCTTTTCCCTCCTTCACTCACATCCTGTACTATGCTACTCCAATAGTTCCTCACCCTCAGCCTTCTGCTCTAGACTCTCTGCTTTCACTCCCACCTCAGCAACCTGATTTCTTCCCTCCAATTACTACATCAAAAACCCAAACCTCCGCCAGTTCTCAGACCATTGCCCCCTTGCTGAGGTAGCAGGTACCGAGGTACCCCTCCACTCACTCACTCCTCTCTTTTTCTGTCTGTGCCTGCACTAGGTCCCACCAAGTCCTCTAAGAAGCTAAACCAAAGCTCAAACCAGCTGAGAAGAGCCCTCAGACCCCTATCCAAGATGTAATAAAAATAGCCTTTAAAGTTGCTTTGTCATCACTGAAAACAGGTTACTAAGAATTTAAAGTCCCTCACAGGCTTTTTGGAATACTCACTCCCATCTTCACCTCTGCTCTACCTGTTCTACTGCTCAAGTTTTGTTCTAGGAAAATCCCAAACCCCTTTTCCATTATTCTTTTACATCTCATCTTCCTCATTCTCAGATCCACGGAGCTGCTCTCAGCCTCGCCTTCCCCGTCTTCCCCCTCTGTACCAGGTCCATAGATATGTCTTAAATAACCTTCTCCAGAAGTCTTCACCGAGGCTTACATTAGGTCTTTCAGCAAAAGAGTCCCTCTGAAAGAGTTCAATGTAGATAAACTTCCACTTTTCATGTTGCCCTGTTCTACTTGGCCAGTGGCTGGAAAAATCACCACCCCTAAGCTTGACACTGCCTTACTAGATTTTCAAAAAATATGTGAACAAGGCCTCTGGCCTTGAGCTGGGGCTTCACAGAGATGGCTAGATTTCTAAGATAAAAAAGTTACCAATTGGGCTTCATGGTGACAGCTGGCAGGGAGAAAAAAAAGAGACAAAAAAGCTCTCCCTTTCCAAGGTGTCTTTGAAAAGTTAACTTGCCCAGAACAGAGGAACAAAAACAGAAACAAAAACTGATCTGTGAATTTCTACAGACTGTGAACTTCTGAGCCACTTCCCTTACATGTTGGGTACAAATTCTAAAACTACCGAAACTTGGGGTTCAGGGGATTAATTGATTACAACAGAAGCAATGCCCTCTAAATCCGGATGCAACCAAATAAGACTGTTTTCCTGTGTTTGGTGCTATCTTAGGTCCCTTTCCTTGCCCGTTCCTACAACAGTATAATTCTATACACTTTAACATTATTTATGTTTTCATAAAATGGTCAATATATGTGATTAATTATGTAATGATGCAGATGTTTTCCAGAGTTCTCTATCATGACTTAGGTTCATTTAAAGATCAAATAGGGGGCATACAACCCGGTTCCACTGGGAACCTGTATCCCTCACTTTAGCCATCCTATTAGAAATAATAGTTGCTGAAGGGGTGGGCTAGTCCATGAGACACAACAAAGACACAATTAGAAGCAGAAATATGCCAAAGTTTAAAGACATTAAAAACCGACATCACAGCTTTACCTAATTTTAACCTCTCTCTTTCTGAAGTTGTTTTACAAAGCAGGCGAGTGTTGGACCTCCTCTTTATGAGAGAAAGGTGCCTTTTTGCTTGCATTGAGGGAAGAATGTTGTTTTTATGCCGACAATACTGGAGTTGTAAAAGAATCTATGAGTAAATTAAGAAAATGACTTGAAGAGCGTCAAAGAGAGACAGAGGCCCCAAAAGGGAGGTTTGAGTCTTGGTTCACATAGTGACCTGATTAACTACGCTTTTATCTGCCATGGCCGGTCCATTAAAAATCCTCATATTATTGCTAACTGTAGGACCCTGTTTGCTCAACCGTGTAGTTTCCTTTCTAAACCAAATCGAACCTGTTATTAATCCTAACCATACACTGTTCTCTCAATCTAATTTTACAGAAGAGCAGGGGCAGAATTGGTATTAAAATACAGAATTATAGAGGATCTTCCACCTGCTGAAAACCTCAAAGGTCCACGCAGAAATGAACCCTGGAAAAGATGTAGGCAAGTACGAAGGACCTGAGAGAGCAAAAGTCTTCCATGGCAAACAACCTGCTCAGGATGAAGCGATGTGTCTGAATCAGCCACTCTCTTCTTAATGTAGAGAAGGTGGACCAAAGCAGGCATGTGTTGAGAGCTGCTCCTGCATGCCTATGGTTGACATACCACTCTGACCTGTGAAAGTGTCACAGGAAGTAGGAGCAGCCTCCTTCTCATGGTAACCTTGGAAGCAACTGTTAGGACAAAGTTGTTGCCAAGGCAGTGACCTCATTCAGTTCCAAAAGGAAGTGACCACACCTAACTTCCTTGGTGATGGAACTCTCTGAACTTGGAATCCAGGAAGCCAGGCACCCAGAGCCAGTCCCAGTCCCAGTCCCAGTGGTCAAACTTATTTTGATTTACCAAGGACAGACTCAGTCTTTCTTGGGACCTACTGATGTAAGGATGGCCAAATGCAAGGAAAGCTATGAAGAGGGGCCTTTCCTGAGAAAGCAGGCAATGGCTCACCGCTGGCTCCTGACAACTTCACAGAGTTGGCCAAAAAGACCAGATTTGAGACAGAACAGGCTATTTCCAGGGAACATAGTAAGGCCCACCAGTCAGAGGACACTCCGGATAGTCACAGACCTACTTGGGGAACGGAGGTGCCTTTGTTGTGTGGGTGTGGGTTTGTGGTTTTGTCTCATGTTCTGAGAATAGGTATGAAAGGCAGTTTGTTTTGTTTGGAGTGAACTGTTTCTTGTAAGTCGTTTGACAAGGCGAGAATTTCTATGTCTGTGTATCCCACTGTGTCCGTGGTTGTAGACATTAGAAAAGAGAATGCATCAATGAATATGTCCTGTCTAGTAGAAAGCTTCACAGCATTCATCCTGCCCTATTTATGAATGGACTGCAGCTTGCCTTATTGATGTGCAACACCTGCTATCTTCCTTAGTTCCTGTTTTATTCCTGAATTCTGGCCACTCTCCAGAATAGGTTCATGGTTTTCTGTTTAAGATATGTACAACCTCGAAGCTCTGTGACATGACCATGTACTGAAGGGAATGGTGAGCATCTCAGAAAACTCAGATATCAGTGTGACCAGGAAAGTCTCAGTGGAGAAACCCTGTTTGGGGCCTTTTGTTTACCTATTCTTCTGTTGCGCTGAATGTCAGGAAGGTCTTTTCCTCAATCCACCACTTTTTGAAGCCTGAAGAAAACAGTTTTCAAATGGAAATGAATGGGCATTACCTGTGGCTCTTTGCTTAATTGCTTTGGAAAGGATGTGTCTGAATCAGCCTATTTACCCTGTGTGAGGCTGTGACTTAGATTCTCAGCTCCTGATGGATCTAAAGAAAGATCCCATGTTTACATCCAAAAACAAAATGGCCAAAAGAGCAGTCCTTGTGGATGAAGTCTCTCGCCTTCCTCTGTAACTTTCCTGACCTCCATCAAGTCAGATTAGGGATCCTTTGGGTCAAATGAGTTCTTCAAAGCCCTGCAGAGGCTAGCCCATATTTGCTTGGGTTTTCTCAAGACTCCAATTCACATAAAGAATCCAAACCCCACAGTCATTTGGCCTCAAATTGAAGAAGCGGAGCAGTATTAACGGGAGGCCTACTTAATCTCTCCTGGTTCACAAGAAGGGTGTCCAGGCCACCCTGAATTTAGGCAAATTAGGTGCAAGAGAGCTTATTTTGGACACGGTCTTGGGGTGTGCCCCTCATGGAAAACTCCAGCCATAGGTTATTGTGAGTGTCTATATGGAAGAAGATGAGCGCCACGTTGGAGTGTTTTGGTTTAAATTGTGGTCATTTGGGTGGCGGTTGGAAGAGATGACTTGGTCCACATGTTCTTGAACTCTGGTGTGACTCCCTTAGAGTCTGAGTTCTGGAACTGACCTCAGAGAAGTATTGCCATAAATAATGTTGAGATTTTAGGAAGCCAGGCATGAGCGTTGCCCTTGGAAACTGAGTTCTAGGCCGAGGGTGGCTTTCCACAGAGCACTGAGCCTCTCAGCCAGGATACCACAAATTTTATTCTGAAAGACTTGGCACCCATAGTTGAGAGTCAAAACTCATATGGACCTCACATTGTAGACCTAAATGGGCATAACATCATATGATCTTTTGGCCACTCTTTGGGAAGTCTTACCTGTAAGTGTTCTCCAGAGATTTCATTGAAATGAGCTTCCTAACCATTTAATGGTTCCTGAAAGAATTGAAACTCACAGTGCCTCCAACTTCATCCTTGAAAAATGGCTAGATAAATACCATGAAATTTTTGAATTTCCCATCACCAGGTGGCACTGGAAAACCTTTTGATGTCCTGTTGCTGATCATGAATATACCAGACAGTGCCTTGATTGACTGGGTTTCATGTAAATGGTGTAGAACAGAAATGCCAGTAAGTTGGACTCTGTTGAGTAGTAGGTTAGAGCAGTGGTGGGCAGGTATGTGATAAAACATCTGTGGTGGGGCCATGTGTATCTTCCATTGGCTTCAAATGCCTTGTGACTGACATGGTTCAGCCAGCAGAACCTTCCATGTAAAGGCAAGTTGTTATTTGGAGAGGTTTCAGGACATTGTTCAGAATCAGGGTGCTATGGTCAAGGGGGCAAGATATGTGGGATAGGATCCTAGTTCTTGGATCCTCCTGCAAAACCTGACCCACCATACATGACAGAACTTCCTCTTGCACTGTGACCCAGTTGAACTCTTTGTATTTCAATACCAAACACCCAGTGCAGCAGGAAGAAACACCACGAAAATGGAAGATGACCATATGGCTTCACAGTGCACACTGGCACACATTTTTCCCCCAGTGGCCACAGTTTACCTAAAAAGAGAATTCAGCACTGCTGCCTCATGTACATTGGGAAATAAGAAACCATGTCCTCCATGTCTCATAGATCCAGACCAAGCTTTTATGGTCTCCCTAGAAAGGAAGCTAAAGCTCCTGACAACAACATATTTTTCAAGTGCCCAAACTCACAGGCAGTTTCTCTAGAAGTCTCTAGGCCAGCAGACCTCCATGTTTGTGGAGTTTTTACCCTGTCCCATACTTTTGGAAACTACTCCACCACTTCAAAGGTTGTGAGCTCCTGAGCATATTCCATTTAACATATTTATTCACAGATTTTCTAAATCTTCTCCTCTAATTGTGTCTTACTTGGGGTGAAGGAATTGTCAAGGCATTGTTCTGGATGAGAGTGGGAATAATTTTGTGTAGCACATATTTACATACACATTGGATTCATTGTTCAATTTTCCATTTGAAATGCTGAATCTTTGACACTAACCCATACCCTACTAGACTCTGACTACTAATTCTAATATGATGGAGAAAAGTAACCCAAACAGAATAGAAATACTAGCACTTCAGAGGAGGCATGGTGGATAGTTGGTTTGCCTTTTGCATGATATAGGGTAGGAGTTATAAATCTTGTCAATTTTTTGTTGAAATAGTTCTGCATGTGTTTTTAAAGTTAACACATATGTGAATTCCTGTCTCCATTTTTCTGTAGCCTATTCAGCACATGTATTTTTATATACACATATAGAATCCTACCTGGTATCACACGTATATTCTTGAGAGGTGGCTAACTTGGCAGATACAAAGTGTGAGAAGAGATCACTCCTCATTAATGCTTTTGGAACTGAAAATTCAGACTATGAGTGAGCTTCTTAGTTGAAAAACATTATACATAAATCCATTTTCAGTAAAATTAATATTTTGGATCTGTGGATGATATATATTTCACAATGAATTTTAATTGGCATATATATTGCTACTATTTAATGTCTCTGTGTGTGTTTTGTGTGTCTGTGTGTGTATATATATATATATATATATATATATATATATATATACTCTCTAGATTTTTCAAAATATAAAATATATGTCCTATTATACACTCCCTAAATTCATTCTTGTTCATGTATGTGGCTTTATATTAAACTTTTCATAAGATTATTTTAAAAATATTCATCCACCTGAAATACATATTTGTTTTCTAGTACTAAAAAGTTACTTCAGTGAATGGTGCAAACAAATCCTTATATTTTTACAGTAGCTGACCCACTTTAACATCAATGCAAGTAGATTCCTATGGAACATGATGTGTATTTTGACGTTCATTTTTATTAAACACTGGTACATTACTATTTCTGCAGTTTTTATACATTATAGAATATACATTTCATCCACAAGTTCACAAATTTAAAGAAATTTGTAACACATTCAATCACTTCCTGCTTCAGAACATATGTATTCCTCCTTGTTTTTGAGTGGTCATTTCATGAGATTTCTTTCCAAACACATTATTTTCGATTTCCATAATCAAATTTGAAGCAAAATTCACACACTCTTGGTGATATACCACAACCGTAATATTACCATTAGATGTATTACTGGTTGGAATGAATGTATGTATATCAATATATGATTCCTGTGTATTTTCAGATATCAATTCAATCCATTATTTAAAGTTGGAACAAGTTATATTATTTATTCGCAGTATGGTCTATTCATGCATTATCTCTATATTCATACATACATGGTACACCTATATGTACCCCCAATACTAATTTATACCCCTTCAAAATATTGCTCCAAGAAATGGTGCAAGAAATACTCATGTCACCTCATCTACATATACGTTTTATCACAGTAATATTCTGGCCACAAAATGCAAAGTCACACTTATGATTGTACCAAAGCCTAAATGGAATGTGAGTATGGATTATGAAAATCACCCATGTCCAGGTTGCCTAATGCTCTCAAATGTCAATCCTATTGGTGACTACATATTTGTTACTTCCTAAGATTATATATTCAATCTCAAGCCTGTTGAAAATGTCTTTTGCTATCACTCACTTTATATTTTGCCTGATTTCCTAATGTCTCTATTGATATCTGCTTTCCTACATATTTTCCCCAGTTCATCACTGTGACTGACTCTTCACATATGCTGACATTTACATTTTCTGTCTACCTGAAAACCTATTGCTAAAGAACTATTTGTCCAAATGCTATACTCACACTTTTTTATAATCCTACCAACTATCTTCCTAATCCTACCGACTCTCCCTCTTTGAATGGTTGTTCTCCTCAACATTCAATCATCCAAGGTATCAGATCTTATGCCATTGTGTATAGATTTATCTGAGACATCTGTGCAGAACATAATTAAAAGCTAAGTATCCCAATCAAGGACCCAATGCCCTTCTGGGCTTCAAATGTTACCGAGATTTCTGTTTTCATTCATATATTTCACCTATATAATCTTATAAATATTGCAGGTTCCCAATACCATTATTCATCCAGCAGAATGATCCTAACCCAAATCAAATCTGTTATTAACTGTAACCATACACTGTTCCCTCAATCTAACTTTACAGAATAGCAGGGACAGAGTTGGTCTTACAATACAGGAATGTAGGAGATCTTCAACTTCCGGAGAACTTCAAAGGTCCATGCAGAAATGATCCCTAAAGAAGATGTAGGCAGCTATGATGGACCTGAGAGTGCGAAAGTCATCTTTCATGACAAAAAAAAAACAGGTCAGGATGAAGGGGTGTGTCTGAAGCAGTCTCTCTCTTCTTAATGTAGAGAAGATGGACCAAACCAGGCTTGTGTGGAGAGCTGTTCCCGGGTGCCTATGGTTGATATTCCATTCTAACTTGTGAAAGTGTCATAGGAAGTAGGGGCAGGATCCATCTCATGAACCCTTGGAAGCAACTGTTAGGACAAAGTGGTTGCCAAGGCAGTGACCTCATTCAGTTCTAGACGAAGTGACCCATGTCACTTTCTTGTTGATGGAACACTCTGAACTTGGAATCCAGGAAGCCAGGCACCCTGAGGCAGTCCCAGTCTAAGTCCCAGTGGTCTCAAATTTTTGGATTTAAGAGGGATAGAGTAAGTCTTTCTTGGCAACTACTAAATTGAAGATGGACAAATGCCAGGAAAGCTCTGAAGAGGGGCTTTACCTGAGAAAACAGGCAGTGGCTCACCGCTGGCTCCTGATAACTTCACAGTTTTGGCCAAGAAGACCAGATCTGACATAGGACAGCCCATTTCGGGGAAACATAGTATGGCCCACCAGTCAGAGGACGCTCCAGATAGTCACAGACCTATTTGGGGAAAGAAGGTGCCTTTGTGGGTGTGTGTGTGGGTGTGTGTGTGTGTTTGTGATTTTGTCTCAAGTTTTGAGAATATGTAGGAAAGTCGGTTTGTTTGGTTTGGAGTGGACTGTTTCTAGTAAGTCCTTTGAGAAGGTGAGTGTTTCTGTGTCTGGGTATCCCACTGTATTTGTGGTTGTAGACAATAGAAAAGAGAATGCATCAATAGATGTGTCCTGTCTAGTAGAATTCTTCGCAGAATTCATCCTGTCCAATTTATGAATGGACTGCAGGTTACCTTATGGATGGGCAACACCTATTACCTTCCTACATTCCTGATATCTTCCTGAATCTGGTCACTCTCCCATAGGCTCATGGTTTTGTGTTCAAGATATGTATCTCCTCCACAATCTGGGACATGGCCATGTACTGGATAGCTGAAGAGAATGGTGAATATCTCAGAAAACTCAGATATCAGTGTGACCAGGAAAGTCTCAGTGGAGAAAATCTGCTTTGGGATTTTGCTTACCTATTGTTCTGTTGCCCTGAATGAAAGGAAGGACTTTGCCTAAGGCCACACATTTCCAAAGCCTGAAAAAAACAGTTTTCAAATGGAAATAAATGGGCATCACCTGTGGCTCCTGGCTTTGCAAAGGGATATGTCTGAATCAGCCTCTTAGTGCAGTGTGAAATTATCGCTTAGATTCTCAGCACCTGATGGATCTAAAGAAAGATCCCATGTGTGCATCCAAATCCAAAATGGCCAAAAGAGAAGTCATTGTGATGAAGTCTCTTGCCTTCCTCTGTAAGGTTCCTGATCTCCATCAAGTGATAACAGGGATCTTTGGGTCAACTGAGTTCTTCAAGCCCTGCAGAGGCTAGCCCATAGGTGCTTGGGTTTTCTCATGACTGCAAATCACATAAAGAAACTATACCCGACAGTCTGTATGCCTCAAATTGGAAAAGCAGAACAGTATTAATGGCAGACCTCTTTGATCAGTCCTGGTTCACAGGAACGTTGTCCAGGAAACACTGACTTTAGACAAATGAAGGGCAAGGGAGCTTATTTTGACATTGTCTTGGGCTGTGTGCCTCATAAAAACTTCCAGCCAAGGTTATGATGAGTGTCTATATGGAAGAAAATGAGGGCCATGTGGGAGTGTTTTGGTTTTAATTCTGGTCATTGGTGTGGCGGTTGGAAGAGATGACTGGGTCAACTGGGCTTGAACTCTGGTGTGTTTCCACTTAGAGACTGAGATCTGAAACTGATCTCAGAGAAGAATTGCCATGAATTGTGTTGGGATTTTAGGAGGCCACGCATGAGAGTCGCCCTTGGAACCTGAGATCTAGGACCAGGGTGGCTTTCCACAAAGAACTGGGAATCTCAGCCTGGATATCACATGATTTTATTCTGAAAGACTTGGCAGCCATAGTTGAGAGTCAAAAGACATAGGACCTCACATTGTAGATCTCAATGGTCCTGGCTTCAAGTGACCTTTTGTCCACTCTTTGGAAAGCCTTGCCTGTGAGAGTTCTCTAGAATTTTCTTTGAAATGAACTTTCTCAACATTTAATGGTTCCTGAATAATTGTGCATCCAACGTCATCCTTGAAAAATGGCTAGATAAATACCACGAAATTTTTGAATTTTCCATGACCAGGTGGAACTGCAGAAACTTTCGATGTCCTGTTGCTTACCATGAGTTTACCAGACAGTGCCTTGATTGACAGGGTTTCATGAAAATTGTTTAGAACAGAGATGCCAGTATTTTGGAGCCTGCTGAGTAGTGGGCCTAGAGAAGTGGTGGACAGGTGTGTGATAAAACATCATGGTGGGGCCATTTGGATCTGCCATTGGCTTCCAAATGGCTTGTAAATGACAGAGTGCAGACATCAGACCCTTATATGTAAAGGCATCTTGTTATATGGCGTAGTTTCAGAGCAATGTTCAGAATCAGGTTGCTATGGACAAGGGGGCAATCATTGAGGGATAGAAGCCTGGTTGGTGAATTTTCTTGCAGACCCTGACCCACCACACGTGACAGAAATACCTCAAGCACTGTTTCCCAGTTGAACTTCTTGTATTTTGTGAAGCATGAACCAAACTCAAAGTGCAGCAGCAAGAAACACCACGAAAAGTGGAGGATGACCAAATTGTTTCACAGTCCACACAGGGAGACACAGTTTACCTACAAAGAGAGAATTGAGCACTGCTGCCTCGTGTTCATTGGAAAATAGGAAACGATGTCCTCCAGGTCACATAGATGAAGACCCAACTTTGAGGGTCTCACTACAAAGGAAGCTTAACTCCTGACAACAACCTATATTTCAGTGCCCAACTTCACTGGCAGTTTCTCAAAAAGTTTTAGGCAAGCAGAGCTTCATGTTTGTGGAGTGTGTACCCTGTCCTTACTTTTGGAAACTCCTATACCACCTCCAAGTTTGTGCACTCCTGAGTATTTTCGATTCCAGAAATGTAATCACAGATTTTGTAACTCTTCTACTCTAATTGTGTCTTTCTTGGGGCGAAGGTAATGACAAGGCATTGTTCTGGATGAGAGTTGGAAGATTAATTTTCCTTTTTTCCATTTGAAATTCTGAATCCCTGACACTAACCCATATTCTACTAGACTCTGACTACTAATCCTAATATGATGGAAGAAAGTAACCCAAACAGTACATAAATACTTGCAGTTCAGAGTTGGACTTGCCTTTTGCATTATAAAGGGTAGGTGTTATAAATCTATTCAATATTTAATTGAAATAGTTCTCAATGTGTTTTTAAAGTTAACAAATATGTGAATTACGGTCTCCAATTCTCTGGAGCCTATTCAGCACATGTATTTTTATATGCACAAATAGAATCCTACAAGGTATCACACGTACATCCTTGTAAGATATATGACTTAGCAGATACAAACTGTGAGAAGTGATCACTCCTCCTAAACGCTGTTGGAACTGAAAATTCAACCTATGCGTGAGCTTCCCAGTGGAACAACATTATACATAAACCCATGTTCACTAAAATGAATGTTTTTGCATCTTTATGATATATATTTCATGATGAATTTTGATTGGCATATATATTGCTACTTTTTAATGTCTGTGTTTGTGTGTGTGTGTGTGTGTGTGTGTGTGTGTGTGTATATATATATATATATATATATATATATATATATATATATATATACTCTCCATATTTTTAAAAATATGAAATATATGTGTCTTATATACACTCCCTAAATTCATTCATGTTCATGTATATGGATTAATAATCAACTTTTCACAAGATTATTCTTAGAAATATTCATCCACCTGAAATACATATTTGTTTCCTAGTACTGAAAACTAACTTCAGTAAAAGGTGCATACAAATCCTAATATGTGTACATTAACTGACCCAGTTTAACATCAATGCATGTAGGTTCCTATGGGACATGATGTGTATTTTGACGTTAATTTTTATTCCACACTGGTACATTACTATTTCTTCAGTTTATGCACATCATAGTATATATATTTTATTCACTAGTTAGCAAATTTATAGGCATTTGTTTCACTTTCAATCACTTCCTGCTCCAGAACACATGTATTCCTCTATGTCTCTTGACTGGTCCATTCATGAGACTTTTTTCCAAATATATTATTTTCTATTTCCATAATCAATTTTGAACCAAAACTCACACACCCTTTATGATAAACCGTAACCCTAAGATGATCGTTAGATATATAACTGGTTGGAATGAATGATTGCATATCAATATAAAATTTCTTATAAATTTTCAGATATTTATTCAATTCATTATTTAAAGTGGATCCAGTTATATTATTTATTCACAGTATGGTCTATTCATGCATTATGTCTATATTCATAGAAACAGGGTACACCTATTTGTACCCCCATACTAATTTGTAAGTCTTCAAAATATTGCTCCCAGAATTGGTGGAAGAAATACTATTGTCACCTGATCTACATACACATTTTATTACAGAAATATTCTGGACACAAAAAGCATAGGTCACACTTACAATTGTACCAAAGCGTAAATGGAAAGTGAGCATGGATTACTAAAAACATCCATGTCCAGGTTGCCTAATGCTCTCAAATATCAATTCTATTTTTGACTACATATTTGTTTCTTCCTAAGATTATATATTCAACTTCAAACCTGTTGAAAATGTCTAACCCTATCACACAATTTATACTTTGCTTGATTTCCTAATGTCTCTATTGATATCTGATTTCCTATATTTTTCCCAAGTTCATCATTGTGACTGACTCTTCACATGTGCTTACATTTACATACACTCTCTACCCTAAATTGTATTGCTGAAGAACTTTTGGTCCAAATCCTATACTCACTCTTTTTTCTAAACCTACCAACTACCTTCCTAATCCTGCCGACTATCGGTTTTTGACTGGATGTTCTCTTCAACATTCAATATCCAAGGTACAAGGTCCGATGCCAGTGTATATTGATTTATCTGAGACATCTGTGCTGCACATTACTCAAAGCTAAGTATCCCACTCAAGTCCCCAATGCCCTTCTGGGCTTCAAATCTTACCTAGATTTCTGCTTTCATACTTATGTTTCACATATATACTCTTGTAAACATCGCATTTTGCCAATACCATTATTCATCCCGCAGAATTATTTGTAACCCAAATTGAACAAGTTATTAACCCTAACCATACACTGTTCCCTCAGTATAACTTACTTAAGAGCAGGGACAGTGTGGGTCTTACAATATAGGAATGTAGATGATCTTCCACCTGCTGAGAACATCAAAGATCCATGGAGAAATGATCCTTGCAGAAGATATAGGCAGCTATGTAGGACCTGAGAGAGCAATAGTCATCTTCCATGGCAAACAACCTGGTCAGGATTAATTGATGGTCTGAATCAGCCTCTCTCTTCTTAATAAAGAGAAGATGGACTGAACCAGGCCTCTGTGGAGAGCTGTTCCCTGGTGCCTATGGTTGATATGCCATTCTAACTTCTGAATGTGTCACAGGATGTTGGGGCAGCCTCCATCTCATGGGAACCCTGGAAGCAACTGTTAGCACAAAGTGGTTACCAAGGCAGTGAGCATATTCTGTTCCTGAAAGAAGTGACCTCACTTCACTTCCTTGGTGATGGAATTCTCTGAACCTGGGATCCAGGAAGGAAGGCACGCAGAGCCAGTCCCACTCCCAGTTCCAGTGGGCTAACTTGTTTGCTTTCCCAAAGACATAGTCAGTCTTTCTTGGTACCCACTGATGTGAGGATGGCCAAATGCCAGCAGAGCTCTGAAGAGGGGCCTTTCCTGAGTAAGCAGGTAGTGGCTCACCATTGGCTCCTGACAACTTCACAGAGTTGGCCAAGGAGACCAGATCTGAAACAGGACAGGCCATTTTGGTGGAACATAATATGGCCCACCAGTCAGAAGACACTCCGGATAGTCACAGACCTATTTGGGGGAAGGAAGTGCCTTTGCCGTTGTAGGTGTGAGTTTGTGGTTTTTTCTCATGTTCTGAGAATAGGTAGGAAAGGTGGTTTGTTTGGTTTGGAGTGGACTGTTTCTAGTAAGTCGTTTGACATGGTGAGTGTTTCTAAGTCTGTGTATCCCACTGTATCCGTGGTTGTAGACATTAGAAAAGAGAATGCATCAATGGATGTGTTGTCTCTAGTTGAAAGCTTCCCCACATTCATACTGCCCAATTAATGAATGGACTGCAGCTTGCCTTATCAATGGGCAACATCTATTATCTTCAAAAGTTCCTGTTTTCTTCGTGAATTCTGGCCACTCTCCAGAATAGACTCATGGTTTTGTTTCCCAAATATGTAACACCACAAGGTTCTGTGACATGGCCATGTACTGGATAGCTGAAGGGAATGTGAGCATCTAAGAAAACTCAGATTTCAGTGTGACCAGTAAAGTCTCAGTGGAGAAACCATTCTTTGGGCCATTTGCTTACTTCTATTTCTATTACCCTGAATGTCAGGAAGGCCTTTGCCTCAGGCCACCCCTTTGTGTAGCCTGAAGAAAACTGTTTTCATATGGAAATGTATGGACATCACCAGTGGCTCTTTGCTTAATTGATTTGGATTGGGATGTGTCTGAATCAGCCTCTTGTCCTTGTATGAGGTTGTGGCTTAGAACTCAGCACCTGATGGATCTAAAGAAAGATCCCATGTGTTTCCAAAACTAAAATGGCCAAAAGAGCAGTCATTGTGGGTGAATATTTTTGCCCTCTTGTTTTAGGTTCCTGACCTCCATCAAGTGAGAATAGGGATCCTTTGGGTCAAATGAGTTCTTGAAATCCCTGCAGAGGCTAGCCCATATTTGCTTGGGTTTTCTCATGACTCCAAATCACATAAAGAATCTATACCCTACAGCCAGTAGGCCTCAAATTGGAGAAGTGGAACACTTTAACAGCAAGAATATTTGATCATTCCTGGTTCACAGGAAGAGTGTCCAGGCCATCATGATTTTAGGCAAATGAGGGGCAAGTGAGCTTATTTGGACACTACCTTGTGCTCATAGAAACCTCCAGCTAGAGGTTATGATGAGTGTCTACATGGAAGAAGATGATGGCATTGTGGGAGTGTTTTGATTTTAATTGTGGTCATTTTTTGGCGGATGGAAGGGATGACTGGGTCCACCTGGGCTTGAACTCTGGTGTGATTCCCCTTAGAGACTGAGTTCTGAAACTGACCTCAGAGAAGTATTGCCATGAATTGTGTTGGGATTTTAGGAGGCCACGCATGAGACTCACTCTTGGAAACTGAGATCTAGGCCCAGGGTGGTTTCCACAGAGGCCTGAGAATCTCAGCCAGGATATCACATGATTTTATTCTGAAAGACTTAGCAGCCATATTTGAGTCAAAACACACATGGACCTCACATTGTAGATGTCAATTGGCCTGGCTTTAGGAGACCTTTTGGCAACTGTTTGAGAAGCATTGACTGTGAGAGTTCTCCAGAGCTTTCATTGAAATGAACTTTCTCAACTCTTAATGGTTCCTGAATGAATTGAAACCCACAGTGCCTCTAACTTCACCCTTGAAAAATTGCTAGATAAATACCATGAAATTTTTGAAATTCCCATGACCAGGTGGCACTGCAGAAACTTTTGATGTCCTGTTGCTGATCATGTGTATACCAGACAGTGCCTTGTTTTTGACTGGGTTTCATGAAAATCCTGTAGAACAAGAGAAGCCAGTAATTTGGAGCCTGCTGAGTAGGGGGCCTAGAGCAGTGGTGGGCAGGTGTGTGATAAAACATCATGGTGGGGCCATGTGAATCTGCCATTGGCTTTCAAATGGCTTATGACTGATATAGTGCAGACATCAGACTCTTATATGTAAAGGCATCTTGTTAAATGGAGAGTTTTCAGGGCAATATTCAGAATCAGGTTGCTATGGTTATTGGGGCAAGCTATGTGGGATAGAAGCCTGGTTGGTGCATTCTCCTGCAGACCCTGACCCACCACACGTGACAGAACTCCCTCCAGCACTGTATCCCAGATGAACTTTTTATGTTTTGTGAAGCAAATACCAAATTCCCAGTGCAGAAGCAAGAAATACCACGAAAAGTGGAGGATGACCAAATGTCTTCACAGTCCCCACCGGGAGACACTTAGCTTCCAATGGACACAGTTTAGCTACAAAGAGAGAATTGAGCACTGCTGCCTCATGTTCATTGGAATATAAGAAACCATGTCTTTCGGTCACATAGATGCAGACCCAGCTTTGATGGTCTCACTACAAAGTAAGCTAAAGCTCATGACAACAACATATATTTCAAGTGCCCAACCTCAGAAGCCGTTTCCCAAGAATTCTTAGGCCAGCAGAGCTCCTTGTTTGTGGAGTGTTTACCCTGTCCTTTACTTTTGGAAACTCCTCTACCACCTCCAAGGTTGTGAACTCCCGAGCATATTCCATTCCATATTTGTATTCATAGATTTTCACACTTTTCTACTCTAATTGTGTTTTACTTGGGGCGTAGGTAATGTCAAGGCATTGTTCTGGATGTGAGTGGGAAGATTTTTGTGTAGCACATATTTACATACACATTGGATTCATTTTTTCAATTTCCATTTGAAATACTGAATCCCTGACACTATAACCCATACCCTACTAGTCTCTGACTAATAATCCTAATATGATGGTGAAAAATAAGCCAAAAAGAGAAGAAACACAAGCAGTTCAGAGGACGCATGGTGTATAGTTGGAATTGCCTTTTGCATTATATAATGTAGGAGTTATAAGTCTAGTCAATTTTTTGTTGAAATAGTTCTACATGTGTTTTTAAAATTAGCAAATATGTGAATCCCTATCTCCCTTTCTCTGTAGCCTATTCAGCACATGTATTTTTATATGCACATATAGAATTCTACCTGATATCACTCGTATACACTTGTGAGGTGGCTGAATTGGTAGATGCAAATTGAGAGAAGAGATCACTCCTCCTAAACGCTGTTGGAACTGAAAATTCAACCTATGGATGAGCTTCCTAGTTGAAAAACATTATACATGAATCCATGTTCAGTAAAATGAATATTTTTCGATCTGTGGATTATATACATTTCATGATGAATTTCTATTGGCATATATATTGCTACTTTTTTTTTCTTTTATTGGTTGCTCAAAACATTACAAAGCTCTTGACATATCATATTTCATACATTAGATTCAAGTGGGTTATGAACTCCCATTTTTACTCCAAATACAGATTGCAGAATCACATTAGTTACACATCCTTATTTTTACATAATGCCCTATTAGTTACTGTTGTATTCTGCTACCTTTCCTATACTCTACTATCCCCACTCCCCTCTCTTCCCATCTTCTCTCTCTACCATACCTACTCTAAATCATTTCTCTCCTTGTTTATTTTCCCACAACCTCTTATATGTAATTTTGTGTAACAATAAGTGTCTCTCTCCATTACCATGCAATTTCCCTCTTCTCTCCCTTTCCCTCCCACCTCATGTTTCTTCTTAATGTTAATCTTTTCTTCATGCTCTTCCTCCCTGCTCTGTTCTTAGGTGCTCTCATTATATCAAACAAGACATTTGGCATTTGTTTTTTAGGGATTGGCTAGCTTCACTAACCATAATCTGCTCAGTTCCATGCATTTCCCTGCAAATTCCAAGATTTGGTCATTTTTTAGTGCTGCGTAATTCTCCATAGTATATAAAAATCACATTTTTTTATCCATTCATCTATTGAAGGGCATCTGTTTTGGTTCCACAGTGTAGCAATTGTGATTTGTGCTGCTATGAAAATCGATGTGGCAGTATCCCTGTAGTACGCTCTTTTAAGGTCTTCAGGGAATAGTCCGAGAAGGGCAATAGCTGGATCAAATGGTGCTTCCATTCCCAGATTTCCCAGGAATCTCCATACTGCTTTCCAAATTGGCCGCACCAGTTTTCAGTCCCACCAGCAATGTACAAGAGTACCCTTTTCCCCACATCCTCGCCAGCACTTGTTGTTGTTTGACTTCATTATGGCTGCCAATCTCACTGGATTGAGATGGTATTTTAGGGTGGTTTTTATTTGCATTTCTCTTACTGCTAGAAATGGAGAGCATTTTTTCATGTACTTGTTAATTGATTCTATGTCCTCCTCTGAGAAGTTTCTGTTCAGGTCCTTGGCCCATTGGGTTATTGGTTATCTTATTGTCTAATTTTCTGAGTTCTTTGTATACTTTGTATACTCTGGATATTAGGGCTCCATGTGAAGGGTGAGGACTAAAAATTTGTTCCCATGATGTAGGCTCCATATTTACCTCTCTTATTGTTTCTCTCTTTAAGAAAAAAAAATCAGTTTAAGTAAGTCCCATTTGTTGATTCTTATTATTAGCTCTTGTTCTATGGGTGTCCTATTAAGGAATTTGGAGCCTGACCACACAATATGTAGATCGGAGCAAACTTTTTATTCTATCAGACGCAGAGACTCTGATTTGAATCTAGCTCCTTGATCCACATTGAGTTAACTTTTGTGCATGGCGAGAGGAGGGGATTCAGTTTCATTTTGTTGCATATGGATTTCCAGTTTACCCAACTCCATTTGATGAAGATGCTATCCTTCCTCCATTGCAGGCCATTAGCTCCTTTATCAAATATAAGACAGTTGTAGATTTTTGGATTAGTCTCTGTGTCCTCCATTCTGTACCATTGGTCCACCCGCCTGTTTTGGTACCAGTACCATGCTGTTTTTGTTATGAATGCTCTGTAATATAGTTTGAAATCTGGTATCACTATACTGCCTGATTCACACTTCCTGCTTAGAATTGCTTTTGCTATTCTGGGTCTTTTACTTTTCCATTTGAATTTCATCATTGCTTTATCTATTTCTACAAAAAAACTCCTTTGGGATTTTGATTGGCATTGTATTAAACCTATAGAGAACTTTTGGTAATATAGCAATTTTGATGATGTTAGTTCTGCCTATCCATGAACAGGGTATATTTTTCCATCTTCTAAGATCTTATTCTATTTCTCTTTTTAGGGTTCTGTAGTTTGCATTATATAAATCTTTTATCTCTTTTGTTAGGTTGATTCCCAAGTATTTAATTATTTTGAGGAAATTGGGAATGCAGTGTTTTGACTCATTTTTGTTTCAGAAGTTTTGTCGCTGATATACAGAAATGCCTTTGATTTATGCATGTTGATTTTATATCCTGCCACATTGCTGCATTCATTTATTAGTTCTAGTAGTTTTTTCTGTAGACCCTTTTGGGTCTTCTATGTATAGAATCATGTCATCTACAAATAGTGATAATTTAAGTTCTTCTTTTCCTATTTTTATGCCTTTAATGTCTTTCATCTCTCTAATTGCTCTGGCCAGTTTTTCGAGAACTATATTGAATAGAAGTGGTGATAGAGGGTATCCCTGCCTTGTTCCAGATTTTAAAGTGAATGCCTTCAATTTTTCTCCATTCAGAATGATGCTAGCCTGAGGCTTAACATAGTTATCTTTTACAATGTCGAGGTAAGTTCCTGTTATCCCTAGTTTTTAAAATGTTTTGAACATAAAGGAATGCTCTACTTTGTTGAATGGTTTTTCTGCGTCTATCAAGATGATCATATGGTTCTTATCTTTAAGTCTATTGATGTTGTGAATAACATTTATTGATTTCCATATATTGAAGCCTCCTTGCATCCCAGGGATGAATTCAAGTTGATCATGGTGCACAATTTTTTTGATGTGCCTTTGTATCCAATTCGCCAGAATTTTAATGAGGATTTTTGCATCTAGGTTCATCAGAGATATTGGTCTGTAGTTTTCTTTCTTTGAGGTGTCTTTGTCTGGTTTCAGAATCTGGGTGATGTTGGCCTCATAGAATGAATTTGGCAGAGCTTCCAGTTTTTCTATTTCCTGAATAACTTGAAAAGTATTGGTATTTATTCTTCTTTAAAGGTTTTGTAAAACTCTGCTGTATACCCATCCGGTCCTGGGCTTTTCTTGGTTGGTAGTCTTTTGATTGCTTCTTCTACTTCATCCATTGATATTCGTCAGTTTAAATTGTGTGTTTCCTCCTGACTCAGTATGGTCAAATCATATGACTTAAGAAATTTATCGATGTCTTCACTATTTTCTATTTTATTGGAATACAGTTTTTCAAAATAATTTCTAATTTTCTTCTGTATTTGTGTAGCATCTGTTGTGATATTGCCTTTTTCATCCTGTATGTTAGTAATTTGAGTTCTCTCTCTTCTTCTCTTCGTTAGCATGGCTAAGGGTCTGTCGATCTTATTTATCTTTTTGAAGAAGCACCTTTTAGTTTTGTTAATTTTTTCAATAGTTTCTTTTGTTTCAATTTCGCTATGATTTTAATTATTTCTTTTCTTCTGCTACATTTTCTGTTGTTTTGCTCTTCTTCTTCTAGGGCTTTGAGATGAAGTGTGAGCTCATTTGTTTGTTTGTTTTTTTTTTTCTATTTTGAGGAATGACCTCTAGGCAATGAATTTACCTCTTAAAACTTCTTTTCATTGTGTCCCATAGAATCTGATATGTTGTGTCTGTATTTTCATTTATCTCTAAGAATTTTTTGATTTCCTCCTTTATGTCTTCTGTAACCCATTGATCATTCAGTAACATATTCTTCATTTTGCATGTGATGTATGATTTTTTCTTCCTTCTTTATCATTGGTTTCCAGGTTCATTCCATTATGATCACAAAAAATTCATGGTATTATCTCCACCCCTTTATATTTACTGAGGGTTGCCCTATGGCATAACATATGGTCTATTTTTGAGAAGGATCCATGTGCTGGTGAGAAAAAAGTATATCCTCTTGATGATGGTTGATATATTCTATATATGTCAGTTAAGTATAGGGTATTGATTGTGATATTGAGTTCTATAGTTTCTTTATTCAACTTTTGTTTGGAGGATCTGTCCAATGGTGAGAGAGGTGAGTTGAAGTCACCCATAATTATTGTATTGTGGTCTATTTGATTCTTGAACTTGAGGATAAATTGTTTTATGAACGTCGCAGCACCATTATTTGCTGCGTGAATATTGATAATTGTTATGTCTTGTCGGTGAATGGTTTCTTTTAAAAGTATATAAAGTCCTTCCTTATCCCTTTGATTAAATTAGTCTTGAGGTCGATTTTATTCGATTGGAGGATGGCCACCCCTGCTTGCTTACGAGGACCGTGTGCATGGTATAAATTTTCCCAATCTTTCACCTTCAGCCTGTGTATGTCTTTTCCATTCAGATGTGTCCCTTGGAGGCAACATATTGTTGGATTTGTTTTTTTTTATTTCAAGTTACAAGCCAATGTCACTTTATTTGAGAGTTTAAGCCATTATCATTTAGAGTTACTATTGATATATGGTTTGTACCTCCACCCATGTTTTTTATATATATATATATTTTTTAATTAGTTTGATTCTCCATGATTTGCTTTTCCCCTTCCCTCTGTCATTACTGAGGCACTTCTCACTGATGGTTTTCGTTGTTGATTTTCATTTCTTCCTCGTGTAGTGTTTTGCTCAAGATGCTTTGCAATGCTGGTTATCTGGCTGAAATTCTTTTAGCTTTTGTTTATCATGAAATATTTTTATCTTGTTGTCTTATCTTAAGCTTAATTTTGATGGATACATAATTCTTGGTTGGCATCCATTGTCTTTCAGTGTTTGAAGTACGTTGTTCCAGGATCTTCTCACTTCCAGCGTCTATGATGAAAAATCCTTTGTTAAACTTTTTGGTTTACCCCTGATTGTAATGATTGTAATCTGCCTCCTTTCTCTGGTAGCTTTTAATATTTTCTCTTTGTTCTGTATATTGGATATCTTTATAACAATGTGTCTTGGCATTGGTCTACTGTGATTTTGTGTGCTCGGTGTCCTGTAAGCATCTACAATTTGTTTATCCGTTTCCATTTTTATTTCTGGAAAGTTTTCTGTAATTATTTCATTCACCAGGTTTCTCATTCCCTTGGTTTTAATCTCTGTACCTTCCTCTATCCATATGACTCATTAGTTTGTTTGTTTTTTATGTTATCCCATATCTCTTGAATGTTTTCTCATAATTTTTTACAGCATTTCTTTGTTGGCTAGACTTTTTTCAAGATGATATATTTTGTCTTCATTATCTGACATTCTGTCTTCTACTTGCTCTACTCTGTTAGTGATACTCTCAATTGAGTTTTTAATTTGGTTTATCATTTCCTTGATTTCTAGAATTATTGTTTGATTTTTCTAATAATCTCTATCTCCTGATAAAGATGCTTAATTTCTCATTTTATCTGTTTATGTAATTCATTTTCAATGCGTTTTATCACTGTTTGTTTTTGCTGTCTCGTATCCTATTTAAGGTTCCATTCCATCTGTCTAAGGTATTACTTGAGTTCTTTATATGACCATTTTTCTGATGACTCTAGGTGCTCTTGAATATTTAGGCTGTCCTTCATTGTTCGTACTCCTTTTCTTCCTTGTTTTTATATGCTGCTCATGTTACTTCTTCTTCTGTTTGACTACTGAGTTACTGCTTACTCTTATAAATTTATTTGATGCTTGGGAGGAAAGATATTAGAAGGGAAGGGAGAAGTCACTAAAGAGAATGAGAGTAGGCAGGTAGAATTCAAGGAAGGGGGAATAAGAAAAATGAAAAGAAATGAAAAGACAAAAGAAAAAAATAGAAAATAAAGAAAGAAAGTTTTAAGTAATGATGATGATTAAAAAATTGAAAATTAAAATTTAAAATAATAATAATAATAATAAAATAAAAAAATTAAAAAATAAAAACATTTAAAAAAGTTAAAGAACAACAATAACAAAAATAAAAATGAAAGAAAAAAATACAAATAAAAAAATAATAATAATACATGCAGTCCTAGAGTTCAAATAACTTCTCTTCCAGTAGGTGGAGCTGTGCGCACTGGGCCAAACTTCTCCTCTCAATAAGTGAGAACCAATCACTGTGCAGCAGCTCTTCCTCCCAGATTGGGCCGGTCTCCAATTCTGAGTGCCTAGGGCTTTCTCTTGTGCTTCCTCAAGCCAGGCCACACTCACCTGTGATGATCACCACAATACTGGTTACAAGCCAGGCCTCTGCTCCTGGTAGCCCTGTTTCCATGAACGCCTGGGCACACTCTCCTTGTTTGCCTTCCTCAGACCCTAAGTTTGTAGAGATTGGGGCTGAGAACCTCCAGCGAATTTGCTTGCCCTTCAGGAGCCATGGCCCCGGTAGGTGGTGTAAGAGACCTCAATTGTCAGCACTGGTGGGAGCGGTAGCAGGGAATTCCACGCCGCGAGTCCCGAGCCAATCTTGATTCCCTAGGTCTGGGTATCGCGCTCCTTGGAGAGCTGGGAGGGGCCATTACGGCAGAGGTGGGAAGGGCCCTTGAGGTTTCCCTGCGTTGTTGAGAGAGATGGCAATGGGATTACACACTTGTCGCGCTGGTTTCAATGAAGTTATCTCCTCCGCCTATGACGTCAGTTCTCTGCCATGGTGGTATCCCATTCAAATGGTGACCGTTCGTTCCCTTTGCTGGGTGACCAATGCAACAGGTGGGTCCTGACTATCTCTCCCAAGCCCCATTTCAATCCTGTGGCCACTGCCTATGAAGGCTCAGTTGGCTTTTAACTCTCAATTCAGAAAGCCCGACCAGTTATTTCAGCGGGAATGTTAGTGCTGAGTCACAAAAACCAGACGAATCTAAGCATGAATGCAGCCAATCCGGGCTTTGTGTGTGTTCTGAGGGGCCCAGACTGTTCACCCCAGATTCACAACAGGTCAATATTGCCTAGTGATTCTGAGCAAACAGCATTTAGACAGTTTACGACTCCCTATGCCCGCGCAGCTGAAGAGATCAGAGACTTGATTTCTCCATGCCTGCCTTCATAATGGATCTCCTGTATTGCTACTTTTTAATATCTGTGCTTTTGCGCGTGTGTGTATATATATATATAGATTTTTCAAAATATGAAATATATGTGTCTTATTATGCACTCCCTAAATTCATTCATATTCATATCTGTGGATTTATAATCAACTTTCCACAAGATTATTTTCAGAAATAATCATCCACCTGAAATACATATTGTTTCCTAGTACTGAAAACTAAATTCAGTGAATGGTGCATACAAACCCTAATATTTCTACAGTTACTTAGCCAGTTTAAAATCAATGCAAGTTGATTTCTAGGGGACATGATGTGTATTTTGACTCTCATTTTTATTCAACACTTGTACGTTACTATTTCTTCAGTTTATGCACATCATGGGATATATATTTCAGTCACAAATTAGAAAATTTATAGGCATTTGTTTCACGATCAATCACTTCCTGATTCAGAACACATGTATCAATCCATGTTTCTTGACTGGTCTTTTCATGAGACTTCTTTCCAAACACATTATTTTTGTTTAACATCATCACATATAAAGCAAAACTCAAACACCATTCTTCATAAACCATAATCTTAATATTACCATTAGATATATAACTGGTTGGAATGAATGATTGTATATCAGTATAAGATTTCTTATATATTTTCACATATCAATTCAATCCATTATTTAAAGTGGAATCAGTTACGTTATTTATTCATAGTATGGTCTATTCATGCATTATCTCTATATTAATAGACACAGGGTACACCTCTTTGTACCCCTAATACTAATGTATACGTCTTCAAAATATTGCCCCCAAAAATGGTGAAAGAAATACTCATGTCACCTGATCTACATATACATTTTATCACAGTAATATTCTGAACAAAAAAAAACATAAAAATGTAACACTTATGATTGTACAAAAGCCTAAAAGGAAAGTGAACGTGGATAACTAATAACATCCATGTCCAGGTTGCCTAATGCTCTCAAATGTCATTCCCATTCGTGACGACATATTTGTTTTTTCCTATGATTATGTATTCAAACTCAACCCTGTTGAAAATGTCTAATCCTATGACTCACTTTATACTTTGCCTGATTTCGTAATGTCTCTATTGACACCTGCTTTCCTACACATTTTCCCCAGTTCATCATTGTGACTAACTCTTCACATGTGCTGACATTTACAATCACTCTCCCAATGAAACCCTATTGCTAAAGAAGCTTTTTATTCCAAATCATATACTCACTCTTCTTCCTAAACCTACTGACTATCTTCCTAATCCTACTGACTATCCCTTTTTGACTGGATGTTCTCTTCTACATTCAATCATCCAAGGTACAAGGTCCTATGCCACTGTATTTCGATTTAACTGAGACAATTGTACAGAACATAATTCAACACTAAGTATCCAAATCAAGGGCTCAATGCCCTTCTGGGCTTCAAATCCTTCTTAGATTCCCGTTTTCATACATATATTTCACCTATATATTCTTATAAATATCGCAGGTTCCCAATCTCATTATTCATCCTGCAGAATGATTCCTAACCCAAATCGAACATATTATTAACCCTAACCATACACTAACTTTGCAGGAGAGCAGGAACAGTGTGTGTATTAAACTACAGGAATCTAGGGGATGTTCACCTGCTGAGAAACTCAAATGTTCATGCAGAAGTGATCCCTGGTGAAGATGAAGGCAGCTATGAATTACCTCAGAAAGCAAAAGTCATCTTCCATGGCAATCATCCTGGTCAGGATGAAGGGTTGTGTCTGAATCAATCTCTCTCTTCTTAATGTATAGAACATCGACCAAACCAGTCCTGTGTGGAAGCTGTTCCCGGGTGCTTACGGTTGATATAACATTCTAACTAGAGAAAGTGTCCCATGAAAATCAGGGCAGCCTCCACCTCATAGTATTTTGGAAGCAACTGTTAGGACAAAGTGGTTGCCAAGGCAGTGACATAATTCAGATCCTGAAGGAAGTGATCTCACCTCACTTCCTTGGTGATGGAACTCTCTGAACTTGAAATCCAGGAAGCCAGGCACCCAGAGACAGTCTCTGTCCTAGTCCCAGTGGTCTGACATGTTTGGATTTACCAAGGACAGAGTCAGTCTTTCTTGGTACCTACAGATGTGAGGAAGGCCAAATGCCAGGAAACCTCTGAAGAGGGGCTTTTCCTGAGAAGGCAGGTAGTGCCTCACCGCTGGCTCTTGAGAACTTCACAGAGTTGGCCAAGCAGACATGATCTGAGACAGGAGAGGTCATTTTGGAGGAACATAGTATGGCTCACCAGTCAGAGGATACTCCGGGGAGTCACAGACCTACTAGGTGGAAGGAGGTGCCATTGTGGGTGTGGGTGTGAGTTTGTGGTTTTGTCTCATGTTCTGAGGATAGGTAGGAAAGGCGGTTTATTTGGTATGGAGTGGAATATTTGTATTAAGTCCTTTGACAAGGCGAGTGTTCCTATGTGTGAGTGTATCCCACTGAGTCCATTGTTGTAGACATTAGAAAAGACAATGCATCAATGGATGTGTTCTGTCTAGTAGAAAGCTTCCCAGCATTCATCCTGCCCAATTCATGAGTGGACTCTGGCTTGCCTTATGGATGGGCAACACCTACAAGCTTCCTAATTTCCTGTTTTCTCTCTCAATTCTGGCCACTCTCCAGAATAGTATCATGGTTTTGTGTCCAAGATTTGTACCGCCTCCAAGATCTGTGACATTGCTATGTACTGGAAGCTGAAGGAAATGGCTAGCATCTCAGAAATCTCAGATATCTGTTGACCAGGAAAGTCTCAGTGGAGAAACCCTGCTTTGGTCCTTCTGCTTACCTATTGTTCTGTTGAATGTCAGGAAGTTTTTTGCCTCAAGCCACCACTTTGTGAAGCCTGAAGAAAAGAGTTTTCAAATGGAAATGAAAGGGCATCACCTGTGGCTCTTTGCTTAATTGCTTAGGATTGGGATATGTCTGAATCAGCCTGTTGGCCCTGTGTGAGGCTGTGGCTTAGATTCTCACACCTGATGGATCTAAAGATAGATCCCATGCGTGCATCCAAAACCAAAATGGCAAAAAGATCAGATATTGTTGATGAACTCTCTTGCCTTCCTCTGGTAGGTTCCTGATATTGATAAGTGAGAATAGGGATCCTTTGGGTCAAATGAGTTCTTCAAAGCCCTGCAGAGGCTAGGCCATAGGTGCTTGATTTTCATGACTCCAATTCACTTAAAGAATCTAAACCCCAAAGCTAGAAGGCCTCAAGTTGGAGAAGCCAAGCAATATTAAAGGCAGGCCTATTTGATCACTCCTGGTTCACAGGAAGAGAGTCCAGGCCACCCTGTCTTTAGGCAAATGAGGGGCAGGGAGCTTATTTTAGACACTGTCGTGGGCTGCGTCCCTTATGGAAACCTCCAGCCAGAGGATATGATGAGTGTCTATATGGAAGAAGATGAGTGCCATGTGAGAGTGTTTGGTTTTAATTGTGGACATATGTCTGGCGGTTGGAAGAGATCACTGGGTCTACCTAGGCTTGCACTCTGGTGTGATTCCCCTTAGAGACTGAGTTCTTTTACTGATCTCAGAGAATTATTGCCAGGAATTGTGTTGGAATTTTAGATGGCCATGCATGAGAGTTGTCCTTGGAAAGTGACATCTAGGCCCAAGGTGACTTTCCACAGAGCACAGGGAATCTCAGCCAGGATATCACATGATATTATTCTTAAAAACTTGGCAGCCATATTTGAGAGTCAAAACACACATGGAACATACATTGTAGACCTCAATGGGCCTGGCTTAATCTGACTTTTGGGCACTTTTGGAAGCCTTGCCTGTAAGAATTCTCCAGAGTTTTCATTGAAATGAGCTTCCTCACCATTTAATGGTTTCTGAGTGAATTGAAATCCACAGTGCCTCCAACTTCATCCTTGAAAATTGGCTAGATCAATACCATGAAATTTTTGAAATTCCCATGACCGGGTAGCTCTGGAGAACATTTGAATGTCCTGTTGCTGATCATGAGTATACAAGAAAGTGCCTTGATTGACTGGGTTTTATGAAAATGGTGTTTAACAGAGATGCCAGTAAGTTGGATCCTGCTGAGTAGTTGTACTAGAGTAGTGAATGGCAGGTGTGTAATAAAACATCTCTGTTGGAGCAATGTGGATCTTCCATTGGCTTCCAAATGGCTTGTGGATTACATGAAGCAGCCAGCAGACCCTTGTAATTAAAGGCATCTTGTTATATGAAGAGGATTCAGGGCAATGTTCAGAATCAGGTTGCTATGGACAAGGATGCAATGTGGCAAGCTTTGAGGGATAGAAGCGTGGTTGGTGCGTTCTTCTGCAGACTCTGAACCACCGCACATGGCAGAACTCCCTCCAGCACTGTGTCTCAGTTGAACTCCTTGAATTTCATGAAGCAAATACCAAACTCCCAGTTGAGCAGCAAAAACCCCACAAAAAGTGGAGGAGGACCAAATGGCTTCACAGTCCAACGGGGAGACACTTAGCCCCCAGAGGCCACAGTTTACCTAAAAAGAAGAAAATCAACACTGCTACCTCATGTTCATTGCAAAATAAGATACCATGTCCTCCACGTCACATAGAGGCAGACCCAGCTTTGATGGTCTCACTACAAATGAAGCCAATTCTCCTGACAACAACATAATTTTCACGTTCCCAAACTCAGAGGCAGTTGCTCTAAAAGTTTTTAGGCCAGCAGAGCTCCATGTTTGTGGAGTGTTTACCCTGTCCCTTACTTTTGGAAACTCCTCTACAACCTCCAAGGTTGTGAACTCCTGAGCATTTTCCATTCCAGATATGTATTCACTGATTTTCTATCTATTCTCCTCTAACTGTGTCTTACTTGGGGTGAAGGTAATTTCAAGGCATTGTTCTGCATGAGAGTGGGAGGATATTTGTGCAGCATATATTTGCATAAAAATTGGATTCAATTTCCAATTTTCCTTTTGAAATACTGAATCCCTGACACTAACCTATACCTACTAGACTCAGACAACTCATCCTAATATGATAGAGAAAAATAACACAAACCTATAGAAATACAAGCAGTTCATTGGAGGCATGTTGTATAGTTGGACTTGCATTTTGCATTATACAAGGTAGGAGTTATAAATCTGGTCAATGTTTAATAGAAAAAGATCTCCATATGTTTTTAAAGTTAACAAATATGAGAATTCATGTTTCCCTTTCTCTTTAGCATATTCACACTTGTATATTTATATGCATATATAGAATCCTACCAGGTATCACACGTACATCTTTGTGAGGTGGCTGACTTGGCAGATACAAATTGTGAGAAGAGATCACTCCTCCTAAACGCTGTTGGAACTGAAAATTCAACCTATAGGGAGCGTTTTAGTAGAACAACATTATACATAAACTCATGTTCAGTAAAATAAATATTTTTGCATCTGTGGATGATATATATTTACTGATGAATTTCGATTGGCATTTATATTGCTAATTTTTTAATGTCTGTGAGTGTTTTTTATTTGTGTGTGTGTGTGTGTGTATACACTCTCCAGATTTTTCAAAATATGAAATATATGTGTCTAATATACACTCTCTAAATTCATTCATGTTCATGTATGTAGATTTTTAATCAACATTTCACAAGATTATTCTCAGAAATATTCATCCACTTGAAATACATATTTGTTTCCTTGTACTGAAAACTAACTTCAGGGAATGATGCATACAAATCCTAATTATTCTACAGTAACTGACCCAGTCTAACATCAATGCAAGTAGATTCCTATGGGACATGATATGTAATTCTTTATTCATTTGTATTCGACACTGGTACATTATTATTTCTTCAGTTTTTGCACATCATAGGATATACATTTCATCCACAAGTTCACAAATTTATAGGCATTTGTTTCAAATTTAATCACTTTTTGCTTCAGAACACATGTATTGTCAGGGTTTCTTTACTGGTATTTTCATGAGTCTTCTTTCCAAACACATTATTTTCGATTTCCAAAGTCACTTTTGAAGCAAAACTCACACACTCTTCATGATAAACCAAAACACGAATATTACCATTAGATGTATAACTGCTTGGAATGAATGATTGTATATCAATATACAATTTCCTGTAATTTTTCAGATATTAGATCAATTCATTTTTTAAAGTTGAAAAAAGTTATATTATTTATTCACATTAGGGTCTATTCATGCTTTATCTCTATATTCATAGACACAGGGTACACCTCTTTGTACCCCCGATTCTAATTTTACATCTTCAATATATTGCTCGCAGAAATGGTGGAAGACATACTCATGTCACCTGATGTACATATACATTTAATCAAAGTAATATTCTGGACAAAAAAATGTAAAGGTCACATTTATGATTGTACCAAAGCCTAAATGTAAAGTGTACATGGATTACTAAAAACATCCATGTCCAGGTTGCCTAATGCTGTCAATTGTCAATCCTATTGGTGACTACATATTTGTTTCTTCCTAATTTATATATTCAAACTCAACCCTGTTGAAAATGTCTAATCCTATCACTCACTTTATACTTTGCCTGATTTCGTAATGTTTCTATTGATATCTGCTTTTTTACATATTTTCCCAAGTTGATCCTAGTGACTGACACTTCATATGTGCTGACATTTACATTCACTCTATAATCGAAACCCTATTGCTAAAGAACTTTTGGTCCAAATCCTATACTCACTCTTCTTTCCAAACCTACCGACCATCTTCCTAATCCTACCGACTATCCCTTTTTGATTGGATGTTCTCTTTTACATTCAATCATCCAAGGTAAAAGGTCCTTGCCATTGTATATCGAATTATCTGAGACAACTTTGCAGAGCATAATTCAAAGCTAAGTATCCCAATCAAGGGAAAAACCCTTCTGGGCTTCAAATCATACCTAGATTTCTGTTTTCATACTTATATTTCACCAGATCTTAGAGAAGACGGACCATTTCAGGGGAACATAGTATGGCCCACCTGTCAGAGGACAATCTGGATAGTCACAGACCTAATTGGGGGAAGGAGGTGCCTTTGTGGGAGTGGGTATGGGTTTATTGTTTTGTCTCATGTTCTGAGAATAGATGGGAAAGGCGGTTAGTTTGGTTTGGAGTGGACAGTTTCTAGTAAGTCATTTGACAAGGCAAGTGTTTCTATGTCTGTGTATCCCACTGTGTCCGTTGTTGTAGATATTGGAAAAGAGAATGCATTAATGGATGTGTACTGTCTAGTGTAAATCTTCCCATAATTCAACCTGCCCAATATATGAATGGAGTGCAGCTTGTCTTGTTGATGTGCAACACCTGCTATCTTTCTAAGTTGCTGTTTTCTTCCTGAATTCTGGCCACTATCCAGAATAGGCTCATGGATTTGTGTCCAAAATATGTACCACCTCCAAACTCTGTGACATGGCCATGTACTGGATAGCTGAAGAGAATGGCGAGCATCTCAGAAAACGCAGATATCAGTGTGACCAGGAAAGACTCAGTGGAGAAACCCTGCTTTGGGCCTTTTGCTTACTTATTGTTGTTTTGCACTGAATGTCAGGAAGTTCTTTGCCTCAATCCACCACTTTGTGAAGCCTGAAGTAAACAGTTTTCAAATGGAAATAAATGTCATCACCTGTGGCTCTTTGCTTAATTGCTTTGGGAAGGGATGTGTCTGAATTAGTCTCTTGGCCATGTTTGTGTCTATGACTTAGATTCTCAGCAAATGATGGATCTAAAGAATGATCCCATGTGTGCGTCCAAAACCATAATGCAAAAAAAAAAAAATCATTCATTATGGATGAAGTCTCTTGCCTTCCTCTGTTAAGTTTCTGAACTCCATCAAGTGAGAATAGGGATTCTTTGGGTCAAATGAGTTCTTCAATTCCCTGTAGAGGTGCTTGGGTTTTCGCATAACTCCAAATCCCATAAAGAATTGATACCTGAAATCAGTAGGCGTCAAATTGGAGAAACACAGAAGTATTAACGGCAGGCTTATTTGATCACTCTTCGTTCACAGAAACGGTGTCCAGGCCACCTTGACTTTAGGCAAATGAGGGCAAGCGAGCTGATTTTGGACTCTGTCTTGGCTTTTCTCATGACTCCAATTCACATAAAGAATCTAGACCCCACAGTCAGAGAGCCTCAAATTGGATAAGCGGAGCAGTATTAAGGGCAGGCCTATTTGATCACTCCTGATTCACAGGAAGGGTGCCCAGGCCACCCTGAAGTTAGGCAAAAGAGGTGCAAGAAGCTTATTTTGGACATTCTCTTGGGCTGCACAACTCATGGAAAACTCCAGGAAGAGGTTATGATTAGTGTCTATATGGAAGAAGAATAGGGCCATGAGGGAGTATTTTGGTTTTAATTGTTTTCATTTGAGTCGCGGTTGGAAGAGTTGTCTGGGTCCACCTGGACTTGAACTCTGGTCTGATTCTCCTTATAGACTGAGTTCTGGAACTGACCTGAGAGAAGTATTGCCATGAATTGTGTTGGGATTTTAGGAGGCCAGGCATGAAGTTGCCATTGGAACCTGAGATCTAGGCACAGGTTGGCTTTCCACAGAACACTGGGAATCTCAGCCAGGATATTACATGATTTTATTCTGAAAGACTTGGCATGCATTATTGAGATTCAAAACACACATGGACCTCGCTTTATAGATCTCAATTGGCCTCGCTTCATGTGACTTTTTGGCCACTCTTTGGGTAGCCTTGCCTGTGAGAGTGCTCCAGAGCTTTCATTGAAAATAGCTTCCTAACCCTTTAATGGTTCCTGAATGAATTGCAAACCACAGTGCCTCCAACTTCATCCGTGAAAAATTGCTAGATAATTACCATGAAATTTTTAAAATTCCCATGACCAGATGTCACTGGAGGACCTTTGATGTCCTGTTGATGATCATGAATATACCAGACAGGGCCTTGATTGACTGGGTTTCAGGAAAATGGTGTAGAACAGAGATGCTGGTAAGTAGAAGCCTAGTGAGTAGTGGGCCTAGAGAAGTGTTACGCAAGTGAGTGATAAAACATCTGTGGTGGGGCCATGTGGATCTTCCATTGGCTTCCAAATGGCTTGAGACTGACATGGTGCAGCCATCAGACCCATATACGTAAAGGCATATTTTTATATGGAGAGGTTTTAGGGCAATGTTCAGAATCATGTTGCTATTGTCAAGGGGGCAAGCTACGTGGGATAGAACCCTGGTTGGTGCATTCTCCTGGAGACCCTGCACACCACAGCTGACAGAACTCCCTTCAGCACTGTTTCCCATTTAAACTCGTTGTATTTAATGAAGCAAATACCAAACTCCCAGTGCAGCCGCAAGAAACACCACGATAATTGGAGGATGACCAAGTTGTTTCACAGTCCACAGGGGGAGACACTTAGCCCTCAGTGGCCACAGTTTACCTACAAAGAGAGAATTCAGCACTGCTGCCTCATTTTTATTGAAAAATAAATAACCATGTCCTCCAGGTCACATAGATGCAGATCGAGCTTTGATTGTCTCACTACAAATAAAGCTAAAGCTCCTGAAAACAACATATATTTTAAGTGCCCAACCTTAAAGGCAGATTCTCAAAAAGTCTTTAGGCCAGCAGAGCTCCATATTTGTGGAGTGTTTACCCTGTCCCTTACTTTTGGAAACTCCTCTACCGCCTCCAAAGATGTGAAATCTGGAGCATTTTCCATTCCTGATAGGTATTCACAGATTTTTTAACTCTTCCCTTCTAATTGTGTCTTACTTGGGGCGAAGGTAATGTCAAGGCATTGTTCTGGAGGAGAGTGGGAAGAATTTTCTGTAGCATATATTTGCATAAACATTGGATTCAGTTTTCTATTTTCCATTCAAAATACTGAATCCCTGACTCTAACCCATACCCGACCAGACTCTGACTACTAATTCTAATATGATGGAGAAAAATAACCCAAACAGAATAGAAATACAAGCAGTTCAGAGTAGGCCTGGTGTATTGTTGTACTTTTCTTTTGCATGATACAGAGTTGGAGTTATGAATCTAGTCAATTTATTGTTGAAATAGTTGTCCATGTATTTTTAAGGTTAACAAATATGTGAATTCCTGTCTCCCTTTCTCTGTATTCTTATATGCATATTTAGATTCCTCCCTGGTACCACACGTACATTCTTGTGAGGTGGCTGACTTGGCAGATACAAATTGTTAGAAGAGATCACTCCTACTAAACTTGTTGGAATTGGATATTCAACCTATGGTTGAGCTTGCTAGTTGAACAGCATTATACATAAATCCATGTTCAGTAAAATTAATATTTTTAGATCTGTGGATGATATATATTTTATAATGAATTTTGATTGACATATATATTGATACTTTTTTGTCTGTGTGTGTGTTTTGTATATATATATATACACTCTCCAGATTTTTCAAAATATGAAATATATGTGTCTTATATACACTCCCTAAATTCATTCATGTTTATTATGTGGATTTATAATCAACTATTCACAAGATTATTCTGAGAAATATTCATCCACCTGAAATTTGCCTAATGCTCTCAAATGTCAATCCTAATTGTGACTACATATTTGTTTCTTCCTAAGATTATATATTTAAACTCAACCCTGTTCAAAATATCTAATCCTATCACTCACTTTATACTTTGCCTGATTTTGTAATGTCTCTATTGATATCTGCTTTCCTACATATTTTCCCCAGTTCATCATTGTGACTGACTCTTCACCTGTGCTGACATTTACATTCACTCTCTAATCGAAACCCTATTGCTAAAGAAATTTTTTTCCAATTCCTATACTCACCCTTCTTCATAAAAGTACTGACTATCTTCCTAATGCTACAGACTATCGTTTTTGACTGAATGTTCTCTTCTACATTCAATCATCCAAGTAAATGTGGGGCGAGCTTCAGAGGAGGAGACCACCAACAGACTATCTCTTGCAACATCAAAGGGTTTTTTGGGTGTCCAGCATGCTGGGGCTCAGAGATCACTTTAATAGAGCAGATAGCCCTGAGAATAGCTTAAATAGAGCTTATATACTTTCCCTGGAGAGGGCAGGGAGGGAATTTTATTGATGGGTCAGGGTGAGTGGGTGGTTTGCATTCAACTGGGTGAGGGAGTACATTCTGCAGTTGGGCAGTTGGGGACAGAACATTCTGGGAACAAGATTTGCAAGCATTTCTCAAGATTTCAATAGTGTTTTGTTAAGCATACAGAAAAACAAGAAGTGACAAGTACCTATTTTATTAACCTTTAATTCCCCACTTCTTCTTCTGGCTACTTTTAATCATAAAAATGATCATTGGAGGGTGTCACATTCTATGTCTGCTAGTGGGGTATTACCATAAGTTTAACTCGTCCAGTTTGAGCCTGGAGAAAAGAAATTACACGGTTGAGCAAACAGGATTTTATAGTTAGCAATAATATGAGGATTATTATTGGACCGGCCAGGGTTGATAAAAACGTAGTTAACCAGGAGGAGTGTGTGAACCAAGACTCAAGCCACCCTTTTTGGGCCTCTCTCTCTTGTTGATGCTCTTCAAGGTGTCTTTTAAATTTACTCATAGATTTTATTACAACTCCAGTATGGTCAGCATAAAAACAACATTCTTCCCTCAATGCAGCAAAAAGGCCCCCTTCTCTAATGAAGAGGAGGTCCAACCCTCAACTGTTCTTTAAAACAACTTCAGAGAGAGAGGTTAAAGATTCATGCAAAGCTCTGATGGAGGTTTCTAATATCTTAGTTTTGCTCTATTGCTTCTTCTAATTGGGTCATTTGTTGTGCCCCATGGACAATGGCAGTGGTTCCTGTGCCCACCCGTGCAGCAACTCCTATTCCTAATAGGATGGCTAAAGTGAGGGATACAAGTTCCCAGTGGAACCGGTTGTATGCCCCCCCTATTTGATCTTCAAACGAACCTGCATCATGATAGAGCTTTCTGGGAAACATCTGCAACATTTCAAAATAATCACATCTGTTGACCATTTCATGAAAACATAAACAATGTTTAAGTATATAGAATTATGCTGTTGTAGGGACAGACAAGGCAAGGCACCTAAGATAGCACTGAAGACAGGGAAACAGTCCTATATTGTTGCAACTGGATTCGAGGGCATTGCTTCTGTTGTAATCAATTAATCCCCTGAAACTCAAGTTTAGGTAGTTTCAGAATTGTGTACCCAACATATAAGGGATGGGGCTCAGAAGTTTACAGTATGCAGAAGTTCAAAAAAGCAGTATATGTTTCTGATTTTTCCTCTGTTCTGGGCAAGTTAAATTTTCAAGGACACCTGGGAGGAGGAGAGCTTTTTATTCCCTTTCTTTTTTTCCCCCTGCCAGCTGTTACAACGGAGCCCAGTTGGTAATTTCTTTATCTTAGAAATGTGGCCATTTCTGTGAAGCCCCAGCTGAAGGCCAGAGGACTTGTTCACATATTTTGTGAAAAACTAGTTAGGGGTTGTCTAGCTTAGAAGTACTGAGTTTTTTAGCCAGTGGCCAAGTATAACAGGGCAATACAAAAAGAGAAAGTTTATCTACATTGAACTCTTTATAGAAACTCTATGCTGAAAGTTCTAAAGTCAGCCATGGTGAAGACTTCTGGAGAAGGACATTTAAGACTTTTCTGTGGGCCTGGTACAGAGGGGGAATACGGGGAAGGTGGGGCTGAGAGAAGCTCCGAGGATCTGAGAATGAGGAAAAAGAGAGATGTAAAAGAATAATTGGAAAGGTGTTTGGGAATTTCCTAGCAAAAAACTTGAGCAGTGGAACAGGTAGAGCAGAGCAGAAAACGGGAGTGAGTATCCCAAAATCCTGTGAGGGACTTTAAATTTTAGTAACCTGTTTTCAGTGATGACAAAGCAACTTTAATGGCCATTTATATTACATCTTGGATAAGGGTCTGAGAGCTCTCCTCAGCTCGTTTGAGCTTTGGGTTAGCTGGAAAGAGGACCTGGTGGGACCCAGTGTGGGCACTGACAGGAAGAGAGAGGAGTGAGTGGGTGGAGGGGTACCTCAGTACCTGCTACCTCACAAGCGGGCAATTGTCAGTGAACTGGTGGAGGTTTGGGATTCTGATCTAGTAATTGGAGGGGAGAAATCACGTTGCTGAGGTGGGAGTGACAGCAGAGAGTCTGGAGCAGAAGGCTGAGGATAAAAATCTATTGGAGAAGCATAGTTCAGGATGTGAGTGAAGGAGGGAAAGGGCTTCCACATAGGGGAATCTCCTTTCACCCTTTTGAGCACTTGCAGAAGTTAAAAAGGTCACGCAAAATTTGAGGATCTAGAGACCCCTCTGGGGGCCATCCTTTTTCTGTTGTCTACTTGGTAATATGGCCAATGCTGTGTACTGAATTTGATGAAGTATTGGGGTTCCATCAGGCAGCCTCTGTATGCTCACATCTCCATGACATACAGAAGAAGTCGGTTTTTCCCCCACACAGCCGTTACTGTTTGTGGCTTTGATAGTTTCCCGGGCAAACATAGTAATCTAGGCTAGCCAACCTGCATCTGGCTCGCGTGTCCCTACATCCATAATGTTTGTTTCCATTATCTATGGTACAGAAGGGATTTAATGGTATTTTAGTGGGATTTTCTTCATCAGGGATATCCCAATAGAAAAAAACTATGGCCAGCTGACAAATGTCTGGGTGGAGAGATGGCCACCAGGTCCCTAAGGGGGCTGTATGTGAGATAGATTATACACTTTTCCAGTAGGATTTGTGATCAGCCATCGCTGCTTAAAAGGCTGATGAGGGTTAGGACTACTTGTGGCCAAGGGGAGAGTATATAACCTTATCCACATGGCGAATACACAATTTGAAACTGTTACCAGTCTTTTCCAGTTTCCAGAAAGATTCTGGACAAGGAGCAGGCTTGAGATGAGAGGCATGGATCCAAGAAGTGATTCTGTATACCTTTACCACTGTAGGTGTTATAAGTAGCACCTGGTATTGTCCTTTCCAGCTGGGTTCCAGGGATGACACCTGATGTCATCTTACATACATGAAGTCTCTTATTTGATATGGATGTGGAATCCCCTGGTACACAGTTTGTTACGCAGTGGGCAGCTATTTTCACAGGTATCACTGAGTTCTTTCAAGAGCTTTAAGTCTGTCAAGCAAGAGGGTGTGGAAAGGATCCTTAGGTCTTACAGTTGGGCTTAGGACCCTTACTGGACGAGGGCCACCATAGAGAATTTCTCAGGGGGTAAGGTTACTCAAAGAAACAGAAGGATTTTTTCTTGCATGAAACATTGCATAAGTCAGGAGCACAGTCCAATCTTTTATGCTGGTGTCTAAGCTTAATTTCGTTAAGGTCTCTTCAATGGTTCTATTCATTCTTTCTACTTTTCCTGAACTCTGGGGTCTATAAGCACAATATAACTTCCAATTAATCCCCAGGTTCCTGGCTAACTCCTGACTTACCTGGGCCATGAACATCGGTCCATTATCAGATCCTATTACCAGCTTAGCTTCCTCCAATGGTAGAGAGGCTTAGTCAGCAGCAGGGGAATCACTTAGAGTGTGTTGTGTGTTAGGGGACGAGGGCAGGGGATAAGGAGAGGAGGAAGAGTCCAGTAGAGTCAAATCTTGTGACTCAGGGAAAACAGAGGGTGGAGGAGGAGGAAGAGGTGAGGGTTTGAGAGATCATGTGGGAAGGAGTATGAGCAGAGGCATGGGCAAGGAAAGGCTTCACCCATGGAGGAGGAGATTTGCAGAGGTCCTGCAAAGTTAAGATATATGGCTGTTGATCAGGATGGCTATGTGGCCCTGGCTGAAAGACAATATCTCTGACTTTTTAAATTAGTGGGAAGTAGAAAGATCTTTCTTGGGGCCATACGACTCCAAAGATGGGCCATTCTGAGGCACAGAGAGTCTGCCAGGTCCAGCGTTTTACTAAAAAAAGAAAGATTCTGAGCCCTTAAGCGGACTTTGGTTCAGTGATCAAGGGTCAGGGACAGAGGCATTGAAGTGCTCTGTCCCATAATGAAAGGTACACAAACAGTAAAAGCAAAGACACATGACACAGATAAGACAAGACCATAAAGACAGGCAATGGACATCCAACACTGAGACCACGAATGCGTAGCCGGCAAAACCCGATAGGATGGCAATACCGAATCTAAAAGAAAATATCACTGAGTCGATGAAGCAATTGTTCCTTGATTCTCTGAGTCCTCTGCGGGGTCCCCCAGGGAGGTGCCCTATGTCTCTGTGACACGTCTCTCAGCCACCATCGGAGAGACCCCAGGCTCTTCATCGCCAGAAATTTTTCCAAGCCCTAACATGACACCTGAAACCAGAAAGAGGCGCCTTACTTGCTCCGAGAGGAGCCCGTTGGGGTCTCTCATCCGCCACTGCCGGAACTCGGTGGAACGTCAATATGTAAAGGTCAGGTGAGTGTTGGGGGAAGAGACTACCAAGAGACTGTCTCATGCAACAACAAAGGGTTATTTTGGGTCCAGCTTGCTGGGGCTCACAGCTAACTTAAATAGATCAGAGAGCTCTGAGAACAGCTTATGCAGAGCTTACATACATTCCTTGGAGAGGGAAGGGAGGGAAGTTTACTGATGTGTAAGGGTGAGTGGGCGGTTCGCGTGACACCGAGTGAGGCAGTACATTCTGCAGTTTGGCAGTTGGGAACAGTACATTCTAGAACAAGATTAGCAAACATTTCTCAAGATTTCAACAGTGTTTTTTTAAGCATACAGAAAAACAGGAAATAGCAAGTACCTATTTTATTAACCTTTCACTACCGACTATCCCTTTTTGACTGGATGTTCCTTCTACATTAATTCATGCAAGGTACAAGGTCCTATGCCATTGTATATCGATTTATCTGAGACATCTCTGCAGAACGTAATTCAATGCTGCGTATCCCAATCAAGGGCCCAATGCCCTTCTGGCCTTCAAATCATACTTAGATTTCTTTTTTCATACATATATTACACCTATATATTCTTATACACATAGCAGGTTCCCAATACCATTATTCATCCAGCACAATGATTTCTAACCCAAATCAAACATGTTTTTAACCATAATCATACACTATTCCCTCAATCTAACTTTATAGAAGAGCAGGGAAAGAGTTGATTTTACAATACAGAAATGTAGGGAAACTTCCACCTGCTGAGAACCTCAAAGGCCCATGCAGAAATGATCCCTGGAGAAGATGTAGGCAGCTATGAAGGACCTGAGAGACCAAAAGTCATCTTCCATGGCAAACAACCCGGTCAGGATAAAAGGTTGTGTCTGAATCAGATTCTCTTCTTAATGTAGAGAACATGGACCAAAACAGGCCTGTGTGGAGATCTATTCCTGGGTGCCTATGGTTGATATACCATTCTAACTTGTGAAAGTGTCACAGGAAGTAGGGGCAGCCTCAATCTAATGGGAACCTTGGAAGTAACAGTTAAGACAAAGTGGTTGCCAAGACAGGGACCTCATTCAGTTCAGGAAGGAAGTGACCTCACCTCACTTCCATGGTGATGGAACTCTCTGAACTTTGGATCCAGGAAGCCAGGCACCCAGAGCCAGTCCCAGTCCCAGTCCCTATGGTCTCACTTGTTTGGATTTCCTAAATGCAGTCAGTCTTTCTTGGTACCTTCAGACGTGAGAAGGCCAAATGCCAGGAAAGCTCGGAAGCGGGGCTTTTCTTGAGAAAGTCGTTAGTGGCTCACCATTGGCTCCTGAGAAGTTCACAGAGTTTGCCAAGGAGACCAGATCTGAGACAGGACAGGCCATTTCGGGGGAACGTATTATGGCCTACAAGTCAGAGGACACTCCGGATAGTCAAAGACCTACTTAGGGGAAGGAGGTGGCTTTGTGGGTGTGGTTGTGGGTTTGTGGTTTTGTCTCATTTTCTGAGAATAGGTAGGACAGTCGGTTTGTTTCATTTGAAGTGGACTGTTTCTAGTAAGTCTTTTCACAGGGCGAGTGTTTCTATGTCTGTGTATTCCACTGTTTCCGTGGTTGTAGACATTAGAAAAGAGAATTCATCAATGGATGTGTCGTGTCTAGTAGAAAGCTTCTCAGCATTCATATTGCCCCGTTTATGAATGGACTGTAGCTTGCCTTATCGATGAGCAACACCTGCTACCTTCCTAAGTTTCTATTTTCGTCCTGAATTCCGGCCAATTTCAAGAATAGGCCCATGGTTTTGTGTCCAAGATATGTACCACCTCCAAGCTCTGTGACATGGCCATGTACTGGATAGCTGTAGGTGATGGCGAGCATCTCAGAAAACTCAGATATCAGTGTGACGAGGAAAGTCTCAGAGGAGAAACCCTGCTTTGGGCCTTTTGCTTACCTATTGTTCTGTTGCCCTGAATGTCAGGAAGGTCTTTGCCTCAGGCCACCCCTTTGTGAAGCCTGAAGAAAACAGTTTTCAAATGGAAATGATTGGGCATACCTGTGGCTCTTTTCTTAAGTGCTTTGAAAAGGGATGTGACTGAATCAGCCCCCTGGCCCTGTGTGTGGCTGAGGCTTAGATTCTCAGCACCTGATGGATCTAAAGAAAGTTCCCATGTTTGCATCCAAAGGAAAAATGGTAGAAAGAGCAGCCATTGGGATGAAGTCTCTCAACTTCCTCTGTAAGGTTCCGGAACTCCATCAAGTGAAAATAGGGATCCTTTGGGTCAAATGAGTTCTTCAAAACCTGCAGAGGCTAGCCCATAGGTGCTTGGTTATTTCATGACTAAAATTCACATAAAGAATCTAAACCAAACAGTCAGTAGGCCTCAAATTGGAGAATTGGAGCGGTATTAATGGCAGGCCTATTTGATCACTCCTGGTTCACAGGATGGGTGTCCAGGCCACCTTTACTATAGGCAAATGAGGGTCAAAGGAGCTTATTTTGAACACTGTCTTGGTCTGCTCCCCTCATGGAAACCTCCAGCAAAATTATGATGAGTGTCAATATGAAAGAAGATGAGGGCCATATGGGAGTGTTCTTGTTTTAATTGTGGTAATTTGTGTGGTAGTTGGAAAAGATGACTGGGATCACCTGGGCTTGAACTCTGGTGTGATTCCCCTTAAAGAATGAGTTCTGGATCTGACCTCAGAGAAGTATTGTCGTGAGTTCTCTTGGGATTTTACTAGGCCACGCGTGAGAATCGCCTTTGGAAACTGAGATCTAGGCCCAGGATGGCTTTCCACAGGGCTCGGGGATTCTGAGCCAGGATATTACATGATTTAATTCTTAAAGACTTGGCAGCCCTAGTTGAGAGTCCAAACACATATGGACCTCACATTGTACACCTCAATGTGTCTGGATTCATGTGACCTTTTGGCCAGTCTTTTGGAAGGCTTTTCTGTGAGTGTTCTCCAGAGCTTTCATTGAAATGAGCTTCCTCACCATTTAATGGTTCCTGAATTAATTGAAACCCACAGTGCCTCTAACTTCATTTTTGAAAAATGACTAGATTAATACCATAAAATTTTTGAAATTCCCATGACCAGGTGGCACTGGATAAACTTTGGATTTCCTGTTGTGGATCATGAGTGTACCAAAGAGTGCCTTGATTGACTGGTTTTCGTGAAAATGGTGTAGAACAGAGATGCCAGTAATTTGGAGCCTAATGAGTAGTGGGCGTAGAGAAGTGGACTGTAGGTGTGTAAATAAATATTTTTGGTAGGACTACCTGGATCTTCCATTGGCTTCGAAAGACTTGCGACTGACATGGTGCAGGCAGGAGACCTTTATATGTAAAGGCATCTTGTCATATGGAGAGGTTTCAGGGCAATGTTCAGAATCAGGTTGCTATAGTCAAGGGGAAACCTATGTAGGATAGAAGAGGGGTTCGTACATTCTCTTTGCGTCCCTGACCAACCACACATGCCAGAACTCCCTCCAGCATTTTGTCCCAGTTGAACTCCTTGTATTTCGTGAAGCAAATACCAAACTCCCAGTGCAGCAGTAAGAAACACCCTGGAAAGTGGAGGATCACCAAATGGCTTCACAGTCCACACGGAAAGACACTTAGCTCCCAGTGGCCACAGTTTACCTACAAAGAGAGAATTCAGAACTGCTCCCTCATGTTCATTAGAAAATAAGGACCATGTGCTCCAGGTCATAGAGATGCAGACCCAGATTTCATGGTGTCACTACAAACGAAGCTAAATCTCCTAACAATTACATATATTTCTTGTTCCCAACCTCAGAGGAAGTTTCTCAAGAAGTCTCAAGGCCAGCACAGCTCCATGTTTCTGGATTGTTTACCCTCTCCCTTACTTTTGGAAACTGTTCTACCACCTCCAGTGTTGTGAACTCCTGAGCATTTTCCATTCCACATATATATTCAGATTTTCTAACTCCTCTCCTCTAATTGTGTCTTACTTTTAGCGATGGTTATGTCAAGGCATTGTTCTGGATGAGAGGGGGAAGATTTTTGTGTATCACATTTTTGCATACACATTAGATTCATTTTCCTTTTTTCCATTTGAAATACTGAATCCCTGACCCTAACCCATACCCTACTAGACGCTGACTACTAATCCTAATATCATGGAGAGAAAGAAACCTAACCGAATAGAAATACAGGCCTTTCATAGGAAGCATGGTGTATACTTCTATTTGCCTTCTGCATTATCAAGAGTATGTGTTTTAAATCTAGTCAACTTTTCATTGTAATATTTCTCCATGATTTTTTAAAATTATCACATATATAAATTCCTGTCTCCCTTTCTCTGTATCCTATTCAGCACATGTATGTTTTTATACATATATATATAATATCCTACCTGGTATCACACGGACAGTCTTGTGAGCTCCCTGATTTTGGAATATAAAATTGTGAGAACAGATGACTCTCCCTAAATAATGATGGGACTGAAAATTCAACCTATGGGTGAGCTTCCTAGTGAAAAACACTATACATAAATCCATGTTCAGTAAAATGAATATTTTTGGATATGTGGATGAATTATATTTCATGATGAATTTCGATTGGCATATATATTGCTAAATATTAATGTGTGTGTGTGTGTGTGTGTGTATGTATTTTTTTTTAAATCTGGAAAAAAAATATATATGTGTATATATATACATATATATATTATATATGTATATATATATAATATATATATATATATATATTATATATATGTATATATGTATATATATTCTCCAGATTTTAAAAAAATATGAAAAATATGTGTCTTATTATACACTCCCTAAATTCATTTATATTCATGTATGTGGGTTCAAAATCCAATTTTTACAAGATTATTTTCAGCAATATTTATACACCTGTAATACATATTGGTTTCCTACTACTGAATACTAAGTTCAGTAGGTGGTGCATACAAATCCTAATATTTCTACAGTACCTGACCCAGTTTAACATCAATGCAAGTAGATTGCTATGGGACATGATGTGTATTTTGAAGTTCATTTTTACTCAACACTGGTACATTACTATTTTTTCAGTATATGGACATCATAGGATATATTTTTTCACCCACAACTTCACAAAATTATAGGCATTTGGTTCACTTTCATTTACTTACTACTTCAGAACACATGTATTCCTCCATGTTTCTTTACTGGTCTTTTCACTAGACTTCTTTCTAAACACATTATTTTTGATTCCATAATCATTTTTGAAGCAATACTCACTCTTCACGATAAACCATAACCCTAATATTACCATTACATATATAACTGGTTGGAATGATGGTATATATATCAATATAAGATTTCCAATATATTTTCAGATGCAAACTCAATCCATTATTTAAAGTTGGAACCAGTTATATACTTTATTCACAATCTGGTCTATTCATGCAACATCTCAATAATGATCAACACAAGGTACACCTATTTGTATCACCAGTACTAATTTATAAGTTTCCAGAATATTACTCCCCATAATGGTGGAAGAAATACTCATGTCACCTTATCTACATATAAATTTTATCACGGTAGTATTCTGGACACAAAATGCAAAGGTCACACATATGATTGTACCAAAGCCTAAATGGAAACTGACCATGGATTACTAAAAACATCCATGTCCAGGGTGCCTAATGCTCTCAAATGTCAATCCTATTGATTACTACATATTTGTTTTTTCCTAAGATTATATATTCAACCTCAAGCCTGTTGAAAATGTCTAATCCTATCACTCACTTTATACTTTGCCTGATTTCCTAATCTTTCTATTGATATCTGCTTTCCTACATATTTTATCCTGTTCATCATTGTGACTTTCTCTTCAGATGTGCTGACATTTACATTCACTCTCTAACTGAAACCCTATTGCTAAAGAACTTTTGGTCCAACTCCTAGTCTCACTCTTTTTCCTAAACCTACTGACTATCTTCCTAATCCTACAGACTATCCCTTTTTGACTGGATGTTCTCTTCTACATTCAATCATCCGAGGTACACGGTCCTATGCCATTGTATATCGATTATCTGAGACCTCGGTGCAGAACATAATTCAAGCTCAGTATACCAATCAAGGTTCTGTTGCCCTGAATGTCAGGAAGGTCTTTGCCTCAGGCCACCCCTTTGTGAAGCCTGAAGAAAAAAATTTCAAATGGAAATAAATGGGCATCACCTGTGGCTCTTTGCTTAATTGCTTTGGAAAGGAATTTGTCTGAATCTGCCTCTTGGCCCTGTGTGAGGCTGTGGCTTCGATTCTCAGCACCTGATGGATCTAAAGAAAGATCCCATGTGTGCATTCAAAACCAAAATGGCAAAAAGAGCAGTCATTGTGGATGAAGATTCTTGCCTTTCTCTGTTAGGTTCCTGACCCCCTTCAAGTGAGAATAGGGATCCTCTTTGTCAAATAAATTCTTGAATGCTCTGCAGATGTGCTTGGGTTTTCTCATGACTCCAAATCACATAAAAAATCTATACCTGACATTCAGTAAGCCTCAAATTATAGAAACAAAGCGGAATTAATGGCAGGCCTTTTTGATCACTCCTGGTTCACAGGAAGGGTGTCCAGGCCACCCTGACTTTAGGAAAATTAGAGGCAAGGGAGCTTATTCTGAAAACTGTCTTTAGTTGCAACCCTCATGGAAACTTCCATCCAGAACATTTGATGAGGGTCTTTATGGACGAAGATGAGGGCCATGTGGTAGTTTTTTTGTTTTAATTGTGGTCATTTGTGTGGGGGTTGGAAGAGCTGACTTGGTCCACCTGGGCTTGAACTCTGGTGTGATTCCCCTTAGAGCCTGAGTTCTGGAACGTACCTCATAGAAGTATTGATATGAATTGTGTTGGTTTTTAGGAGGCCACGCATGATTGTCACCCTTTCAAACTGAGATCTAGGCCCAAGGTGGCTTTCCACAGAGCAATGGGAATCTCAGCCAGGAAATCACATGATTTTATTCTGAAAGACTTCGCAGCCATTGTTGGCCCTCGGAAGCAAGAAGGAGTGGCCATACTCATATCGAATAAAATCAACTTAAAAGCTAAGTTAATCAAAAGTGATAAAGAAGGACACTATATACTGTTAAGAGGCAACATTCACCAACAAGACATAACAATTATCAATTTGTATGCACCAAACAATGGTGGTGCCAAGTCATAAAACAAACTCTCCTCAAGTTCAAGAGTCATATAGGCTATAACACAATAATTACGGGTGACTTCAGCACACAACCCTCGCCATTGGACAGATCCTCTAGAGAAAATCTGAATTAAGAAACTATAGAACTCAATAGCACAGTCAATAACCTAGACTTAACCAACATATATAGAATATATCAAACATCATAAAGTGGATACATGTTCTTCTCAGCAGCACATTGGTCCTACTCAAATATAGACCATATATTATGCCATATGGAAACTCTTAGTAAATATAAAAGTATGGAGATAATACCATGCACCATATCTGATCATAATGGAATGAAACTTGAAATTAATGATTGAAGAAGGAAGGAAAAATTCTACATCACATGGAAAATGAACAATATGTTACTGAATAATCAATGGGTTACAGAAGACATAAAGGAGGAGATAAAAAATCTCTTAGAGACAAATGACAATACAGACACAACATACCGGATTCTGTGGGAAAAAATGAAAGCAGTTTTAAGAGGGAAATTAATTTCTTGGAATTCTTTCCTCAAAAAAAGAAAAAAACAACAAATAAATGATCTCACACTACATCTCAAAAACCTAGAAAAAAAGAGCAAAACAACAAATGTAGTAGAAGACAAGAAATAATTAAAATTAGAGGAGAAATCAACAAAATTGAAACAAAAAAAATTGAACAAATAAAAGTTGGTTCTTTGAAAATAAATTAAATCGACAGGCCCTTAGCCATGCTAATGAAGAGAAGTAGAGAGAGAACTCAAATTACTAACATATGGGATAAAAAAGGCAATATCACAACAGACACTACAGAAATACAGAAGATAATTCAAAAGTATTTTGAAACCCTATATTCCAATAAAACAGAAGATAATGAAGATATCGATAAATTTCTTATGTCATATGATCTGCCCAGATTGAGTCCGGAAGACACACAAAATTTAAATAGACCAATAACAAAGGAAGAAATAGAAGAAACCTTCAAAAGACTACCTACCAAAAAAAACCCTGGACCAGATGGTTATACAGCAGAGTTCTACAAAACGTTCAAAGATGAATTAATACCAATACTTTTCAAGCTATTTCAAAAAATAGAAAAAGAAGGAGTTCTTCCAAATTCATTCTATGAGGCCAACATCACCCTGATCCCAAAACCAGACAAAGACACTTCAAAGAAAGAAAACTACAGACCAATATCTCTAATAAACTTGGATGCAAAAATTATCAATTAAATCCTGGCAAATCAAATACAAAAGCATATAAAAAAATTGTGCATCATGATCAAGAGGGATTCATCCCAGGGATGCAAGGCTGGTTCAATATACGGAAATCAATAAATACTATTCACCACATCAATAGACTTAAAGAGAAGAACCATATGATCATCTCGATAGATGCAGAAAAAGCATTCTACAAAGTACAGCATCCCTTTATGTTTAAAACTCTATAAAAACTAGGAATAACAGGAACTTACATCAACATTGTAAAAGCTATATATGCTAAACCTCAGGCTAGCATCATCGTAAATGGAGAAAAACTGAAGGCATTCCCTTTAAAATCTGGAATAAGACAGGGATGCCATCTATCACCACTTCTATTCGATTTAGTTCTTGAAATACTAGCCAGAGCAATTAGACAGACAAAAGAAATTAAAGACTTAAAAATAGGAAAAGAAGAACTTAAATTATCGCTATTTTTGGATGACATGATAATATATTTCACAGACCCAAAAGGGTCTACAAAGAAACTGCTAGAGTTAGTAAATGAATTCAGCAAAGTGGCAGGATATAAAATCAACACGCATAAATCTAAGGCATTCCTGTATATCAGCAACAAAACTTCTGAAATTTAAATGAGGAAAACCACTCCTTTTACAGTATACTCAAAGAAAATAAAAAACTTGGGAATCAACCTAACCAAAGAGGTGAAAGATTTATGCAATGAAATCTACAGAACCCTAAAGAGAGAGATAGAAGAAGATGTTAGAGGATGGAAAAGTATGCCCTGTACATGGATAGGCAGAAATAACATCATCAAAATGGCGATATTACCCAAAGTTCTCTACAGGTTTAATGCGATGCCAATCAAAAACCCAATGGCATTTCTTGTAGAAATAGATAAAGTAATCATGAATTTCATATGGAAAAACAAAAGACCCAGAATAGCGAAAGCAATTCTAAGCAGGAAGTGTGAATCCAGAGTTCAAACTGTACTACAAAGCAATAGTAACAAAAACAGTGTGGTACTGGTATCAAAACAGGCAGATGGACCAATGGTACAGAATAGAGGACACAGAGACAAATCCACAAAATTACAACTTTCTTATATTTGAAAAAGGGCCTAAAAGCATGCAATGGAAGAAGGATAGCATATTCAACAAATGGTGCAGGGACAACTGGAAATTCATATGCAAAAAAATGAAACTGAATCCCTTTCTCTCACAATGCACAAAAGTTAACTCAAAATGGATCAAGGAGCCAGATATAAAATCAGAGACACTGCGTCTGATAGAAGAAAAAGTTGGCTACGATGTACATACTGTGGGGTTGGGCTCCAAATTCCTTAATAGGAAACCCATAGCCCAAGAGTTAATAAAAAGAATAAACAAATGGGACTTACTTAATCTAAAGAGATCTTTCTCAGCAAGAGAAAAAATAAGAGAGGTAAATAGAGAGCCTACATCCTGGGAACAAATTTTTACCCCTTACACTTCAGATAGAGCCCTAATATCTAGAATATACAAAGAACTCAAAAAAATTAAACAATGAGATAACAAATAACCCAATCAACAAATGGGCCAAGGATCTTAACAGACACTTCACAGAGGAGGACATACAATCAATCAACAAGTACATGAAAAAATGCTCACCATCTCTAGCAGTCAGAGAAATGCAATCAAAACCACCCTAAGATACCATCTCACTCCAGTAAGATTGGCAGCCATTATGACGTCGAACAACAATAAGTGTTGGTGAGGATGTGGGGTAAAGGGTACACTTGTACACTGCTTGTGGGACTGCAAATTGGTGAGTACAATATGGAAAGCAGTATGGAGATTCCTGGGAAAGCTGGGAATGGAACCACCATTTGACCGAGATATCGCCCTTCTCAGACTCTTCCCTGAGGATGTCAATAGAGCGCAGTATAAGGATACTGCCACATCGATGATCATAGCGGCACAATTCACAATAGCTAGACTTTGGAACCAACCTAGATGCCATTCAATAGACGAATGGATAATAAAAATGTGTCATCTATACACAATGGAGTATTACACAGCACTGAAAAATGACAAAATCATAGAATTTGCAGGGAAATGAATGGCATTAGAATAGATTATGCTAAGCGAATCTATCCAATCCTTAAAAAACAAATGCCAAATGTTTCCTTTTATATAGAGAGAGCAAATAAGAACAGAACAGGGAGGAAGAACATGAGAAAAATATTAAAACTAAACAGAGATGAGTGGGGGGAGAGAAAGGGAGAGAGAAGGAAAAGCATATGGAAATGGTAGGAGACTACTCAATGTTACACAAAATTACATATAAGAGGTTGTGAGGCTAAAGAGGGGAAAACAAGGGAGAGAATTAAACAACAGCAGTGAGGTAGAGAGGGAAGTTGGGAGGGGAGGGGGAATAGTAGGGGATAGGAAAGGTAGCAGAATACAACAATAACTAGTATGCTATTATGTAAAAACGTGAGTGTGTAACTGATGTGATTCTGCGATTTGTATTTGGGGTAAAAATGGGAGTTCATAACCGAACTGAGTCAAATGTATGAAAGATGATATATCATGAGTTTTATAATGTTTTGAACAACCAAAAATAAAAAGAATTGAATTTCCAATATTTGAGTCATTTAACAACTTTATTTTTTAATAAAATTGTCTTTTATTTGTTATCTTACTTGCTGGTATCTGCCTTTCAGTTTTAAAAAACTATGTGCTGTAGCCATTCATCCATGTAGTATGTAGCAGAAAATTTTGAGTGTCTCCATATAACCAGATTGGCAAGGCATCAAGGTTTCCTTCACAAACAAGGTGAAGGCTTTGCCATTAGAAATTTAACATTCTGCAAAACAATTTTTTTAACTTTCCAATTAAATTTCCAAAAAAATTTAGAAAAGAAGAATATAATCCCCACAGTAAGAAGGCCTCAAAGTGGAGAAGTGGAGCATTTACGGCAGGCCTATTTGATCACTCCTGGTTCACAGGAAGCATGTCCAATCCACCCTGACGTTAGGCAAATGAGGGGCAAGGGAGCTTATTTTGGGCACTGGTTTGGCTGTGCCCCTCATGGAAAACTCCATCCACAGGTTATGATGTGTGTCTATATGGAAGAAGATGAGAACCATGTGGGAGTGTTTTGGTTTTAATTGTGGTCATTTGTGTGGTAGTTGGAAGAGATGACTGGGTCCACCTGGGCTTGAACTCTGATGTGATTTCCCTTAGAGAATGAGATTTGGAACTAACTTCAGAGAAGTATTGCCATGAATGTTGTTGGGATTTCAGGAGGCCACACATGAGAGTCGCCTTGGAAACTGAGGTCTAGGCCCAGGGAGGCTTTCCAGAGAGCACTGGGAATCTCAGCTAGGATATCACAGGTTTTATTCTGAAAGACTTGGCAGCCATCGTTGAGAGTCAAAACACACATGACCTCACATTGTAGACCTCAATGGGCCTGGCTTCATGTGACAATTTGGCCACTCTTTGGGAAGCCTTGCCTGTGAGAGATCTCCAGATCCTTCATTAAAATGAGCTTCCTCAACATTTAATGGATCCTGAATGAATTGAAACCCACAGTACCAACAACTTCATCTGTGAAAAATAGTTAGATAAATACCATAAAATTTTAGAAATTCTCATGACCAGGTGGCACTGGAGAACCATTGGATGTCCTGTTGCTGATCATGAGTATACCAGACAGTGCCTTGATTGACTAGGTATCATGAAAATGGTGTAGAACAGAGATGCCAGTAAGTTGGAGCCTGCTGAGTAGTGGGCCTAGAGCAGTGGTGTGCAGGTGTGTGATAAAACATCTCTGGTGGAGCCATGTGGATCTGCCATTGACTTTCAAATGCCTTGAGACAGACACGGTGCAGCCAGCAGACCCTTCTATATAAAGGCATCTTGTTATATGGAGATTTTTCACGGCAAAGTTCATTTTTATTCAAACCTGGTACGTTATTATTTCTTCAGTTTATAGACATCATAAAATATATCCTTTCATTCACAAATTCACAAATTTATAAACATTTGGTTCACTTTCAATCACTTCCTCCTTCAGAACACTTATATTTCTCCATGTTTCTTGACTCGTCTTTTCACTAGACTTCTTTCTAAACACATTATTTTCAATTCCATAATCATTTTTGAAGCAAAACTCATTCACTATTCATGATAAACGGTAACCCTAAGATAACCATTAGATATGTAAGTGGTTGGAATGAATGTATGTATATCAATAAATGATTTCTTCTATTTTTTCAGATATCAATACAATCCATTATTTAAATTTGGAACCAGTCATATAATTTATTCACATTATGGTCTATTAATGCATCATCTCTATATTCATCAACACAGGGTAAGCCTATTAGTATCCCCAGTACTAATTTATATCTTTTCAAAATATTTCCCCCAGAAATGGTGGAAAAAATACTCACGTCACCTGATCTTCATATACATATTATCACAGTAATATTTTGGACACAAAATGCGAAGGTCACCCTTATGATTGTACCAAAGCCTCAATGGAATGTGAACATGGATTACTAAATATATCCATGTCCAGGTTGCCTAATGCTCTCAAATTTCAATCTTATTGGTGACTACAAATTTGTTTCTTCTTAAGATTATGTATTCAACCTCAACCCTGTTGAAAATCTCTAATCCTATCATGTTATACTTTGCCAGATTTCCTAATGTCTCTATTGATGTCTGCTTTCCTAAAATATTTTCCCCACTTCATCATTGTGCCTGACTCTTCACATATGGTGTCATTTATATTCACTCTCTAACCAAAACCCTATTGCTAAAGAACATTTGGTCCAAATCCTAGACTCACTCTTCCTCCTAAACCTACTGACTATCTTCCTAATCCTACACACAATCCCTTTTTGACTGGATGTTCTCTTCTACATTTAATCATCTGAGGTACAGGGTCTTATGCCATTGTATATCAGTTTAACTGAGACCTCGGTGCAAAACATAACTCAAGCTAAGGATCCCAATCAAGGGTCCAAATCCTTCTGGGCTTCAAATATTACCTAGTTTTCTGTTTTCATACTTATGTTTTCCCTCTATATTCTTATAAATATCGCTGGTTCCCAATACAATTATTCATCCAGCAGAATGATTTCTAACCCAAATCGAACATGCTATTAACCCTGACCATACAATATTCCCTCAATCTCACTTTACAGAAGAGCAGGGACAAAGTTGGTATTACAATACAGGAAGTTAGGAGATCTTCCACCTGCTGAGTACCTCAAAATCCATGCAGAAATTATCCCTGGAGAAGATGCAGGCAGCTATGAAGGACCTGAGAGAACAAAAGTCATATTCCATGGCAAACAACATGGTCAGGATGAAAGGATGTGTCTGAGTCAGCCTCTCTATTCTTAATGTAGGGAAGATGGACAAAACCAGGCCTGTGTGGAGAGCTGTTCCCAGGTGACTATGGTTTCTATACCATTCTAACATGTGAAAGTATCACAGGAAGTAGGGCAGCCTCCATGTCAGGAGACAATAGGAAGAAACTGTTAGGACAAAGTGGTGGCCAAGACAGTGACCTCATTCATTTTCTGAAGGTAGTGACCTCACCTCACTTCCTTGGTGATGGAGGTCTCTGAATTTTGTGATCCAGGAAGCCAGGCACCCTGAGCCAGTCCCAGTCGCAGTCACAGTGGGCTCATTTCTTTGGATTTACCAAGGACAGAGTCAGTCTTTCTTGGAACCTACTGATGTAAGGGTTGCCAAATACCAAGAAAGCTCTGAAGAGGGGTCTTTCCTGAGAGCATAGGAATTGGCTCACCACTGCCTCCTTATAAATTCACAGATTTGACGAAGGAGACCAGATCTGAGACAGAAAGGCCATTTCTGGGTTACATCGTATGTCCTACCAGTCAGAGGACACTCCAGATAGTCACAGACCTACTTGGAAGAAGGAGGTGCATTTGTGGGTGTTGGTTTGTGTTTGTGGTTTTTTCTCATGATCTGAGAATAGGTGAAAAAGGAGGTTTGTTTGGTATGGAGTGGACTGTTTCTAGTAAGTCATTTGACAAGGAGACTGTTTCTGTGTCTGTGTATCCCACTGTGTTTTTCTTTGTAGATATTAGAAAAGAAAATAGCTCATTGGGTGTGTCTTGTCTAGTAGAAAACTTCCCAGTATGCATCCTTCCCAATAATGAATGGACTGAGGCTTGCCTTATCCATGGGCAACACCTGCTATCTACCTATGTTCTCATTTTTTTCCTGATTTCTGGCCACTCTAAAGATTAGTATCATGTATTTTTGTACAAGATATGTACCACCTCCAAGCTCTGTGACATAGCCATGTACTGGATAGCTGAAGGGAATGGCGAGCATCTCAGAAAACTCACATATCAGAGTAACCAGGAAAGTCTCCTAGGAGAAACCCTGCTTGGGGGCTTTTGATTACCTATTGTTCTGTTGCTCTGAATGTCAGAAAGGTCTTTGCCTCAGGCCAAACCTTAGTGAAGCCTGAAGAAAAGAGTTTTCAAATGGAAATGAATGGGAATCACCTGTGGCTTTTTACTTCATTGCTTTGGAAAGGGATTTGTCTGAATCAGCCTCTTGGCCCTGTGTGAGCCTGTGGTTTAGATTTTCAGCACCTGATGTATCTAGAGAAAGATCCCATGTGGGCATCCAAAACCAAAATGGAAAAAAAGATCAGTCATTGTACATGAAGCCTCTCGCCTTCCTCTGTAATATTAATGACCTCCATCAAGTGAGAATAGGGATCATTTGTGTCAAATGAGTTCTTCAAAGCCCTGCAGAGGCTGGACAATAGGTGCTTGCGTTTTCTCATGACTCCAATTCACACAAAGAATCTATACCCCACAGTCAATAGGCCTCAAATTTTAGAAGTGGAGCAGTATTAACAGCAGTCCTATATGATCACTTCTGTTTCACAGGAATGTTGTCCAGGCCACCCTGACTTTAGGCAAATGAGGGGCAAGTGAGATTATTTTTGACACTGTCTTGGGCTGTGCCCCTCATGGAAACCTCCAGCTAGAGGTTATGATTAGTGTCTATATAAAAGAAGAAGAGGGCCCTGTGGGAGTGTTTTGGTTTTAATTGTCGTCATTTGTGTGGCAATTGGAAGAGATGCCTGGGTCCACCTGGGCTTGAACTCTGTTGTGATTCCCCTTAGAGACTGAGTTGTGGAACTGAGCTCAGAGAAGTATTGCCATGAATTGTGTTGGGATTTTTGGAGGCCACGCATGAGATTCGCCATTGGAAACTGAGATCTAGGCCCAGGGTGACTTTCCACAGAGCACTGGGAATCTCAGCCAGGATATCACAAGATTTTATTTTGAAAGATTGTCAGCCATAGTTGAGAGTCAAAACACACATGGAATTCACATTGTAGACCTCAATGGGCCTGGCTTCATGTGACCTTTTGCCCACTCTTTGGGAAGCCTTGCCTGTGAGAGTTCTCCAGACCTTTCATTGAAATGAGATTCCTCACCTTTTAATGGTTCCTGTATAAATTGAATCCCACAGTGCCTCCAACTTCATTATTGAAAAATATCTAGATAAATACCATGAATTTTTTGAAATTACCATGACCAGGTTGCACTGGAGAACCTCTGGATGTCCTGTTGCTGATCATGATTGTACCAGACAGTGCCTTGATTGACTGGGTTTCATGGAAAAAGTGTAGAACATAGATGCCAGAAAGTTGGAGCCTGCAGACTAGTGGGCCTAGAGCAGTGGAGTGTAGGTGTGTGAAAAAAACATTTCTGGTGGGGCCACGTGGATCTGCCATTCGCTTAGAAATCACTTGTGACTGACATGGTACAGCCAGCAGACTGTATGTAAAGGCATCTTATTATATGGAGAGGATTCCTGCCAATGTCCAGAATCAGGTTGCTATTGTCAAGTTGAAAAGCTATGTGGGATTGAAGCCCCACTGGTGCATTTTAGTAACCCACCACACGTGAGAGTACATCCTCCAGCACTGAGTCCCAGTAGAACTCCTTGTATTTCGTGAAGCCAATACCAAACTCACAGTGCAGCAGTAAAAAACACCACGAAAGTGGATAATGTCCAAATGGCTTTTCAGACAACACAGTTAGATACTTAGACCCCAGTCGCCAAAGTTTACCTACAAAGAGAGAATTCAGCACTGCTGCCTCATGTTCACTAGAAAATAAAAAAAACATGTCATCCAGGTCACATAGATGGAGACCCAGAATTGATGGTCTCACTACAAAGGAAGCTAAAGCTCCTGACAACAACACATATTTTAACTGCCCAACCTCAGAGGCAGTTTCTCAAAAAGGCTAGCAGAGCTCCATGTTTGTGGAGTGTTTACCCTCTCTCTTTTTGTAACCCGTTCTACCTCCTACAAGTTTGTGAACTCCTGAGCATTTTCCTTTCCACATATGTATTCACAGATTTTCTAACTTTTCTCCACTAATTGTGTCTTATTTGGGGCGAAGGTAATGTCAAAGCATTGTTCTGGATGAGAGTGGGAAGATTTTTGTGTAGCACATATTTGCATACACATTAGATTCATTTTCCTATTTTCCATTTGAAATACTGAATCCCTGAACCTACCCCATACCCTACTAGACTCTGACTACTAATCAAAATATGATGGAGAAAAAGAAACTTAACAGAATAGAAATACAGGCCTTTCATAGGAGTCATGGTGTATACTTGGACTTGCCTTTGGCTTTATCAATGGTATGTGTTATAAATCTAGTCAACTTTTCATTGTAATACTTCTCCAAGAGTTTTTAAAATTAACACATATGTAAATTTCTGTCTCACTTTCTCTGTAGCCTATTCATCACATGTATTTTTTAATGCATCTTTAGAATTCTACCTGGTATCACATGTACATTCTTGTGAGCTTGCTTATTTTGGAAGATACAAATTGTGAGAAGAGATCGCTCCCTCTAAATACTGATGGAACTGGAAATTCTACCTATGGGTGAATTTCCTAGATGAACAGTATTATGCATAAATAAATGTTCAGTAAAATGAATATTTTTGGATACGTGGATGATATCCATTTTATTATGATTTTCGAATGGCATATATATTGCTACATTTTAATGTCTGTGTATGTGAGTATCTAATTATCTATCTATCTATCTATCTATCTATCTATCTATCTATATAGATATAGATATCTACTCTTTAGATTTTCCAAAATATGAAATATATGTGTCTTATTATACACTTTCTAAATTCACTCATGTGTGTGTATGTGGATTTATAATCAAATTTTTACAAAATAATTCTTAGAAATATTCATCCACCTTAAATACATATTTATTTCCTAGTACTGAAAACTAAATTCAGTGAATGGTGCATACAAATCGTAATATTTCCACAGTGACTGACCCAGTTTCACATCAATGCAAGTAGACACCTATGGGACCATGATGTGTATTTTGAAGTTCATTTTTATTCCACACTGATACATTACTATTTCTGCAGTTTATGGACATTATAGGATATATCCTTTCATCCACAATTTCACAAATTTATAGGCATTTGGTTCACTTTCAATCACTTCCTACTTCAGAACACATGTATTCCTCCATGTTTCTTGACTGTTCTTTTCATAAGATTCTTTCCAAACACATTATTTTTGATTTCCATAATCATTTTTGAAGCAATACTCAGACACTCTTCATGATAAACCATAATGCTAATATTACCATTAGATGTATAACTGGTTAGAATGAATTTATGTATATCAATATAAAATTTCCTATATATTTTCAGATATCAATTCAATCCATTATTTAAAGTTTGAACCAGTTATATTATTTATTCACAGTATGGTCTATTAAGGCATCATCTCTATATTCATAGACCGATGGTATACCTATTTGTATCCCCAATACTAATTTATAAGTCTTTAAAATATTGCTTTAAGAATTGGTGGAAGAAATACTCTAGTCACCTGATATACATACACATTTTATCACAGTAATATTCCTGACACAAAATGCAACGGACACACTTATGATTGTACCAAAGCCTATATTGAAAGTGAGCATGTATTACTAACAACATCCAAGTCCTGATTAACTAATGATCTCAAATATCATTCATATTGGTGACTACATATTTGTTTTTTCCTAAGATTAAATATTGAATCTGAACCCTGTTAAAAATGTCTTATCCTATCACTCACTTTGTACTTTGCCTGATTTCCTAATGTCTCTATTGATATGTGATTTCCTACACATTTTCCCCAGTTCATCACTGTGACTGACTCTTCAAATATGCTGACATTTACTTTCACTCTTTAACAAAAACCCTATATCTAAAGAACATTTGGTCCAATTCCTCGACTCACTGAAATGGGTTCTTCAAAGCCCTGCAGAGGGTAGCCCATAGGTGCTTGATTTTCTCATGACCCCAATTCACATAAAGAATCTATGCCCCAACAGAGAGTAGGCCTCAAATTGTAGAAGTAGAGCAGTATTAATGGCAGGCCTATTTGATCACATCTGGTTCACAGGAAGGGTTTCCAGGCCACACTGAGTTTAGGCAAATAAGGGGCAAGTGAGCTTATTTTGGACACTTCCTTAGGCTGCGCCCCTCATGGAAACCTCCAGCAAGAGGTTATGTTGAGAGTTTATATTGAAGAAGATGAGGGCCATGTGGGAGTGTTTTGGTTTAATTGTGGTCATTTGTGTGGTGGTTGGAAGAGATGACTGGGTCCGCATGGACTTCAACTCTGGAGTGATTCCCCTTAGAGACTGAAATGAACTCAGAGAAGTATTGACATGAATTGTGTTGGGATTTTAGGAGGCCACACATGAGAGTTGCCCTTGGAGACTGAGATCTAGGCTCAGGATAGCTTTCCAAAGAGCACTGGGAATCTCAGGCAGGATATCACATGACTTTATTCAGAAAGACGTGGCAGCCATTGTTGAGAGTCAAAACACACATGGACCTCAATTGTAGACCTCAATGGGCATGGCTTAATGTGACCTTTTGGCCACTCTTTGGGAAACCTTGCCTCTGAGAGTTCTCCCGAGCTTTAATTGAAATAAGCTTCCTCACCATTTCATGGTTCCTGAATAAATTGAAAGCCACAGTGCCTCCAACTTCATCCTTGAAAATTGGCTAGATAAATACCATGAATTTTTTAAATTTCCATGAACAGATGGCACTGGAGAACCTTTGGATATCTGTTGCTGATCATGAGTGTACCAGACATTGCATTGATTGACTGGGTTTCATGAAAATGGTGAGAACAGAGGTGCCAGAAAGTTGGAGCCTGCTGATTAGTGGGCCCAGAGCAGTGGTGGGCAGGTGTATGATAAAACATCTGTCGTCGGGACACGTGGTTCTGCCATTGGTTTCCGAATGACTTGTGACTGACATGTTGCAGCCAGCAGAACATTACAAGTAAAGGGACCTTGTTATATGGAGAGGTTTCAGGGCAATGTTCAGAATCAGGTTGCTATGGACATGGGTGCAAGCTTTTTGGGATAGAAGCCTTGTTGGTGCATTCTCCTGCAGACCCTCACCCACTACACGTGAGAGTACTCCCTCTAGCACTGTGTCCCAGTTTTTCTCCTTGTATTACGTGAAGCCAATACCAAACTCCCAGTGCAGCAGTAAGAAACACCACGAAAAGTGGAGTATGACCAAATGGCTTCACAGATCACATGGTTAGACACTTAGACCCCAGTGTCCTCAGTTTACTAACAAAGGGAAAATTCAGAACTTCTTCCTCATGTTCAATAGCATATAAGGAACCATGTCATCCAGGTCACATAGATGCCGACCCAGGTTTGATGGTCTCAATACAAAGGAAGCTAAAGCTCCTGACAACAACAAATTTTTCAAGGGCCCAAACTCAGAGGCAGTTTCTCAAAAACTCATTAGGCCACCAGAGTTCCATGTTTGTGGAGTGTTTACCCTGTACCTTATTTTTGGAAATTCCTCTACCACCTCCAAGGTTGTGAACTCCTGAGCATTTTCTTTTCCAGATATATATTCACAGATTTTCAAACTCTTCTCCACTAATTGTGTATTACTTGTGGCGAAGGAAATATCAAGGCATTGTTTTGGAGGACAGTGGGAAGATTTTTGTCTAGCAAATATTTGCATACACATTAGATTCATTTTCCTATTTTCCATTAGAAATACTGAATCCCTGTCACTAACCCATACCCTACTAGACTCTGACTACTAATCTTAATATGATGTAGAAAAAGAAACCTAACAGAATAGAAATACAGGCCGTACATAGGAGGCATGGTGTATACTAGGACTTGCGTTCTGCTTTATCAAGTGTATGTGTTATAAATCTAGTCAACTTTTTATTGTAATACTTCTCCATGAGTTTTTAAAGTTAACACATATGTACATTTCTGTCTCCCTTTCTCTGTAGCCTATTCATCTCATGAAATTTATTATGCATGTTTAGTATCCTACGTGGTATCACACGTACATTCTTGTGAGCTTGCTGTTTTAGGATGATACAGATTGTGAGAAGAGATCACTGCCCCTAAATACTGATGGAACTGAAAATTCAACATATTGGTGAATTTCCTAGATGAACAGCATTATACATAAATCCATGCTCAGTAAAAAGAATATTTTTGGATATGAGGATGATATATATTTCATAATGAATTTTGACTGGCATACATATTACTACATTTTAATGTCTGTGTTTGTATCTATATATATATATTTTTTTTCTCCAGATTATTCAAAATATGAAATATATGTGTCTTATTATACACTCATTAATTTAACTCATGTTCCTATATGTGGATTTATAATCAAATTTTCACAAGATTATTCTCAGAAATATTCATCCACATGAAATACATATTTATTTCCCAATACTGAAAACTAACTTTGGTGAATGGTGCTTACAAATCCTAATATTTGTACAGTAACTGACCCAGTTTAACATCAATGCAAGTAAAATCCTATGGGACATGATGTGTATTTTGAAGTTCATTTTTATTCAACACTGGTACATTACAATTTCTTCAGTTTATGGACATCATAGGATAATACTTTTCATCCACAAGTTCACAAATCTGTACGCATTTGGTTCACTTGCAATTACTTGCTGCTTCAGAACATATGTATTCCTCCATGTTTCTTGACTGTTCTTTGCATGAGATTATTTCCAAACATATTATTTTCGATTTCCATAATCATTTTTGAAGCAAAACTCCCACACTCTTCATCATAAACCATAATGCTAAAATTACCATTAGATGTATAACTGGTTAGAATGAACTTATGTATATCAATATAAGATTTCCTATATATTTTCAGATATCAATTCAATCAATTATTTAAAGTTTGATCCAGTTATATTATTTATTTACAGTATGGTCTATTAAGGCATCATCTTTATAATCATAGGCACAGGGTACACGTACTTGTGTCCCCAATACTAACTTATCAGTCTTAAAATGTTGCTTTCAGAAATAGTTGAAGAAATACTGTAGTCACCTGATATACATTTACATTTCAACACAGTAATATTCCTGACAAAAAATGCAAAGGACACCCTTATGATTGTACCAAAGCCTAAATTTAATGTGAGCATGTATTACTAACAACATCCATGTCCTGATTAACTAATGATCTCAAATATCATTCCTATTGGTGACTACATATTTGTTTCTTCCTAAGATTATATATTCAAACTCAACCATGTTAAAAACATCTTATCCTATCACTCACTTTGTACTTTCCCTGATTTCCTAATGTCTCTATTGATATCTGCTTTCCTAAACATTTTCCCCAGTTCATCACTGTGACTGACTCTTCACATATGCTTTCATTTACATTCACTCTCTAACCAAAACCCTATATCTAAATAACTTTTCGAACTATCTCTTTTTGTCTGGACGATCTCTTCCTCATTCAGTCATCCAAGGTACAAGGTCCTATACCATTGTATATCGATTTATCTGACACAACTTTGCGGAAATTATTCAAAGCTAAGTATCCCAATCAAGGGCCCAATGTTCATCTGGGTTTGAAATCTTTCCTAGATTTCTGTTTTCATACTTATATTACACCTATATATGCTTGTAATATCAGAGGTTCCCAATACCATTATTCATCTCACAGAATGATTCCTAACCCAAATCGAACATGCTATTAAACCTAACCATGCACTGTTCCCTCAATTTAACTTTATGAAGAGCAGGGACAGAGTTGGTGTTATAATACAGGTAGATAGGGGATCTTCCACCTGTTGAGAACCTCAAGTTCCATGCAGAAATAAACCCTGGAGAAGATGTAGGCAGCTATGAAGAACCTGAGAGAGCAACAGATATCTTCCTTGGTAAAATACCTGGTCAGGATGAAGCGATGTGTCTGAATAAGCCTCTCTCTTCTTAATGTAGAGAAGATGGACCAAACCAGATCTGTGTGGAGAGCTGTTAACATGTGCCTATGGTTGATATACCATTCTATCTTGTGAATGTGACACAGGAAGTAGGGGAAGCCTCTCTCTCGTGGGACCCTTGGAAGCAAATGTTAGGATAAAGTGGTTGCCAAGATAGTGACCTCATTCAGTTCCTGAAGGAAGTGACCTACCTCACTTCCTTGGTGATGGAACTCTCTGAACTTGGGATCCAGGAAGCCAGGCACTCAGAGCCAGTCCCAGTCCCAGTCCCAGTGGGTTCACTTGTTTGGATTTACCAAGGACAGAGTCGGTCTTTCTTGGTACATACTGATGTGTGGATGGCTAAATGCCAGGAAAGCTCTGAAGAGGGGCCTTTCCTGAGAAAGCAGGTAGTGACTCACTGATTGATGCTGACAACTTTACAGAGTTGGTAAAGGAGACCTGATCTGAGACAGGAAAGTCCATTTCGAGGGAGCAGAGTAAGGCCCACCAGTCTGAGGACACTCTGGATAGTCACAGACCTACTTGGGTAATGGAGGTGCCTTTGTGGGTGTGGGTGTGAATTTGTAGTTTTGTATCATGTTCTGAGAATAGGTAGGAAAGGCAGTATGTTTGGTTTGGAGTGGACTGTTTTTGGTAAGTCATTTGACATGGCGAGTGTTTCTATGTTTGTGTTTCCCACTTTTTCCGTGGTTGTAGATATTAGAAAAGTGAATGCATCAATGGATGTGTCCTGTCTAGTAGAAAGCATCTCAGCACACATCCTGCCCAATTTATGAATGGACTGTGGCTTGCCTTATATGGGCAACACCTACTTCTTTCCTTAGTTCCTGTTTTCTTCCTGAATTCTGGCCACTCTCCAGAATAGGCTCATGTTTTTTTGTCCAAGATATGGACTTCTGTCGAGTTCTGTGACATGGCCATGTACTGGATAGATAAAGGGAATTGGGAGCATCTCAGAAAACTCGTATATCAGTGTGACCAGTAAAGTCTCAGTAGAGAAACCCTGCTTTGTGCCTTTTGCTAACCTACTGTTCTGTTGACCTGAATGTCAGGAAGGTCTTTTCCTCAGGCCACCAGTTTGTGAAGCCTGAAAAAAACTGCTTTCAATTGGAAATGAATGAGCATCACCTGTGGCTCTTTGCTTAATTGCTTTGGAAAGGGATGTGTCTGAATCATCCTTTCGGCTCTGAGAGAGGCTGTGGCTTTGATTTTCAGCACCTGATGGATCTAAAGAAAGATCCCATGTGTGCATCCAAAACCAAAATGGCAAAAAGATCAGTCATTGTGGATGAAGTCTCTTGCTTCCCTGTTAGGTTCCTGACCTCCATCAAGTAAGTAGAGGGATCCTTTGAAACAAATGAGTTCTTCAAAGCCCTGCAGTGCTTGGGTTCTCACATGACTCCAAATCACATAAAGAATCTATACCTCACAGTCAGTAGGCTTCAAAATGAAGAAACAGAGCAGTATTACTGGCAGGCCTATTTGATCAATCCTGGTTTACAGGAAGGGTGTCCAGGAAACCCTGACTTTAGGAAAATGAGGGGAAAGGGAACTTATTTTGGACACTGTCTTGGGCTGCGCCCCTTATGGAAACCTCCAGCCAGAGGTTATGATGAATGTGTACATGGAAGAAAATGAGGGCCATGTGGGAGTATTTTGGTTTTAATTGAACATATTATTAACCCTAACCATACACTGTTCCCTCAATCTAAGTGTTCAGAAAAGCAGGGAAAGATTTGGTCTTACAATACAGGAATGCAGGGGATCTTCCACCTGCTGAAAACTTCAAAGTTCCATGCAGAAATGATCCCTGGAGAAGACGTAGGCAGCTATGAAGGACATGATAGAGCAAAAGGCATCTTCCATGGCAAACAACCTGGTCAGGATGAAGGGTTGTGTCTGAATCAGATTCTCTCTTCTTAAGGTAGAGGAGATGAACCAAACTAGGCCTTTGTGGAGAGCTGTTCCCAGGTGACTATGGTTTCTATACTATTCTAACTTGTGAAAGTGTCACAGGTAGTAGGGACATCCTCCATGTTATGAGACCTTAGGAAGCAAATGTTAGGACAAATTGGTTGCCAAGGCAGTGACCTCATTCAGTTACTAAAGGAAGTGACCTCACCTCACATCCTTGTTGATGGAACTCTCCAAATTTGGGTTCCAGGAAGCCAGGCACCAAGACCCAGTCCCAGCACCAGTTCCAGTGTTCTCACTTGTTTGGATTTTCCGAGGACAGAGTCAGTCTTTTGTGGTACCTACTTATGTGAGAATGGCCAAATTCCAGAAAAATTCTTAAGAGGGGCCCTTCCAGAGAAAACAGGTAGAGGCTCACTGCTGGCTCCTGAAAACTTCACAGAGTTGACCAAGGAGCCCAGATCTGAGACAGGACAGACCATTTCTGGGGAACATAATATGGCCCTCCGGTCAGAGGACACTCTGGATAGTTCCAGACCTACTTGGGGGAAGGAGGTGCCTTTGTGGTTGTGGGTATGGGTTTGTGGTTTTTTCTTTTGTTCTGAGAATAGTTAGGAAAGGGGGTGTGTTTGGTTTGGAGTGGAGTGTTTCTAGTTAGTCCTTTGACAAGGCGAGTGTTTTTAGGTCTGTGTATCCCACTGTGTCCGTGGTTGAAGACATTAGAAAAGAGAATGCCTCAATGGGTGTATCCTCTCAAGGAGAAAACTTCCCAGCATTCATCTGGCACAATTTATAAATGGAGTGTGGCTTGCCTTATCAATGGGCAACACCAACTATCTTCCTACGTTCCTGTTTTCTTCCTGAATTCTGGCCACTCTCCAGAATAGGCTCATGATTTTGTGTCCAATATATGAACCACTTCCAAGATCTGTGACATGGCCATGTACTGGATAGCTGAAGGGAATGGCAAGCATCTCAGAAAACTCAGATATCAGTGTAGCCAGTAAAGTCTCAGTGGAGAAACCCTGCTTTGGGCCTTTTGATTACCTATTGTTATGTTGCCCTGAATATCAGGAAAGTCTTTGTCTCAGGCCACCCCTTTGTGAAGCCTGAAGAAAACAGTTTTCACATGGAAATGAATGGGCATTACCTTTGTGTTTACAATAAAACCTTCACAGATTTGGCTCTCATTAAGTTAAAAATACTTTTAGATTGTATCTCAGTGTAAAAAGTAACATGGAACTGTACATATCTTATTGATAACAAGTCCAATTATAGAACACAAATGATATACATAAATCTCCAACATGTTTTTCTTTTAAGCCTAGAATTACCATACAATCTTAGAACACCAGCTTGATACAATGGTCTTTGGAAGCTTCTACCTTACAGACTTGTATACCTGGAAGATATGAACACATTAACACCACAATTACATTGATGTTTTTGTATTAAACAAGTTTAGATTTTAAAGAAATAACATGGCACAATTTTATAAAAACAGTACTTGTTTTACCAGCTGTTTATTTTTTTAAGATTACTTGCTCAAAACTTACACATATAACCAAGTTACACAAACCTTTTTTTATTATTTACTTAAACCCTTTTAATTACTTAATCATATAGACTCTCTTATCCAGAAACACATTTTTCCTCTATTAGATCTATATCTGGAACCTTTTAGTTTCTCTTTTTCATCTACTAACCTCTTTCTGTTCACATTTCAATACAATACTTGTAAATTTCTGAATTTAGGCAGATTATTATATAGACATCTACATTTTATTAGGGCCTTTTTGAAAACCTAGAAAACTTATAGGCCTAATTTTAAAGACATCTTTATTTTTATCTGTTTACCCAATTTGAATTAAAACATATGAATCACGTGAATCAAAGACATTTGGATACATTCTAAATTTTTCATGAGTGCTCCTCATCTGTCAATTGTCATATCACTGCATGATATATGGACATACACACATACAGACATACCAACATACAACACGTAACACAAATGTAACACATAACACAATAGTAAAAGCCTTGTAGCTTTTTCAGGTGAAATCTCCATTGAAATGCTAAAAACTCCAGAGTGGATCAAAAATAGAACTGATCAGAAAACATTAACCCATCAGCAGAATCAAGATCATGAGCTCAAAAAAAAATACAGAATCTAAGAAAAGAAAGAGTCCTAAAAAAGATGACTGGCCAGTAATTAGTAAATACCATATAATATAATTTTTTGGTTAGGTCTAGTTTGAGTTCAGGTAAAAAGACACATTTACTCTTTTTTATCTGTCTCCTGCTGAGTGCTGCAGGCTTCTTTTATTTGCATATCAACTTAAGTCCTGGCTGAGGTCTGGAAAACTGAAAAGACTGGAATTCGTAGCAGAAACCTCAGGCCTAAGGCATTTTAGCTATAAGTCATAATTTCCAGGTTTGGATGTTGAAAATTTTGATGCAAGTTTAAGATGTAATTCTCAAAATTTTATATCTTTAGATTTTTCTACACTAGAAAAACTTGCTCACACAAAACTGAAAATAGGATCATTTTTTGATAATATTAAAGCCACCATCAGAAGAAGTTTCTATAGGATCGTTAAGCCCCTTTCTTTGTTATGAAGTTTCTAATAGTATTAAGTTACATTAAATTGGCTGAAAATTTTTTAAAAAGAACCACACACTACCATGTGTATCCGAAATTAAGCTTTAAAAATTTCCAAGACTGTTGCTAATTAATGTCATTTCAATAAGCCAGACCAACGTTTTAATTTAGTACCATTTTTTAAAATCTTACACACTGATGGGAATAGATACCATATCATAATTTATTATCTCTTCCCAAGTTAATGCACTGGTATATCTAGTGAAATTTTTTCAGGCTGCCTAGTTCAAAATTAAAACTCTTTAATTATTTTTTATCCTAAGTATTTAAGTTTCCTAGCATGAACTACCTGAAATCAAACTAAACAATTGTTTAAACCCAACTTTTAACTGTAACATAGCGCAATGCTTTAGAAACCCATTTAGATACGAGATGGTTAAAATAAAAAAAAAATCATTTTTAGATACACATTCACCCTAGATCATCCCCAAGAAACAATCTATAATATCAACATATTAATGCATTCATTGTCCCTTTTGTTAAGTAAACAGAGGTGGAGAAATCCTTAAAGTGCAAGTAAGGAATAAGGGAGTTCCCCACAGCAAAATGGCTCTGTCAGCTGCTGGGAGTAACTTAGCCTCACCATTTACTTACAGGATTAGTTCCTCTGGTTTGCTTTGACCCCAGGCACCAGGCATATTCTATGTCTCCCAACTTTGCAGTAGTCAGCTCCCCAAAATTTCATCCTCTGCTTGCAGTTGTTTTGAGTGCTAGGCTTCCCCAAGAGGGCAGAGTGGGGTTTATTTAAAGTCCCCTCTGTGGTGTCAAAATTTATGACTGAAGGCTTGGTTCCCATCCCAAAGCCAATTAATGCCAATTTAATAATGAGGACAGGGTTTTGAGAAAAGTTTATGCGAGATATCAAAGTTCTTTGACCCCAGAAATTTCCCTCTGCAGTGGGCATGCTCAAGCCAACTACGGGAAGAAAAGAAATCACTGCTTCCGTAATCTTGCTTAACAAAGGGGAGTAAAGTTTATCAAAGTTCTTTAAAACACAGCTAAGAGAGGTGCAAAAGGTGAGAACAGAAAAACTGGCGGTTCTATTGACTTTTGGTCCCTCACAGGAGAAGCATTAGTTTAAAGTTTAGCTAAAGTAACTTCCACATATGTAAGGCAGGTTGGAACTCGGGACTCTGCATCGGTCCAAACAATGCCATCACATTTAACAGAAACACAGATAAAAAGACACACAAAGACCATCATGCAGCTCCCGTTTGTTCACAACCCCAAGATCTACAATCTTGTGACTCAGGGAGAATGGAGGGAAGAGGGGAAGGAGTAGAAGGTTTGAGTGATAGGATCCTGGGTGACGGTGTCGGATTGGAGGCAGGGACCAGGAAAGGCTTCAAGGACAGAGGTATGGAATGGCTTTGTCCCATAATGAGAGTTTCTCAAACAGAGACAAGGACAATACAAACGTGACACAAACATGTACACACAGGTAACATTTAACACGAGTTCAGAAGTAAAGATTAGAACCTAGTAACTGGCAAAACCTGATGGGTTAGACCACAAAGCCAGACAGTGAATTCAACCTGAGAGAAAAAAGTAGCCAGCAAGATATGATGGGTTGGCAGCAGAGTCACCTAATGTGGGCTAATCCATCCCTCCTCACCTAATGAGGGCACATCCATCACTCCCTGAGTCCTCCAAGGCATCCCTTGCAAGGACGTGGTCTGTGGCTTTAGGACACGTTTGTCCACCACTGACAGGGGGAACTTACGTTCTCCGCTGGCAGCCACTCTGCCAACCCAAACCAAAACCGGAAAAACGGAACCTGAACAAAAAGCTCTGAGCGATCGCAAGGAAAAATGGAAAGAAGCGCCTTACTTACCCCCAGATGGGTCTGTTGGGGTGTCCTTGTCCTATGCTGCGTGATTCCCGGCCAACGCACCAAATGTAAGGATCCGGTGAACGTCGGAGGAAGAGACCACCAAGAGACCGCGGCTCATGCAACAGAAAAAGGCGTTCATTGAGGATCCAATCCAGCATGCTGGGGCTACGTGCTCACTCAAGAAGGGAGAGCAGCCCAGAGCCCCGAGCAGGGGTTGAGCAGTGCTTAAGTACACTTTTTGGGGAGGGCGGGACTTTACATATATCACAGTCTCCTTTAAGAAATCAACATACACCGCAGAAAAATCAAACAACAATTCCTAAACATGATTAGTTCATTCATTGGCAGGAACAGGTGAGGCAGGAGTGATAGGTCAGTTCTAAAGCGAGGTACACATTCAAACAGATTGCTTTAGGCCTTGCAATGCCTATGTGCCAGGCCACACAGGGTCCTAGGTTATTAAATAACCAGGCGGTCAGGGGGAATATTTACTGGGCAGTCGGGAATTGTACTACAAGCTACAGGAATTTCAGGTTTTGCATGTAGCATAGGAACTTAACAATACCTGGTCCTTTACATTTTAACTCAGGCCTTGCAGCTTAGAAACTTTACAAAACCCAGTCTTTTACACTTCAACTTTTACACTTTAATTTCAATTTATTTTACCCTTTCAGATCACTCCTGGTGCACAAGAAGGGTGTCCAAGCCACCCTGAATTTAGGCAAATGAGTGGCAAGGGAGCTTATTTGGGACACTGTCTTAGGCTGTGCCCCTCATGGAAACCTCCAGCCAGATGTTATGATGAGTGCCTTTATAGAAGAAGAGGAGGGCCATGTGAGAGTGTTTTGGTATTAATTGTGGTCATTTGTGTGACGGTTGGAAGAGATGAGTGGGTCCACCTGGGATTGAATTCTTGTGTGATTCCCCTTAGAGACTGACTTCTGGAACTGAACTCAGAGAAGTATTGCCATGAATTGTGGTGATATTTTAGGAGGCCAAGCATGAGAGTCGCCCTTGGAAACTAAGATCAAGGCCGAGGGTGGATTTCCACAGAGCACTGAGAATTTCAGCCAAGATATCCCATGATTTTATTCTTAAAGACTTGGTAGCCATAGTTGAGAGTCAAAACACACATGGACCTCACATTGTAGACCTCAATGGGCCTGGCTATATCTAACCTTTTGGTCACTCTTTGGGAAGCCTTGCCTATGAGAGTTCTCCAGAGTTTCATTCAAATGAGCTTCCTCAACATTTAATGGTTCTTGAAACCCACAGTGCATACAAACACAATAGAAATACAAGCAGTTCAGAAGAGGCATGGTGTATAGTTGGACTTGCCTTTTGCAGTATGTAGGATAGGTGTTATAAATCTAGTTAATTTTTAATTGAAATAGTTCTCCTTGTGTTTTTTAAGTTAATAAATATGTGAATTCCTCTATCCCTTTCTCTGTAGCCTATTAATCACATGTATTTTTATATAAACATATAGAATCCTACCTGGTATCACATATACATTCTTGTGAGGTGGCTGACATGGCAGATACAAATTATGACAAGAGATCACTCCTCCTAAACGCTATTGGATCTTAAAATTCAACCTAAGGGTAACCTTTCTAGTTGAACAACATTATTCATAAATCCATGTTCAGTAAAATTAATATTTTTGGATCTGTGGACGATATATATTTCATCATGAATTTCAATTAGCATATATATTGCCACTTTATAATGTCTGTGTTTGTTTTGCTCTTTGCATAATTGCTTTGGAAAGGGATGTGTCTGAATCAGCCTCTTGGCCCTGTGTGAGGCTGTGGCTTAGATTTTCAGCACCTGATGGATCTAAAGAAAGATCCCATGGGTGCATCCAAAACCAAAATGGCCAAAAGAGCAGTTATTGTGGATGAAGACTCTCACCTTCTTCTCTAAGATTCCTGACATCCATCAAGTGAAAATAGGGATCCTTTGGGTCAAATGAGTTCTTTAAAGCCCTGCAGAGTTTAGCCCATAGGTGCTTGGGTTTTCTCATGAATCCAGTTTACATAAAGAATCTAAACCCCACAGTCAGTAGGCATCAAATTGGAGAAGCCAAGGAGTATTAACGGCAGGCATATTTGATCACTCCTGGTTCACAGTCAGGATTTCCAGGCCACACTGACTTTAGGCAAATGAGGGGCAAGAAAGGTTATTTTGGACACTGTCTTGTGCTGTGCCCCTCATGGAAACCTCCATCCAGATGTTATGATGAGTGTCTACATGAAATAAGATAAGGGGCATGTGGGAGCATTTTGTTGTGAATTGTGGTAATTTGTTTGGCGCTTGGAACAGATGACTGGGTCCACCTGGGCTTGAACTCTGGTATGATTCCCCTTAGAGACTGAATTCTGGAAGTGACATAAGAGAAGTATTGTGATGAATTGTGTTTGGATTTTACTAGGCCATGCAACCAACATTTCAGGTATTAATTGTGGTGCAGGGAGATCTAGGTGCATGGTGGCTTTGCCCACAGCACAGGGAATCTCAGCCTGGATATCACATGATTTTATTCTGAAATTCTTTAAAGCCACAGTTGAGAGTCAAAACACATATGGACCTCACATTGTATACCTCAATGGGCCTGACTTCATGTGACCTTTTGGCCACTCTTTGGGAAGCCTTGCCTGTGAGTGTTCTCAAGATCTTTCATTGATATGAGCTTCTTCAACATTTAATGGTTCCTGAATGAATTGAAACCCACAGAGCCTCCAACTTTATCCTCGAAAAATGGCTTGATAAATACCATGAAATTTTTGAAATTCCCATCACCAGGTGGCACTGGAAAACTTTTGGATGTCCTGTTGCTGATTATGAGTGTATCAGACAGTGCCTTGAGTGAGTGGGTTTCATAAAAATTGTGTAGAACAGTGATGCCAGTAAGTTGGAGCCTGTTCATTAGTGGGCCTAGAGCAGTGGTGTGAAGGTGTGTGAAAAAACATGTGTGTTGGGGCATGTGGATCTGCCATTGGCTTCCAATTGCCTTGTGATTGACAGGGTACAGCCAGCAGACTTTTATATGTAAAGGCATCTTGTTATATGGATAGGTTTCTGGGCAATGTTCAGAATCAGGTTGCTATGGACAAAGGGGCAACCTATGTGGGACAGAATCCTGGTTGGTGCATTCTCATGCAGACCGTGTCCCTCCACAAGTGACAGAACTCCCTCCAGCACTGTGTCCCAGTTGAACTCCTTGTATTTCATGAAGCAAATACCAAACTCCCAGTGCACCAGCAAGAAACACCACGAAAATTGGAGGATGACCAAATGGCTTCACAGTCAACCCGGGGAGACACTTACACCCCAGTGGCCATAGTTTAACTACAAAAAGAGTATTCAGCACTGCTGCCTCATTTTCATTGGAAAATTAGAAACAATGTCCTTCAGGTCACATATTTGCACACCAAGATTTGATGGTCACACAACAAAGGAAGCTAAAGCTCCTGACAACAACATGTATTTTAAGAGCCCAACCTCAGAGAGTTTCTCAAGAATTCTTTACACAAGCAGAGCTCAATGTTTGTGGAGTGTTTACCCTGTCCCTTACTATTGGAAACTCCTCTACCACCTACAAGTTTGTGAACTCCTGAGCATTTTTTATTCCTGATATGTATTTACAGATTTTCTAACTTTTGTCCTTTATTGTATCTTACTTGGAACTAAGGTAATGCCAAGGCAATCTTCTGGATGAGAGTGTGAACATTTTTGTGTAGCACATATTTGCATACCCTTTAGAGTCATTTTCCAATTTTCCATTCGAAATACTGAATCCCTGACACTAACGCATACCCTAATAAACTCTGACTACTACTCCTAATATGATGGAGAAAAATAACACAAACAGAATAGGAATACTAGCAGTTCAGAGGAATCATGGTGTATAGTTGGACTTGTTTTTTGCATGATTAATTGTAGGTGTTATAAATCTAGTCAATTTTTAATTGAAATAGTTCTCCATGTGTTTTTAATGTTAACAAATATGTGAATTCCTCTCTCCCTTTCTCTGTAGCCTATTCAGCACATGTGTTTTTAAATGCACATATAGAACACTACCTGGTATCACACCTACATTCTTGTGAGGAGGCTAATTTGGCAAATACAATTTGTGAGAAATGATCACTCCTGTTAAACTCTGTTGGAACTGAAAATTTAACCTAGGGGTGTGTTTCCTAGAAGAACAACATTATACATAAATCCATGTTCTAAAAGAAATAATTTTGCATCTGTGGAAGATATATATTTCATGATAAATTTCGATTGCTAATTTATTGTCTGTGTGTGTTTTTTTTTGTATATATATATATACACTCTCCAGATTTTTCAAAATATGAAATATATGTGTCTTATATACACTCACTAAATTCATTCATGTTCATGTATATGGATTTATAATCAACTTTTCACAAGATCATTCTCAGAAATATTCATCCACCTGAAATACATATTGTTTGCAGTACTGAAAACTAACTTCAGTTAATGTTGCATACAAATACTAATACTTCTACAGTAACTGACCCAGTTTAACATCAATGCAAGTACATTCCTATGTGACATGATGTGTATTTTGAAATTTATTTTAATTCAACACTGGTACATTACTATTTCTTCAATTTGTGCACATCATAGGATATATATTTCATCCACAAGTTAGCAAACTTATAGGCATTTGTTTCACTTTCAATCACTTCCTGCTTCAGAACACATGAATTCTTCCAGGTTTCTTGACTGGTCTTATCATGAGACTTCTTTCCAAATACATTATTTTTGATTTCCTTTATCACTTTTGAAGCAAAACTGACACTCACTTCATGATAAACCATAACTATAATATCACCATTAGATGTATAACTGGTTGGAAGGAATGATTTCATATCAATATAGTATTTCTTATATATATTCTGATATCAGTTTAATCCATTATTTAAAGTGGAACCAGTTATATTATTTATTCACTATATGGTCTATTCATGCATTATCTCTATATTCATAGACACAGGGTACACCTCTTAGCATGCCCAATACTAATTTATTCGTCTTCTAAATATTGCTCCCAGAAATGGTGGAAGAAATACTCATGTCACCTGATCTACATATGCATGTTACCACAGTAATATTCTGGACACAAAATGCAAAAGTCACACGTATGATTGTACCAAAGCCTAAATGGAAACTGAACATGGATTACTAAAAACATCCATATCCAGGTTGCCTAATGCTCTCAAATGTCAATCCTATTGGTGACCACATTTTTGTTTCTTCCTAAGATTATATATTCAACCTCAAAACTGTTGGAAATGTCTAGTTTTTTTCACTCACTTTATACTTTGCCTGATTTCCTAATGTCTCTATTGATATCTACTTTCCTACATATTTTCCCAGTTCAACATTGTGACTGACCCTTCACATGTGCTGACATTGACATTCACTCTCTAACCAAAACCCTATTGCTAATGAACTTTGGTCCAAATCCTATACTCTATCTTCTTCCGAAACATACTGACTATCTTCCTGATCCTATCGACTATCCCTTTTTGAGTGGATGTACTCTACTACATTCAATCATCCGAGGTACAAGGTCCTTTGCCATTGTATATCGATTTTTCTGAAATATGTATGCAGAACGTAATTCAAAGCTACGTGTCCCAATCTATTGCCCAATGCACTTCTGAGCTTCAAATCTTACCTAGATTTCTGTTTCCATACTTATATTTAACCACTATATTTCTATATATTGCAGGTTCCCAATACCATTATTCATCCCGCAGAATGATTCCTAACCCAAATAGAACCTGTTATTAACCCTAACCATACACTGTTGCCTCAATCTAACATTACAAAAGAGCAGGGACAGGGCTATTCTTTCAATAAGGGATGTAGGTGATCTTCCAACTGCTGAGAACCTCAAAGTTCGATGTAGAAATTATCCCTGGAGAAGATGTAGGCAGCTATGAAGGACCTGAATGAGCAAAAGCCATCTTCCATGGCAAACAACCTGCACAGGACGAAGGGATGTGTATGCATCAGACTCTCTCTTCTTAATGTAGAGAAGATGGACCTAACCAGGCCTTCGTGGAGAGCTGTTCCATGGTGTCTATTTTGATATACCATTCTAACTAGTCAAATTGTCACAGGAAGTAGGGGCACCCTCCAACTCATGGGACCATTGTAAGCAAGTGTTAGGACAAAGTTGTTGCCAAGGCAGTGGCCTCATTCAGTTCCAAAGAAAGTGACATACCTCATTTTCTTGGTGATGGAACTCTCTGAAATTGGGATGCAAGAAGCCAGGCACCAAGAGCCAGTCCCAGTCCCAGTCCCAGTGGGCTCACTTGTTTGGATTTACCAAGTACAGAGTCAGACCTTCTTGGTACCTAGTGATGTGAGGATGGCCAAATGCCAGTAGAGCTCTGAAGAGGGGCCTTTCTTGAGACAGCAGGTTGTGGCTAACCACTGGCTCCTCCCAGAATAACAGAGTTGGCCAAGGAGACAAGATCTGAGACCGGACAGGCCATTTCGAGTGGAACATAGTATGGCCCACCAGTCAGAGGACACTCCAGATAGTTAAAGACCTATTTTTGGGAAGGAGGTGCCTTTTTGGTTGTGGGTGTGAGTTTGTGGTTTTGTTTCATGTTCTGAGAATAGGTAGGAAAGGTGGTTGGTTTGGTTTGGAGTCGACTTTTTCTAGTAAGTCTTTAGACAAGGCGAGTGTTTCTATGTCTGTGTAGCCACTGTGTCCATGGTTTTAGACATTAGAAACGAGAATGCATCAATGGAGGTGTCCTGTCTAGTAGAAAGATTCACAGCATTCATCCTGCACAATTGATTAATGGACTGTTGCTTGCCTTATGGATGGGAAACACCTACTAACTTCCTAAGTTGCTGTTTTCTTCCTGAATTCTGGCCACTCTCCAGAATAGTATCATGGTTTATTGTCCAAGATATGTACCACCTCCAAACTCTGTGACATGGCCATGTCCTTGATAGCTGAAGGGAATGGGAACATCTCAGAAAACTCAAATACAAGTGTGACCAGTAAAGTCTCAGTGGAGAAACCCTGCTTGGCTCCATTTGCTTATCTATGTTTCTGTTGCCTTGAATGTCAGGAAGGTCTTTGCCTCAGGCCACCCCTTTGTGAAGCCTGAAGAAATAGTTTTCAAATTGAAATGAATGGGCATCACCTGTGGCTCTTTGCTTAATTGCTCTGGAAAGGGATGTGTCTTAATCAGACACTAGGCCCTGTTTGAGGCTGTGGCTAAAATTCTCAGCTCCTGATAGATCTAAAGAAGATCCCATGTGTGCATCCAAACCAAAATGGCAAAAAATCTGTCATTGTGGATGAAGTCTCTTGACTTCTTCTGTTTGGTTCCTGACCTCCATCAAGTGAGAATAGGGATCCTTTGGATCAAATGAGTTCTTCAAATTCCTGCAGAACTGCTTGGGTTGTCTCATGATGCCAAATCACATAAAGAATCTATACCTGACAGTCAGTAGGCCTCAAATTGTAGAAGCAGAGCAGTATTTATGGCAGGCCTATTTGATCACTCCTGGTTCATAAGAAGGGTGAACAGGCCACCCTTACTTTGGACATATCAGGGGCAAGGGTGCATTATTTGGATTCTGTCTTGGGCTGCGCCACTCTTGGAAACCTGCAGCCAGAGTTAATGATGAGTGTTTATATGGTTAAAGATAAGGGCAATGTGGGAATGTTTTGGTTTTAAATGTGGTCATTTTTGTGGCGTTTGGAATAGATGACTGGGTCCACATGGGCTTGAACTCTGGTGTGATTCCCCTTAGAAACTGAGTTCTGAAACTGACCTCAGAGAAGTATTGCCATGAGTTGTGTTGGGATTGTAGGAGGCCATGCATAAGAGTCGCCCTTGAAACCTGAGATCTAGGCCCAGGAAAGCTTTCAACAGAGCACTGAGAATCTCAGCAAGGATATCACATGATTTTATTCTGAAAAACTTGGCAGCCACAGTTAAGAGTCAAAACACACAAGGACCTCACATTATAGACCTTAAAGGGCCTTTCTTCATGTGACCTTTTGGGCACACTCTGGGAAGCCTTGCCTGTGAGAGTTCCTCAGAGCTTTCATTGAAATGAGCTTCCTCACCATTTAATGGTTCCGGGATGAATGGAAACCCCAAAGTGCCTTCAACTTCATTCTTGAAAAATGGATAGATAAATATCATAAAATTTTTGAAATTCCCAATGACCAGGTGGCACTGGATAACCATTGGATGTCCCATTGCTGATCATGAGTGTACCAGAGAGTGCCTTGATTTACTGGGTTTCTTGAAAATGGTGTAGAACAGAGATGCCAGTAAGTTAGAGCGTGCTGAGTAGTGGGCCTAGAGCAGTGGTGTGCAGGTGTGTGATAATACATCTGTGGTGTGGCCATGTGGATATTACATTGGCTTCCAAATTGCTTGTGACTGACTTCGTGCAGCCAGCAGACCATTATATGCAATGGCATCTTGTAATATGGAGAGGTTTCAGGGCAATGTTCAGAATCAGGTTGGTATGGTCAAGGGGGCAAGCAATGTGGGATAGAAGCCAAGTTGGGGCATTCTCCTGCAGACCCTGACCCACCACATGTTACAGGACTCCCTCCAGCACTGTTTCCCAGTTGAATTCCTTGTATGTCGTGAAGCAAATACAAAACACCCAGTGCAGCAGCAAGAAACAACAGGAAAAGTGGAGGATGACCAAATGGCTTCAAAGTCCACATGGGGAGACACTTAGCCCCCAGTGACCACAGTTTAGCTACAAAGAGTGAATTCAGCACTGCAGCCTCATGTTCATTGGAAAATAAGAAACCATGTCCTCCAGGTCACATAGATGCAGACCAAACTTTGATGGTCTCACTACAAAGGAAGTTAAGCTCCTGACAACAACATATATTTCAACTACCCAAACTCAGAGGCAGTTTCTCAAGAAGTCTTTAGGCCAGCATAGCTCCATGTTTGTGGAGGGTTTACACTGTCCTTTACTTTTGGAAACTGTTCTACCACCTCCATAGTTGTGTAATGCTGAGCATTTTCCAGTCCAGATATGTATTCACATATTTTCTAACTCTTCTCCTCTAATTGTGTCATACTAGGGGCGAAGATAATTTCAAGGCATTCTTCTGGATGAGAGTGGGAATATTTTTTGTAGCACATATTTTCATGCATATTAGATTCATTTTCCTATTTTCTACTTGAAATACTGAATCCCTGACACTAACCCATAACCTACTATACTCTGACTACTAATCCTAATATGATGGAGAAAAATAACTCAAACAGAATAGAAATACAAGCATATCAGAGGAGGCATAGTGTATAGTTGGACACGGCTTTTGCGTGACAAAGTGTTGGTATTATAAATCTAGTCAATTTGTAATTGATATAGTTGTCCATGTGTTTTTAAAGTTAACAAATATGTGAATTCCTCTCTCCCATTCTATGTAGCCTATTCAGCACATCTATTTTTATATGCATCTATAGAATCCTACCTGGTATCACACGTACATTCTTGTCAGGTGTCTCACTTGGCAGATACAAATTGTGAGAAGTGATCACTCCTCCTAAACACTGTGGGATCTGAAAATTCATCCTCTCTCTGAGCTTCCTAGTTGAACAATATTATACATAATTCCATGTTCAGGAAAATGAATATTTTTCGATCTGTGGATGATATATATTTCATGATGAATTTCGATTGGCATATATACTACTACTTTTTAATGTGTGTGTGTGTGTGTGTGTGTGTGTGTATACACACTCCAGATGTTTTAAAATATTAAATATATGTGTCTTATTATACACTCCTTAATTTCATTCTAGTTCATGTATGTGGATTTATAGTCAACATTTCACAAGATTATTCTCGGAAATATTCAACCACCTGAAATACTATTTGTTTCCTATTACTGAAAATTAACTTCAGTGAATCGTGAATACAAATGCTAATGTTTCTACAATAATTGACCCAGTTTCTCATTAATGCAAGTAGATTCCTATGGGACATGATGTGTATTTTTATGTTCATTCTTATTCACCACTGGTATTTTACTATTTCTTCAGTTTATGCACATTATAAGATATATATTTCATCCACAAGTTACAAAATTATAGGCATTTGTTTCACTTTCAATCATTTTCTGCTTCGAAACACATGTATTCCTCCATGTTTCTTGACTGGTCTTCTCATGAGACTTCTTTCCAAATACATTATTTTCGATTTCCATAATCACTTTTGAAGCAAAACTCACACACCCTTCATGATAATCCATAACCCTAATATTACCATTAGATGTATAACTGGTTGGAATGAATGATTTTGTATCAATATAATATTTCTTATATATTTTCAGATATCAATTCAATCCATGATTTAAAGTGAAACCAGTTATATTATTTATTCACTATACAGTCTATTCATGCTTTTTCTTTATATTCATAGACACAGGGTACACCTCTTTGTAAACCCAATACTAATTTATACGTCTTCAAATTATTGGTCTCAGAAATGATGGAAGAAATACTCATGTCACCTTATCTACATATACATTTTATCACAGTAATATTTGGACACAAAAAGAAAAGGTCACACTTATGTTTGTACCAAAGCCTAAATGTAAAGTGAATATGGATTACTAAAAACATCCATGTCCAAGTTGCCTAATGCTCTCAAAATCAATCCTATTTGTGACAATATATTTGTTTCTTCCTAAGATTATATATTCAAATTTAACCCTGTTGAAAACATCTAATCCTTTCTCTCACTTTATACTTTTCCTGATTTCATAATGTCTCTATTGATTGCTTTCCTACATATTTTCCCCAGTTCATCATTGTGACTGACTCTTCACATGTGCTGACATTTCCATTCACACTCTAATCGAAACCCTATTGCTAAGAAACTTTTGTTCAAAATCCTATACTCACTCTTCCTCCTAAACCTACTGACTATCTTCCTAATCCTACCTATTAACGCTTTCTGACTGGATATTCTCTTCTACATTCAATAATCCAAGGTACAGGGTCTTATGCCATTGTATATGGATCTCTCTGAGACATCTCTGCAGAACATAATTCAATGCTAAGTATCACAATCCCTTGATCCCAATGCTAAGTATCACAATCCCTTGAAGCCCAATCCCCTTCTGGGCTTCAAATTTTACTTAGATTTCTGTTTTCCTTATACATTTCACCTCATTATTCTTGTACAATTATTCATCCAGCAGAATAATTTCTAACCCAAATCGAACATGTTATTAACCCTAACCATACACTGTTCCCTCAATCTAACTTTACAGACGAGCAGGGACAGAGTTGGTCTTACAATATAGGAATGTAGGGGATCTTCCACCTGCTGAGAACCACAAAGTTCCATGCAGAAATGATCACTGGAGAAGATGTAGGCAGCTATGAAGGACCTGAGAGAGCAAAAGTCATCTTCCCTGGCAAACAACATGGTCAGAATGAAGGGTTGTTTCTGAATCAGCCTCTCTCTTTTTAATGTAGAGAAGATGGACCAAACCAGGCCTGTGTGGAGAGCTGCTCCCGGGTGCCTATGGTTGATATAGCATTCTAACTTGTGAAAGTGTCACAGGAAGTAGGGGCAGCCTCTTTCTCATGGTAGCCTTGGAAGCAACTGTTAGGACAAAGAGGTTGCCAAGGCAGTGATCTGATTCAGTTCCTGAAGGAAGTGACCTCACATCACTTCTTTGGTGATGGAACTCTCTGAACTTGGGATCCAGGAAGACAGGAACCCATAGCCAGTCCAGTCCCAGTCCCAGTGGTCTCCTTGTTTGGATTTACCAAGGACACAGACATTCATTTTTGGTACCTACTGATGTGAGGATGTCCAAAACGCAGGAAAGCTCTGAAGAGGGGTTTTTCCTGAGAAAGCAGGTAGTGGCACACTGCTGGCTCCTGACAAATTCACAGAGTTGCACAAGGAAAGCAGGTCTGAGACAGGAAGGCCATTTATTTGGAACATACTATGGCCCACGAGTCAGTGGAAACTCCAGATAGTAACAGACCTACTTGGGGGAAGGAGGTGTCTTTGTGGGTGTGGGTGGGGATTTGTGAATTTGTCTCATGTTCTGAGAATAGGTAAGAATGGTGGTTTTTTTGTTTTGGCGGGACCTGTTTGTAGTAAGTCGTTTGACAAGGCATGTGTTTGGATATCAGTGTATCCCACTGTGCCCCTGGTTGTAGACATTAGAAAAGAAAATGCATCAATGGATGAGTCCTGTCTAGTTGAAATCTTCTCAGCATTCATCCTGCCCAATTTATGAATGGACTGTGGCTTGTCTTATAGATGGGCAACACCTACTATCTTCCTAAGTTCCTGTTTTCTTCCTGAATTGTGGGCACTCTCCAGAATAGACTGATGGTTTTGTGTCCAAAATATGTACCACCTCCAAGCTCTGTGACATGGCCATGTACTACATAGCTGAAGGGAATGGTGAGCATCTCAGAAAACTCAGATATCAGTGTGACCAGGAAAGTCTCAGTGGAGAAACCCTGCTTTGGGAATTTTGCTTACCTATTGTTCTGTTGCACTGAATGTCAGGAACATCTTTGCCTCAGGCCACCCCTTTGTGAAGCATGAAGAAAACAGTTTTCAAATGGAAATAAATGGGCATCACCTGTGGCTCTTTGCTTAATTGCTTTGGAATGGGATGTGTCTGATTCAGGCTCTTGGCCCCCTGTGAGGCTGTGGCCTAGATTCTCAGAACCTGAGGGATCTAAAGAAAGATCTCTTGTGTATCCAAAACCAAAATGGCCAAAAGAGCAGTCATTGTGGATGAAGTCTCTCGAATTCTTCTAAGGATCCTGACCTCCATCAAGTGAGAATCAAGATCTTTTTGGTCAAATGAGTTTTTCAAAGCCCTGAAGAGTCTAGCCCAGAGGTGCTTGGTTTTTCTCATGACTCCATTTAACATTAAGAATCTAAACCCAAGAGTCAGTAGGCCTAAAATTGGAAAATCGAAGCAGTATTAACAGCAAGCCTTTTTGATCACTCATGGTTCACCGGAAGGGTGTCCAGGCCACCATGACTTTAGGCAAATGAGGGGCAAGGGAGCTTATTTTGGATACTGTCTTAGGCTGCGCAACTCATGAAAACCACCAGCCAGTGGTTATGATGTGTGTCTATATGGAAGAAGATGAGGGCCATGTGGGAGTGTTTTGGTTTTAATTGTGGTCATTTGTGTGGCATTTGGAAGAGATGACTGGGTCCACCTGGGATTGAACTCAGGTGTGATTTACCTTAGAGACTGAGTTCTGGAACTGACCTCAGAGAAGTATTGCCATGAATTGTGTTGGGATTTTAGCAGGCCATGCATGAGAGTCACCCTTGGAAACTGAGATCTAAGCCCAGGGTTCCTTTCCACAGAGCACTGAGAATCTCAGCAAGGATATCACATGATTTTATTTTGAAAGACTTGACAGCCATAGTTGAGAGTCAAAACACACATGGACCTCACATTATAGACCTCAATGGGCCTGGCTTCATGTGACCTTGGGCCACTCTTTGGGAAGCCTTTCCTGTGAGAGTTCTCCAGAGCTTTCATCGAAATGAGCTTACTCAATATTTAATGGCTCCTGAATGAATTTAAACCCACAGTGCCTCCAACTTCATCCTTCAAAAATGGCTAGATAACTACCACCAAATTTTGAAATTCCCATGACCAGGTGGCACTGGAGAACCTTTGGATGTCCTGTTGCTGATCATGAGTGTACCAGAAAATGCCTTCATTGACTGCGTTTCATGAAAATGGTGTAGAACAGACATGCCAGTAAGTTGGAGCCTGCTGAGTAGTGGGCCTAGAGCAGTTGTGTGCTTGTGTGTGACAATACATCTGTGGTGGGGTCATGTGGATCTTACATTGGCTTTCAAATGGCTTGTGACTGACATGGTGCAGCTAGCAGAACTTTGTATGTAAAGGCATCATGTTACATGGAGAGTTTTCAGGGCAATATTCAGAATCAAGTTCCTATGGTAAAGGGGGCAAGCAATGGGGGATAGAAGCCTGGTTGGTGCATTCTCCTGCAGACCTTGACACACCATACGTTACAGGACTCCCTCCAGCATTGAGTCCCACTTTAACTCCTTGTATGTCATGAACCAAATACAAAACACCCACTGCAGCAGCAAGAAACACCACGAAAAGTGGAGCATGACCAAATGATTTCAAAGTCCAGACGGGGAGACACTTATCCCCCAGTGGCCACAGTTTAGCTACAAAGAGTGAATTCAGCACTGCTGCCTCATGTTCATTGGACAATAAGAATTCATGTCCTCCAGGTCACAAAAATGCAGACCCAAGTTTGATGGTCTCACTACAAAGGAAGCTAAAGCTTCTGACAACAACATATATTTCAAGTACCCAACCTCATTGTCAGTATCTCCAGAAGTGTTTAGGCCAGCAGAGTTCCATGTTTGTGGAGTTTTACCCTGTCCCTAAGGTTTGGAAACGTCTCTTCCACCTCAAAGGTTGTGAACTACTGAGCATTTTCCATTCTATGTATGTATTCACAGATTTTCTAACTCTTCTCCTCTAATTGTTTCTTACATGGGGCGTGGTTATTTCAAGCCATTGTTCTGAATGAGAGTGGGAATTTTTTGTGTGTAGCACATATTTGCATACACATTGGATTCATTTTCCAATTTTCCATTCGAAATACTGAATCCCTGACACGAACCCATACCCTGCTAGACTCTGACGACTAATTCTAATATGATGCAGAAAAGTAACACAAACAGAATTGAAATACAAGCAGTTCAGACGAGGCATGGTGTATAGTTGATCTTGCCTTTTGCATGATAAATGTTAGGTGTTATAAATCCAGTCTATTTTTAATTGAAATAGATCTCCATGTGTTTTTAAAGTTAACAAATATGTGAATTCCTGTCTCCCTTTGTCTGTAGCCTATTCAGCACATGTATTTTTATATGCACATATCAAATAATACCTGGTGTCACACCTACATTCTTGTGAGGTGACTGACTTGGGAGATACAATTTGTGAGAAGACATCACTCCTCCTAAACGCTGTTGGAAGTGATAATTCAAATAATGGGTGAGCTTCCTAGTAGAAAAACATTATACATAAATCCCTGTTAAGAAAATTGAATATTTTTGGATCTGTGATTGATGTATATTTCATGGTGAATTTACATTTGCATATATGTTGCTACATTTTAATATCTGTATGTGTCTGTGTGTGTATACACACACACACACACACACACTCTCTCTCTCTCTCTCCAGATTTTTCAAAATATGAAATATATGTATCTTATTTACACTCCCTAAATTCATTTATGTTCAAGTATGTGGATTTATAATCAACTTTTCACAAGATTTTTCGCAGAAATATTTATCCACCTGAAATACATATTTGTTTCCTAGTACTGAAAACTAACTTCAGTGAATGTCCTGTTGATTAGCCATTCATGCCAAGTAGTTCTCCAGTACTAGGAACCAATATGTACTTTTGAACAACCAAAGGCAGGCATGGTCCCTAAGCCACATGCTTGTTGTTTAAACAGAGAGGGGGAGATGTTGAGAGCCACAGCCAAAGGGGCCCCAGGAAACCTCCAACTGCCAGCAAACTTCCAGCTGCCGGCTTATGATTGGCTCACAGCGGCCCCAGCAACATCTAGCTGATTGGCTCCTCTGTGGTGATGCTCATTGCAGATGCTCATTGAGCTGTTTCCCCGCCCATTCAGACTGCCAGTGGAAGATTGGCTCACAGAGGCCCCAGCAACATCTAGCTGATTGGCTCCTCTGTGGTGATGCTCAATGGGATATTTCCTTGCCCTTTCAGACAACGGAGCTGCTCATTGGTGGACTTTTTTGGCTCCACCCATGTGACCGAGCCAATCGGCCTCAAAAGGAGGAGGCTTGTGGTTGAGGGAGAGGCTTGTGGGAAGACTGTGGTGGCAGTTGGGCTCTGAGGGTTTTTCCTGAGAAGCTGTTTTGTTTGGTTTGTGTGGTTCTAAAAATAAAGTTCGTTTCTTTTGACAATTGGCTCCTGAATTGTGCCCAGCCAGACTGATGATAATCATGTAAAATGTTGATTTTAAATCCACATACATGAACTTGAATGAATTTAGGGAGTGTATAATAAGACACATTTATTTCATATTTTGGAAAATCTGGAAAATCTCGTGAATATATACATATATATACATATACACACACACAACAATAAAATGTAGCAATATATATGCCAATCAAAATTTATCATGAAATATATATCATCCACATATCTAAAAATATTCATTTTACTGAACATGGATTTATGTATGATGTTGTTCACTAGGAAGCTCACCCATAGGTTGAATTTTCAGTTCCATCAGTATTTAGGGGAAGTTATCTATTCTCATAATTTGTATATTCCAAAGTCAGTGAGCTCACAAGAATGTACGTGTGTTACCAGGTAGGAGTCTATATATGCATAAAAATATACATGTTCTAAAGAGGCTACAGAGAAAAGGAGACAGGAATTTACATATGTGTTAACTTTGAAAACTCATGGAGAAATATTACAATGAAAAGTTGACTAGATTCATAACACATATCCTTGATAAAGGAGAAGGAAAATCCAAGTATACACCATGCCTCCTACAAAAGACCTGTATTTCTATTCTGTTAGGTTTCTTTTTCTCCATCATTTTAGGATAAGTAGTCAGAGTCTAGTAGGGTATGGGTTAGTGTCGGGAATTCAGTATTTCAAATGGAAAATAGGATAATGTATCCAATGTGTATGCAAATATGTGCTACACAATAATCTTCCCACTCTCACCTAGAACAATGCCTTGACATTACCTTTGCCCCAAGTGAGACACAATTAGAGGAGAAGAGTAAGAAAATCTGTGAATACATATCTGGAATGGAAAATTCTCAGGAGTTCTCAACCTGGGAGCAGGTAGAGGAGTTTCCAGAAGTAAGGAACTGGGTAAACACTCCACAACCATGGAGGTCTGCTGGAAAAAAGACTTCTGGAGAAACTGCCTCTGAGGTGTGGCACTTGAAATATATGCTGTTGTCAGTAGCTTTGTCTTCATTTGTAGTGAAACCATCAAAGCTGGGTCTGAATCTATGTGACCTGGAGAACATGGTTTCTTATTTTCCAATGAACCTGAGGCAGCAGTGCTGATTTTTCTCTTTGTAGGTAAACAGAGGCCACTGGGCCAAAGTGTCAAACTGTGTGGACGATGAAGCCATTTAGTCATCCTTCAATTTTCATGGTGTTTCTTGGTGCTGAACTGGGAGTTTGGTATTTGCTTCAAGAAATACAAGGAGTTCAACTGGGACACAGTGTTGGAGGGAGTTCTGTGACATGTGGTGGGTCAGAGTCTCCAGGAGAACGCACCAATCCGGCTTCTATCCCACATAGCTTGCCCCCTTGACCATAGCAACCTGATTCGGAACATTGCCATGAAACCTCTCCATATAACAAGATGCCTTTGCATATAAGGGTCTGCTGGGTGCACCATGTCAGCTAAAAGCCATTTGGAAATCAATGGCAGATCCACATGGCACCACCATAAATATTTTATCACACACCTGCACACCACAGCTCTGGGCCAAATACTCCGCAGTCTCCATCTAACCGGCATCTCTGTTCTACACCACTTTCATTATACCCAATCAATCAAGGCACTGTCTGGTACACTAATGATGAGCAACAGAACATCAAAGGTTCTCCAGTGCCACCTCATCATGCGAATTTCAAAAATTTCATGGTATTTATCTAGCCATTTTACAAGGATGAAGTTGGAGGCATTATTTGTTTCAATTCTTTCAGGAATTATTCAATGTTGAGGAAGCTCATTTCAAGGAAAGTTCTGGAGAACTCTCACAGGCAAGGCTTTCCAAAGAGTGGCCAAATAGTCACATGAAGCCAGGCCAATTGAGGTCTACAATGTGAGGTCCATGTGTGTTTTGACTCTCAACTATGTCTGGCAAGTATTTCAAAATAATATCATATGATATTCTGTCTGAGATTCCCAGTGCTCTGTGGAAAGCCACCCCGGGCCTAGATCTCAGTTTCAACGGGCGACTCTCATGGGTGGCTGCCTAAAATCCCAACACAAATCATGGCAATACTTCTCTGAGGTAAGTTCCAGAACTCAGTCTCTAAGGCTAATCACACCAGAGTTCAAGCCCTGGTGGACCCAGTCATCTCTTCCGACTGCCACATTAATGACCACAAGGAAAACCAAAAAACTCCCAAATGGCCCTCATCTTCTTCCATATAGACGCTCATCATAACCTCTCGCTTGATGTTTCCTTGAGGGGCACAGCCCAAGACAGTGTCCAAAATAATCTCCCTTTCCTCTCATTTGCCTAAAGTCAAGGTTGCCTGGAGACCCATTCTGTGAACCAGGAGTGATCAAATAATCCTGACTTTAGTACTGCTCTGCTTCTCTAATTTGAGGCCTACTGTCTGTGGAGTATAGATTCTTGATGTGAATTGGAGTAATGAAAAAACCCAATAACCCATTGGCTACCCTCTGCAGGGTTTTGAAGAACTCATTTGACCCAATAAATCCCTATTCTCATTTTATGGAGGTCAGTAACCTTACAGAGGAAGGTGAGAGACTTCATCCTCAATGAATGCTTTTTGGGCCATTTTGGTTTTTGATGTGCCTTCTGGAATGTTACATATGTTTTTTTTTTTTTTTTTTGGTTTTAGTGCCTTCTGGAATGTTACATAATTTTTTTCTTTAGACATTATTGCCAGAGTTCCTATCTTCATCCCAGTGCAGGTGAAATCAAAGATAATTCCAGTCTACAGCTTCTGCAATAGCCATCCCTGTACTGCTTGCAGGACTTGCCTGGACACATGTGAACTCACCTAAATGCATTGTGAACTATCTGTTGGTGCAGCGACTTGTCGTAGTGTTGGGGTATATTTGCTGATGATGTCATCGGTGGTACAATTTTTCCAAAAGGAGCCGTCAATTGGCTTGGTGTATCTTCCTCCCTTCTGCGTGTCATGATTGTCCAACTAAAATTTGGGGGGGCCAACAGAGGTGAGGCAAAGAACCTCACCCACCCCCGCTGGTACAAAGACCTCTCCACAGGTGTGGCTCTATACTGGACGGGTAGTCAGTGACGGGTAAGATCCAATTGCAATGGTACCAACTTAAAGGGTAAAGACCATATGTACTATTGGACAACCTAAGGCAGGCACGGTCCCTAAGCCACATGCGTGTTGTTTAAACAGAGAGGGGAAGATGTTGAGAGCCACAGCCGAAGGGGCCCCAGCAAAATTCCTGCTGCCAGCAAACTTCCAGCTGCCGGCTGATGATTGGCTCACAGCGGCCCCAGCAACAACTAGCTGATTGGCTCCTCTGCGGTGATGCTCAATGGGCTGTTTCCCTGCCCTTTCAGACCACAAAACTGCTCATTGGGGGACTTTTTTTGACTTTGCCCACATGACCCAGCCAATCGGCCTCAAGAGCAGGAGGATTGTGGGAGGCGGAGAGAGGCTCATGTGGGAGGGAGAGGTTTTGGGAAGCCAGTGGTGGCAGTTGGGGCTCTGAAGGTTTTTCCTGAGAGGCTGTTTTGTTTGGCGTGTGTGGTTCTAAAAATAAAGTTCGTTTCTTTTGGCAAGTGGCTCCTGATTGTGCCCAGCAAGACTGCGGCATTATCCTAATATTTCTACAATAACTGACCCAGTTTAACATCAATGCAAGTAGATTCCTGTGGGAGAGGACATGATGTGTATTTTGACGTTCATTTTTATGTAACAGTGGTACATTACTATTTCTTCAGTTTATGCACATCATAGGATATATATTTGATCCACAAGTTCACAAATATATAGGCATTTGTTTCACTTTCAATCACTTTCTGCTTCAAAACACATGTATTCCTCCAGGTTTCTTGACTGGTCTTTTCATGAGTCTTCTTTCCAAACACATTATTTCCGATTTCCATAATCACTTTTGAAGCAAAACTCACACATTCTTCATGAAAAACCATAATGCTGATATAACCATTAGATATATTACTGGTTGGAATGAAGGATTGTATATCAATGTAAGATTTTCTGTATATTTTCAGATATCAATTCAATCCATTATTTAAAGTTAGAACCAGTTATAATATTTATTTACAGTATGGTCTATTCATGCATTATTTCTATAATTATAGACACAGTGTACACCATTTTTACCTCCAAAAATAATTTATACGTCTTCAAAATATTGCTCCCAGAAATGGTGGAAGAAATACTCATGTCACCTGATCTACATATACATTTTACCACAGTAGTATTCTGCACACAGAAAGAAGAGGTCAAACTTATGTTTGTACCAAAGCCTAAATGAAAAGTGAGCATGGATTACGGAAAACATCCATGTCCATGTTGCCTAATGCTCTCAAAAGTTCATCCTATTGGTGACTACATGTTTGTTTCTTCCTAAGATTATATATTCAAACTCAAGCCTGTTGAAAATGTATAATTCTATCACTCACTTTATACTTTGCCTGATATCCTAATGTCAATTGATATCTGTATTCCTACTTTTTTCCCCAGTTCATCCTTTTGACAGACTCTCCACATGTGCTGACAATTACATTCACTCTATCCGAAACCCTACAGCTAAAGATCTTTTTATCCAAATCCTATACTCACTCTTCTTTCAAAACCTACCAACTATCTTACTAATCCTACAAATTATCCCTTTTTGACTGGATGTTCTCTTCAACATTCAATAAACCAAGGTACAAGTAATTATGCCATTGTATATCGATTTATCTGAGACATCTGTGCAGAATATAATTCAAAGCTAAGAATCCCAGCTAAGGGTCCAATGCAATTCTCGGCTTCAAATATTACCTAGATGTCTGTTTTCATACTTATAATTCACTTATATTCTTATAAATATTGCACGTTCCCAATACCATAATTCATCCCGCAGAATGATTCCTAACCCAAATGGAACATGTTATTAACCCTGACCACACACTGTTCTCTCAATCTAACTTTACTGAAGAGCAGGGACAGAGTTGGTCTTTCAATACAGAAATTAGGGGATCTTCCACTTGCTGAGAACCTCCAAGGTCATTAAAGAAATGATCCCAGGATTAAATGTAGGCAGCTATGAATGACGTCAGAGAGCAAAAGTCATCTTCCATGACAAACAACCTGGTTAGCATGAAGGGATGTGTCTGAATCAACATTTCTTTTCTTAATGTATAGAAGATGGACCAAACCAGGCCTATCTGGAGAGCTTTTTTTGGGTGCCTATGGTTGATATACCATGCAAAATTGTGAAAGTTTCACTGGAAGTAGGGGCAGCCTCCAACTCATTGGACTCTTGGAAGCAACTGTTAGGACAAATTGGTTGCCAAGGCAGTAACCTGATTCAGTTCCTGAAGGAGGTGACCTACGTCACTTCCTTGGTGAAGGAATTCTCTGAACTTGGGATCCATGAAGACAGGCACCCAGAGCCAGTCCCAGTCCCAGTCCCAGTGGGCTCACTTGTTCGGTTTTACCAAGGACAGGGTCAGTCTTTCTTGGTACCTACCTATGTGAGGATGGCCAAAGGCCAGGAGAGCTCTGAAGAGGGACCTTTTCTGAGAAAGCAGGTAGTGGCTCACCGCTGGCTCCTGACAACTTCACAGAGTTGGCCAAGGAGACCAGATCTGAGTCAGGACAGGACATTTCGGGAGAACATTGTATGGCCCACCAGTCAGAGGACACTCTGGATAGTCACAGACCTACTTGGGCGAAGGAGGTGCCTTTGTGGGAGTGGTTGTGGTTTTGTGGTTTTGTCACATGTTCTGAGAATAGGTAGAAAATGCGGTTTGTTTGGTTTGGATTGCACTGTTTCTAGTAAGTCGTTTGATATGTGAGTGTTTCTATGTCTGTGTATCCCACTGTGTCTGTGGTTGTAGACATTAGAAAAGAGAATGAATTAATGGATGTGTCCTGTCTAGTAGAAAGCTTCCTGGCATTCATCCTGCCCAATTGATGAATGGACCGCGGCTTGCCTTCTGGATGGGCAAAACCTACTATCTTCCTAAGATCCTGTTTTCTTCCTGAATTCTGGCCACTCTCCAGAATAGGCTCATGGTTTTGTGTCCAAGATATATACAACCTCCAAGCTCTGTGACATGACCATGTACTTGATAGCTGAAGTGAATGGGGAGCATCTCAGAAAACTCAGATATCAGTGTGACCAGGAAAGTCTCAGTGGAGAAACCCTGCTTTGGGTCTTTTGCTTACCTGTTTTTCTGTTGCCCTAAATGTCAGGAAGGTCTTTGCCTCTGGCCACCCCTTTGTGAAGCCTGAAGAAAACAGTTTTCAAATGAAAATGAATGGGCATCACCTGTTGCTCTTTGCTTAATTGCTTTGTAAAAGGATGTGTCTGAATCAGCCTCTTGGTTCTGTGTGAGGTTGTGGCTTAGATTCTCAGCACCTGATGCATCTAAAGATAGATTCCATGTGTGCATTCAAAACAGAAATGGCAAATGAGTCTCTTGCCTTCCTCTATTAGATTCCTGACCTTCATCAAGTAAGAATCAGGATCCTTTAGTTCAAATGAGTTCTTTGAACCCCTGCAGAAGTGCTTGGGTTTTCTGATGACTCCAAATCACATAAAGAATCTATACCTGACAGTCAGTAAGCCTCAAATTGGAAAAGCAGAACAGTATTAACTACATCCCTATTTGATCAGTTCTGGTTCACAGTAAGGGTGTGTAGGCCACCCTGACTTTCGGCAAATTAGGGGCAAGGGAGCTTATTTTGGACAGTGTCTTGGTCTGCGCCCCTCATGGAAACCTCCAGCGAGAGGTTATGATGAGTGTCTATATGGAAAAACATGAGGGCCATGTGGGAGTGTTTTGGTTTCAATTGTGGTCATTTGTATGGCAGTTGGAAAAGATGACTGTGTCCACCTGGGTTTCAACTCTTGTGGGATTCCCCTTGGAGACTGAGTTCTGGAACTGACCTTAGAGAAGTATTGCCATGAATTGTGTTGGGATTTTCGGAGGCCACACATGAGAGTCACCCTTGGAAACTGAGATCTAGGCCCAGGGTGGCTTTCCACAGAGCACTGGGAATCTCAGCGAGGATATCACTTGATTATATTCTGAAAGACTTGGAAGCAATAGTTGAGAGTCAAAACACACATGGACCTCACATTGTAGACCTCAATGTGGCTGGCTTTATGTGACATTGGGCCACTTTTTCGGAAGACTTGCCTGTGAGAGTTCTCTAGAGCTTCCATTGAAATGAGCTTCCTCAACATTTAATGGTTCCTGAATGAATTGAAACCCACAGTACCTCCAACTTCATCCTTGAAAAATGGCTAGAAAATACCATGAAATTTTTGAAATTTCCATGACCAGCTGGCACTGGAAAACCATTTGATGTCCTGGTGCTTATCATGAGTATACAAGACAGTGTCTGGTTTGACTGAGTTTCATAATAATGGTGTAGAAAAGAGATGCCAGTAAGTTGGAGCCTGCTGAGTAGTGGGCCAAGAGCAGTAGAGTGTAGGTGTGTGAAAAAACATCTGTGGTGGGGCCACGTGGATCTGCCATTGGCTTAGAAATGGTTTGTGACTGACATGTGCAGCTAGCAGAACTTTGGATGTAAAGGCATCTTGTTGAATGGAGAGGTTTCAGGGCAATGTTCAGAATCATATTGCTATGGTCAAGGGGGCAACTATGTGTGATAGAAGCCTGCTTGGTACATTCTCCTGCCGATCCTGACCACAACACGTGACAGAACTCACTGCAGCACTGTATCGCAGTTAAACTCCTTTATTTCGTAAAGTAAATACCAAAATTTCAGTGCAGCATCAAATAACATGACGAAATGTGAAGGATGATCAAATGGCTTCACAGTCCACACGGGGAGACACTTAGCCCCCAGTAGCCCCAGTTTGCCTACAAAGAGAGAATTCAGCACTGCTGCCTCATGTTTATAGGAAAATAAAAAACCATGTTCTTCAGGTCACATAGATGCAGACTCAGCTTTGATGGTCTCACTACAAAGGAAGCTAAAGCTCCTGACAACAACGTATATTTCAAGTGCCCAACCTCTGAGGCATTTTCTCAAGAAGTCTTAAGGCCGACACAGCTCCATGTTTGTGGTATTTACCCTGTCCCTTACTTTTGGAAACTCCTCTACCACCTTCAAGGTTGTGAACTCCTGAGCATTTTCCATTCCAGATATTTATTATGAACTCAAACAACAACAAGTGCTGGTGAGGATGTGGAGAAAAGGGTAAACTTGTACATTGCTGGTGGGACTGCAAATTGGTGCAGCCAAATTGGAAAGCAGTATGGAGATTTCTTGTAGAACTGGGAATGGAACCACCATTTGACCCAGGTATTCCCCTTCTCAGTCTATTCCCTAAAGACCTAAAAAAAAATGCTACAGGGACACTGCTACATTGATGTTCATAGCAGCACAATTTACAATAGCAAGACTGTGGAACCAACCTAGATGCACTTCCATAGATGAATGGATAAAAAATGAGGCATTTTTACACAATGGAGTATTACTCTGCATTAAAAAATGACAAAATGATATAATTTGCAGAGAAATGGATGGCATTAGAGCAGATTATGCTAAGTGAAGCTAGCCAATCCGTAAAACCAAATGCCAAATGTCTTTATTGATATAAAGAGAGTAACTAAGAACAGAGTAGGGACGAATAGAATGAGAAGAAAATTAACATTAAACAGGGATGAGAGGAGGAAGGGAAAGGGAGAGAGAAGGGAAATTGCATGGAAATAAAAGGAGACCCTCAGGGTTATATAAATTACATAAAAGATGAGGTGAGGGAAAGGAAAAAATTATACAAGGGGGAGAAATGAATTACAGTAAAGAGGTAGAGAGAGAAGAGGGGAGGGGAGGTAAGGGGAGGGGGATAGTAGAGGTTAGGAAAGGCAGCAGAATACGACAGACACTAGTATAGCAATATGTAAATCAATGGATGTGTAACTGATGTGATTCTGCAATCTGTTTACGGGGTAAAAATGGGAGTTCATTACCTACTTGAATCACAGTGTGGAATATGATATATCAAGAACTATGTAATGTTTTGAACAAGCATAAATAAAAATTAAAAAAAAAAAAGAAAACTAACTTTGGTGAATGGTGCAAAGAAATCCTAATATTTCTACAGTAACTGACACAGTTTAACATCAATGCGAGTAGATTCCTGTGGGACATGATGTGTATTTTGATGTTCATTTTTATTCAACACTGGTACATTACTATTTCTTCAGTTTATTCACATCATATTATAATATTTCATCCACAAGTAAGCAAATTTATCGTCATTTTTTTCAATTTCAATCACTTCCTTCTTCAGAACTCATGAATTCCTCGGTGTTCCTTGACTGGCCTTTTCATGAGACTTCTTTCCAAACACATTATTTTCGATTTCCATAATCACTTTTGAAGCAAAACTCACACAAACTTCATGATAAACCGTAACCTAATATTAACATTAGGTGTATAACTGGTTGTCATGAATGATTGCATATCAATGTAAGATTTCTTATATATTTTCAGATATCAATTCAATCCATTACTTAAAGTGGAACAAGTTATATTATTTATTGAAATTAAGGTCTATTCATGCATTATCTGTATAGTCATAGAAACAGGGTACACCTCTTTTTACCCCCAATGCTAATTTATACGTCTTCAAAATACTGCTCCTAGAAATGGTGGAAGAAATAATCATGTCATCTGATCTACATACACATTTTATCACAGTAATATTCTGGAAACAAAATGCAAAGGTCCCACTTAGGATTGTACCAAAGTCTAAATGGAAAGTGAACATGGATTACTAAAAACATCCATGTCCATGTTGCCTAATGCTCTCAAATGTCAATCCTATTGGTGACCTACATATTTGTTTCTTCCTAAGATTAGATATTCAATCTCAACCCTGTTGAAAATGTCTTATCCTATCACTCACTTTATACTTTGCCTGATTTCCTAATGTCTCTATTGATATCTGCTTTTCTACAAATTTTCCCCATTTCATCATTGTGTCTGATTTCTTCATATGTGCTGACATTTATATTCACTCACTGCCCGAAAAAAAATTGCTAAAGAACTTTTGTTACATATCCTATACTAACTCTACTTGCTAAACATAACAACTATCTTCTTAATCCTACCGACCATCCCTTTTGACTGGATGTTCTCTTCAGCATTCAATCATCCAAGGTTCAAGTTCCTCTGCCATTGTATATCGATTTATTTGAGACATATGTGCACAATTCAAAGCTAAATATCCCAATCAACTGCCCAAAGCCCTTCTGGGATTCAAATCTTACTTTAATTTCTGTTTTCATACATATATTTAAC